>NC_029774.3:59288915-59291258 GCF_000817695.3 Arachis duranensis | reverse complement strand
GGGAATAGAGGTGGATAAGGCAAAGGTAGAGGTAATTGAAAAATTACCACCACCTGCCAATGTTAAGGAAATCAGAAGCTTTCTAGGGCATGCAGGATTCTACAGGAGGTTTATAAAGGATTTTTCGAAAATTGCAAAACCTTTGAGCAACCTGCTAGCTGCTGACACACCATTTGTGTTTGACACACAGTGTCTGCAGGCATTTGAGACCCTGAAAGCCAAGGTGGTAACAGCACCAGTCATCTCTGCACCAGACTGGACATTGCCATTTGAACTAATGTGTGATGCCAGTGACCATGCCATTGGTGCAGTGTTGGGACAGAGGCATAACAAGCTTCTGCACGTCATTTATTATGCCAGCCGTGTTTTAAATGATGCACAGAAGAATTACACAACCACAGGAAAAGAGTTACTTGCAGTGGTCTATGCCATTGACAAGTTTAGATCCTATCTAGTGAGATCCAAGGTGATTGTGTACACTAACCATGCTGCTCTTAAGTACTTACTCACAAAGCAGGATTCAAAACCCAGGCTTATAAGATGGGTGTTGCTTCTGCAAGAGTTTGATATAGAAATAAGAGACAGAAAAGGGACAGAGAACCAAGTAGCTGATTGATGCTTCGATTTTAGGAAGTTGCACAATCGGCAAAAATTCCTTCCGGCAAGTACACCGGTTATCGTCAAGTAAAAACTCACAATAGAGTGAGGTCGAATCCCACAAGGATTGGTTGAGTGAGCAATTCGGATTAGAAGTGTGTTCTAGTTGAGCGGAATCAAGATTTAGATGAGAATTGCGGAATCTTAAATTGCATGAATTAAAGAGCGAGAAGCTAAATTGCTGAAATTAAAAGGGGATCTGGGTGATTGCATGAATTTAATGGCAGAATGTAAAGAGAAAGTGTAGATCAGAAATGAAGAATTCATTGGGTTTCAGGAGATATTGAGATCTCCGAATCAAAACATTTTTATCCCTTCCTCAACCAATGCATTCATTGAATTTTGCTTGGCAATCTTATATGATTGGATCCCAATCCCTTGGCTCACCAATTCTCTCTAAAAACAAACAAATTCCCAATCCCTTAGTTTAAATGTTCATAAGAAGAGATGATGCTTGATCACTGATTATACCACACAGTTTCATGAACCACAATTTGGTAGGATTACATGTCACAATATCCATCCAAACCCCAATCCAATTCACTGTGAGAAAGCTTCTCTAGCATGAATCCTCCATTCCTTTCCCAAGGTTCCGAAGGATTCCAATTATGGATAGTTTCTTTCCCGAAACAACTAACCAATGGAATTAGATCGAGAAACTTTCTAACAAAATTCAAGAGAAAAGATTGAAGAAGAAGATAAAAAATATTATTGATTCATTGAATTACAATAAAGCTCCCTAACCCAATGAAAGGGGTTTAGCGAGTCATAGCTCTGAATTCAATTACAAAAAGTATCAAAACTCGAAAAATCATCCCCCCCTCCTCACTAACTTAAATTCTATCCTATTAAGAAAAATGATCCAAAAGTAAAAAAAAGTTCCGAAGTGCCTAACTAACTTAAATTCTATCCTATTTATACACTTTCTAAATTGAGCTTCTGTTGTATTTCTTGGGCTTTGAGGCCTTTCCCTGATTTCCCTTTGCTTTGGGTTTATGATCCATAATCCTAATGAGGCTGTTGATCCAATTCTGTAACATTCATTGAGCCAACTTAGTGATAATCAAGTAATGACACATGACTCAACAAATTAAAATTCCAAACTCCTCAATTCTTCAGGCCCAATCCCATAAACCATGATATTTAATTGGGTTTCATACCAGAGTATGTTTAAGTTAATATTTGTGCTCAAATGCTAACTTAAACTGCAATATTTTTGGCCCAGAAACCTTTTCAAAAGTGGCGTTTAAGTTGCAGTTTAAGCTTAAACTGCAACTTAAACGTTGGACACTCCTGGAGGTGATATAATTCAAGCATGTTTAAGCTTCAGTTTAAGGTTAAACTGAAGCTTAAACGTGGAAATGGAAGAAGGCAATCCTGGAGTGTGGAATTGTCGAACACGTTTAAGCTTCAGTTTAAGGTTAAACTGAAGCTTAAACGTGTAAATGAGGAAAGCACCCTGGAGGATAAAATGTCGCACACGTTTAAGCTCCAGTTTAAGGTTAAACTGGAGCTTAAACGTGGAAATGGAGAAAGCAACCCTGGAGGAGAAATGTCGAACACGTTTAAGCTCCAGTTTAAGGTTAAACTGGAGCTTAAACGTGGAAATGAGAAAGCAACCCTGGAGGAGAAAACTGGTCGAACACGTTTAAGCTCCAGTTTAAGGTTAAACTGGAGCTTAAACGT
>NC_029774.3:59286856-59288700 GCF_000817695.3 Arachis duranensis | reverse complement strand
TTTGCGTTTAAGCTCCAGTTTAAGCTTAAACTGGAGCTTAAACGCCACTTCCCAGCATTATATGGTTTGGCAGTTTAAGTTCCAGTTTAAGCTTAAACTGGAACTTAAACTCCACATGTGATATTCAAGCTTCCTTTATTGATTTTGTTGCTTCCTTGCCTAGCCTCTTCTTCCCTGAAATCATCCAAACAACTGCTTCAAAGTCTTGCAAAATTTCATGAGACTTCTTCCATTCATAGCATTCAAGTAATATAACTAAAAACTCATGGAATTTGCATCAAAATCATACTGTTTGGATGGTTCATTGCTTTGTTGTTCATTTAACCATTCTTGGTTACTTTAAGCTCAAGAAAATGCATAAAACAACTAAGACTAACAGAAAAATGCTAGTGAAACTAGCCTAAGATGCCTTGGCATCACAACACCAAACTTAATACTTGCTTGTCCCTAAGCAAGTCGTGAGTTATTTGAGAAGAAAGTATGAAACAGAAAGCAATTACATTGGCTATATTAGCAAGCATTTGAAGTTCATCAGAAGGGTTTTATGCAGAAAGTTGCAGCATCACTTTTTCATTCTTTATCAGGTAGGATTATCACTTTTTCATTGCATCCATCAAACACTGCTATGGCCTCTTGTTATTCTTATGTCCTTGGCACTTTTCCCTTCTTTGTTTTTCTTTTTCTTAGAGCTCCTTTGCTCCTTGTTTGCTCAGTGTCATGTGTTGCACAAGCCTTTGGCATTTTCTTTTTCTTATCATTGCACTACACATATCCACTACAGGCATTTTAGTTCACATTTCTTCTTGAGACATTGGTGCCCAGCACCTCTTTGTGTGACTAAATGTTTTGCATTTAGGTTGCTCTTGATAATGGACTTTTGGTTGATAATCCCGGGTTAGTTAACCCAAGTTACCAAGTGTTGAAACACTCCTCAGAACCTATTCATCCAAGCATATCCTTAATACATAAACACCACAGGCATTTGTCTCAGAAGTTCAAACCATTGGTGCCTAGCTTATTTTCTCAATTTTTTTGCTTTTTGGTTGCCCTTTTTCATTGGCTTTTTCTTCTTCTTTTTCTTTCTTTTTCATGGCCAAAGACATTTATTCATCAAGATCCATAGACAGTATTCAAACTTCTACACAAAAATGATAAATCTACACTCAATTTCCAGTGATCTGACTAAACAATCAAGCATGCATACCACCACTTAATTCTACTTGATTTGTCACTAATTGAGCCAAGTTACTCTTGTTCAAACTTTTCTTTTATTTTTGGAAACAAAACAAGCATGGCAAGCATTTGTTTAAAAAGGTGAAGTTATATCCAAACATCTAGGCATTCACTTTATTCAAAGCAGTAAACAGACAAACATACTAGAAATTTCACATAAAACTTAAATGACTTAAAATGAAAGAAAGCTCATAAAGACAATTCACAAACTATTATTTGATTATTAAGGAACGAGACCACCTCTCATTTGTTGCTTGGTTCTTCTTGATTCTTGGGGTCCTGCTTCTTCTTGCTTCTTGCCTCTTTTTGACCACTTGTACTTCCTTTGTCTTTTCTTATCCATTTTTATCCTTCCTTTTGTACCTGCACAAACAAACAACTTTGCTATCATTTTTTCGGTCCATGTGAATAATGAATAGTACTTGCACATGTTTTTCATTCTTTTTGAATTGTAAATCAATGATTGACTTCATGAGCTTATAGCCGTGACTCTTGTATGTATGCACACTTATTACCGGACACCAAACTTAGTGTTTGGTAATGTCTCCTGATGACATGAAATCCATGTTGGTTGTCCTTAATGAATGTGCATAATTCTAATAAATCATAGT
>NC_029774.3:59282242-59286377 GCF_000817695.3 Arachis duranensis | reverse complement strand
TCCAAAATGACAAAGTCTGTGGGGAAGAAATAATTTCCCACTTTCACCAGCACATTCTCGACTACCCCTTCAGCTTGCTTTTGAGTTTTGTCGGCCAGTTGTATGATTACATCAGTGGATCTCACCTCATTCAGTTGTAGCCTCTTCATAAGAGTCAGAGGCATCACATTTATGCTTGCTCCTAGATCACAGAATCCTCTGTCAATTTTTGTTTCCCCTATGATGCAGGGGATATGAAAACTTCCTGGGTCTGTTTTCTTAGAGACTATGTCTTTCTTGATGAGTGCACTGCATTCTTTGTTCATTATTACAGTTTGTCCTCCCTTCAAAACTCTTTTCTTGCTAAGCAATTCCTTCAAATACTTGATATGTGTAGGCATCTGCTGGAGAATCTCAAGAAAGGGAATATTGATATGGAGAGACTTAAATGTCTCTAAAAACCTTGAATATGTTTTCCCTTTTTCACCTCCTCCTAACCTCTGAGAAAATGGTGCTTTTGGTTGGTAAGTTTCCAGCATGCCTTCATTTTGCAGTTCCTTGGCTTGCTCAGTTTCACTGTCCTGTTTAGCTTCTTCCACACCTTCCTTCAAGATTTCTGGCTCCTGTTCTGAGGGTCTGATTCCTTCTTCTTCTGAGACTTCCTTCAATATGGTGATGGCCTTGCATTCTTCCCATCTCACTCCCTTTTGTTCCCCTTTAGGATTCTTTTCTGTGTCACTAGGGAACACTGCAGTTGACTTGGGGGCCTGTTGAGATAGCTCTCCTACTCGAGACTCCATCCTCTTGAGTTTGTCACCATGGTTCCTTAAGGTAGATCTCACATCATCCCTAAAGCTTTTCAACTCACTTATGTCCTGACCCATGTTTGCAAGCATTCCTTCTATCCTGTTTAATTGATCTTGAAATTGTTGGTTCGGATTAGGTTGGGCAGGTTGATTATTTTGGCCATGATATGGTGATTGGGAGTAAGTGTTTTGTGTGGCTTGGTATGATCTTTGGTTGGAGTTTTGGTATGTGGAATTGTTATGTTGGTTGTGGTTGTAAAGTTTGTGGTTTTGTGGTTGGGTTTGCTGGTTTCCCCACCCAAAGTTTAGGTAGTTTTTCCAGCCTGGGTTGTAAGTGTTGGAATGTGGATCATATGGTTGCCTTTGTTGATTTCCCACATAGTTGGCCTCTTCCCAATCACCTCCTTCAGTGCTTACTTCCTCTTGATCTTGTGTGTGTATTGCAGCCACTTGTTTTGTTCCTAATGTCCTGGTGAGCTCTGCTAGTTGCTTGGCAAACACCTTGTTTTGGGCTAGAATTGTATCAACATGGTTCAGCTCCATGACTCCCTTAGTGTTGTGTCTCTCTGAAGCATAGTAGTACTCATTCTCAGCCACTGTCTCAATCACTTCAATGGCTTCTTCCACAGTCTTTTTCCTGTTCAATGAACCTCCTGATGAATGGTCTACAGCCTTCCTTGATTCATAAGAAAGTCCATCATAGAAAATATGCAATTGCACCCAGTCAGGGAACATGTTTGGTGGGCATTTCCTTGTCAACTCTTTGAACCTCTCCCATGCCTCGTAGAGAGTTTCACCATCTTGTTGTCTAAAAGTCTGAACCTCAGATCGAAGCCTATTGACCTTTTGTGGGGGGTAGAAACGTGCCAGAAACTTGCTTTCCACCTCATCCCAGGTTGTTAGGCTTCCCCTTGGGAATGATTCTAGCCATTTAGCTGCCTTGTCCCTAAGTGAAAATGGGAACAAGAGCAGTTTATAGGCATCTTCCTGGACTCCATTGGACTTCACAGTGTCGCAAATTCTCAGGAATTTTGTGAGATGTTGGTTTGGATCTTCATTAGCACTCCCACCAAATGAACAATGATCCTCCACCAGTGATATTAGCTGTGGTTTGAGTTCAAAATTGTTGGCCTGAATGGGTGGTTTCTGAATGCTACTACCATAATTCCCAGAGGTTGGGTTTATGTATGAACCAAGAACCCTCCTCTCGGGAATGGCATTATTTCCATCAGCTCTCTCATGGTTGTGAACTTCTCTATCCATGTTGAGATCTAGAGCTTCCTCAAAATTGTCCTCAGATTCTCCTTCAGATTCTTCTTCTCTCAGTATTCTCTTCCTTCTTGCTTACCTTCTAAGTTTATGAAGGGTCCTCTCTGGTTCGGTATATGGAGGAGTTGATGTCTCTCCTCTCCTACCTGTCATACAAGAACACAGCACAGGCAACAAACAAGTGAAATACTCTTGGTTAATGGAAGAGTATGGTTAGAGCAGTTGAGGAATTAATTCAAATATTAGAGCAGTTGAGGAATTAATTTAAATAGTTAGTGGGTCAGTGAGTTTGTTGCTTGAATTTAAAGGCATAAAGAAAGAAAGTAAGTAACAGAGTGCAGAAATTAAAATTCAACAAGTAACTTGAACTGAATTAACAAAACAAGAAAAATGCTCAATCTAGTTAGCTTCCAATTTGAGAATTGTCAATCGAAAACCAATCCCTGGCAACGGCACCACAAACTTGATGCTTCGATTTTAGGAAGTTGCACAATCGGCAAAAATTCCTTCCGGCAAGTGCACCGGTTATCGTCAAGTAAAAACTCACAATAGAGTGAGGTCGAATCCCACAAGGATTGGTTGAGTGAGCAATTCGGATTAGAAGTGTATTCTAGTTGAGCGGAATCAAGATTTAGATGAGAATTGCGGAATCTTAAATTGCATGAATTAAAGAGCGAGAAGCTAAATTGCTGAAATTAAAAGGGGATCTGGGTGATTGCATGAATTTAATGGCAGAATGTAAAGAGAAAGTGTAGATCAGAAATAGGGAATTCATTGGGTTTCAGGAGATATTGAGATCTCCGAATCAAAACATTTTTATCCCTTCCTCAACCAATGCATTCATTGTGGTTTAAATGTTCATAAGAAGAGATGATGCTCGATCACTGATTATACCACACAGTTTCATGAACCACAATTTGGTAGGATTACATGTCACAATATCCATCCAAACCCCAATCCAATTCACTGTGAGAAAGCTTCTCTAGCATGAATCCTCCATTCCTTTCCCAAGGTTCCGAAGGATTCCAATTATGGATAGTTTCTTTCCCAAGACAACTAACCAATGGAATTAGATCGAGATGCTTTCTAACAAAATTCAAGAGAAAATATTGAAGAAGAAGATAAAAACTATTATTGATTCATTGAATTTTAATAGAGCTCCCTAACCCAATGAAAGGGGTTTAGTGAGTCATAGCTCTGAATTCAATTACACAAAGTATGAAAACTAGAAAAATGATCCAAAAGTAAAAAAAAGTTCCGAAGTGCCTAACTAACTTAAATTCTATCCTATTTATACACTTTCTAAATTGAGCTTCTGTTGTGTTTCTTGGGCTTTGAGGCCTTTCCCTGATTTCCCTTTGCTTTGGGTTTATGATCCATAATCCTGATGAGGCTGTTGATCCAATTCTGTAACATTCATTGAGCCAACTTAGTGATAATCAAGTAATGACACATGACTCAACAAATTGAAATTCCAGACTCCTCAATTCTTCAGGCCCAATCCCATAAACCATGATATTTAATTGGGTTTCATACCAGAGTATGTTTAAGTTAATATTTGTGCTCAAATGCTAACTTAAACTTTTTTGGCCCAGAAACCTTTTCAAAAGTGGCGTTTAAGTTGCAGTTTAAGCTTAAACTGCAACTTAAACGTTGGACACTCCTGGAGGTGATATAATTCAAGCACGTTTAAGCTTCAGTTTAAGGTTAAACTGAAGCTTAAACGTGGAAATGGAAGAAGGAAATCCTGGAGTGTGGAATTGTCGAACACGTTTAAGCTTCAATTTAAGGTTAAACTGAAGCTTAAACGTGTAAATGAGGAAAGCACCCTGGAGGATAAAATGTCGAACACGTTTAAGCTCCAGTTTAAGGTTAAACTAGAGCTTAAACGTGGAAATGGAGAAAGCAACCCTGGAGGAGAAATGTCGAACACGTTTAAGCTCCAGTTTAAGGTTAAACTGGAGCTTAAATGTGGAAATGAGAAAGCAACCCTGGAGGAGAAAACTGGTCGAACACGTTTAAGCTCCAGTTTAAGGTTAAACTGGAGCTTAAACGTGGAAATGAGAAAGCAACCCTGGAGG
>NC_029774.3:59281738-59282090 GCF_000817695.3 Arachis duranensis | reverse complement strand
TGGCGTTTAACCTTCAGTTTAAGGTTAAACTGGAGGTTAAACGCCAGTTTCAGCATTTCTCAGCTTTCATGATTTTGGCGTTTAAGCTCCAGTTTAAGCTTAAACTGGAGCTTAAACGCCACTCCCCAGCATTATATGGTTTGGCAGTTTAAGTTCCAGTTTAAGCTTAAACTGGAACTTAAACTCCACATGTGATATTCAAGCTTCCTTTATTGATTTTGTTGCTTCCTTGCCTAGCCTCTTCTTCCCTGAAATCATCCAAACAACTGCATCAAAGTCTTGCAAAATTTCATGAGACTTCTTCCATTCATAGCATTCAAGTAATATAACTAAAAACTCATGGAATTTGCAT
>NC_029774.3:59281286-59281371 GCF_000817695.3 Arachis duranensis | reverse complement strand
AAATAGCTGGTAACTTACCTCATGGATACGCCATGCCTCAACAAGGGATCTTAGAGATTGAGTTGTTTGATGTATGGGGAATTGA
>NC_029774.3:59280800-59281040 GCF_000817695.3 Arachis duranensis | reverse complement strand
ACTATACTCTGCTATGGTCCGATATGGAATTAGCCACAAAGTGGCAACTCTGTATCATCCACAGACAAATGGGCAAGCTGAAGTCTCTAACAGAGAGTTAAAAAGAATCCTAGAACAGACTGTGATAGCCCGAAGAAAGGATTGGGCAAAGAGTTTGGATGATGCTCTGTGGGCATACAGAACAGCATTCAAGACTCCAATAGGAACCTCTCCATACCAACTGGTGTATGGGAAGGCCTG
>NC_029774.3:59269630-59280769 GCF_000817695.3 Arachis duranensis | reverse complement strand
ATCTGCCCGTGGAACTGGAACATAAAGCCTACTGGGCAACCAGATTCCTAAACCTGGATGCTAAGTTAGCTGGTGAAAAAAGATTGCTCCGGCTAAATGAGCTAGAGGAATTTAGACTCAGTGCTTTTGAAAATGCAAAAATTTATAAGGAAAAGGCAAAGAAGTGGCATGACAAGAAGTTGTCATCCAGAATCTTTGAACCAGGACAAAAAGTTCTGCTCTTCAACTCTAGGCTCAGATTGTTCCCAGGAAAACATAAATCCTGGTGGAGGGATCCGTATGTGATTACAGGAGTGTCACCATATGGATATGTTGAGCTCCAGGATGCTGAGTCTGACAAAAAGTTCATTGTTAATAGACAGAGGATCAAGCATTATCTTGAAAACAATTTTGAGCAAGAATGCTCAAAACTGAGACTTGAGTGATTCTCAGTGAAGGTCCAGCTAAAGACAGTAAAGAAGCGCTTGCTGGGAGGGCTAAAGACAATAAAGAAGCGCTTGCTGGGAGGCAACCCAGTAATTAGCAGGTTATTTGTTTCTACAAGGGCAATTATCAAAATTGAAGGAATTCACAGAGTTACAGAAGGATTCAGTGCAAAAAGCAGAGAAAAAGAGCTTACTGGCAAAAAAACGCCAGTAAGGGGCATTTTGGGCGTTAAACGCCAGAATGGGCACCATTCTGGGCGTTTAACACCAGAAAGGCAGAGGGAGGAGATTTTCTTTCCCACTTCAAATTTTTTCAAACTTTCTTGTTTTGATTCATATTTTTCTGCATAAACACATTACAAACTTTCATCATTCACCTCCCAATTTTAAAAAATCAAAATCCTCTTCAAATCTATCTCAAATCTTTTCCTAGGCTCTTTCAAAAAACTCAATTATCTCCTCAATTTTTTTCCATATCTTCTCAAATCTCCTTCAAATTTTCGAAAATCTCTCCTCCTCTCCTATTTAAACACGTTCGGCCACCCCCTTTCCCCACACCATTCGAATTTTCTCTCCTCCTCTCTCCCCTCTTTCCTTTCTTTTGCTTGAGGACAAGCAAACCTCTAAGTTTGGTGTGCTTTTCCGTGATCACTAAGCCAAGATTCATCAAGATCATGGCTCCTAAGGGAAAACAAACCAATTTAAGAGAAAAGAAAGAGAATAATACAAAGAATCTTTGGAATCAAGAGAAGTTCTTAACCAAAGAACATGAAGACCATTATCACAAAATAATGCGTCTGAGGTCAGTGATCCCGGAAGTTAAATTCGATCTGAAAGAAGATGAATATATGGGGATCCAAGAGCAAATTCGAAACAGAGGATGGGAAGTTCTAACCAATCCTGAGACAAAGGTTGGAAGAAATATGGTTCAGGAATTCTACTCAAATCTGTGGCTAACAGATAAGCAGAGAATGACTAGAACTGCTTTCCATACTTACAGAACCATGGTCAGAGGGAAAGTTATCTACTTCCATCTGGACAAAATAAGAGAGGTCTTCAAATTGCCCCAACTGCAAGATGATCCTGAATCCTTTAATAGGAGAATGGTGAGAGCAGATAAGGGGTTGGATCAAGTTCTAGAGGACATTTGCCTCCCTAGAACTAAGTGGATAACCAATTCAAAAGGTGTCCCAAACCAACTCAAGAGGGGAGACCTCAAACCAATTACAAGAGGCTGGCTAGACTTTATTGGGCGTTCCATATTGCCCACTAGCAACCGTTCTGAGGTCACCATCACGAGAGCAGTGATGATTCATTGCATTATGCTTGGAAAAGAGGTGGAGGTTCATCATCTGATTGCTTGTGAGATCTACACAATTGCAAATAAGAATTCTACGGAAGCCAAACTGGCTTACCCAAGCTTGATCTCCTTGCTCTGTAAAGAGGCTGGGGTGAAGATGGGAGTAGATGAATTCATACCCATTGAACATCCAATCACCAAGAAGTCAATGGAAGGACAAATGCAAGACAACTCTATCAAAAAGAGGGCGCAGGAGTGACAAACCCCAATTTGACGGTTTGCCTTGTATTGAATTTAGAGTATTTTGATAACCTTTTGTCACATTTAGCCTATGAATTAGCATGGTTTTGTTATCTCTCCCATCTTTGTGCTTAAGTGTAAAAACATGCTTTTTAAGCCTTATCTTGATGAATTCTAATTTCTCTTTGATTCCATAAGATGCCTTGATGTGTTTGCTAGTAATCTCAGGATGTAATAGGATAGGCATGGATCAAGGGAAGTAAAGAAGGAAGCATACAAGTGGAGAGAAGCACAAAAAGCCAAAGAGTTGATTTCGGCCAAGCACGCGTACGCGCACAAGGCACTCGTGCGCACATCGCAAAATTGGCCAGGGACGCGCACGCGTACCGTGCGCCCACGTGCCGATGGTGGCACATGGCTTCATTAATGTAACACGTGCCTGGCGATTTTGGGAAGGTTTCAGCAACCAACTTTGGCACCAAAATACATATAAAAGCCAAGGATTGAAGGGGATTGATACACATTATTCACACACATTCATCCATAGACTAATTTTAGATCATTAGGTAGATATTTTAGTTAGTTACATTTGTAGAGAGAGAAACTCCAACTTCTCTCTAGGATTCATCTTCATTTTCTCAATTCTCAACCATTCCTTGGTGAGATCTATTACAACACTCAATTTACTTTGTTCATGTTGTAGATCATCTTCCCTAATCTCAATTAGTGTTTGTAATTGTTCAATTCCCATAAGTCTTAGATTCAACTTATAATTGTTCAATTTCCATAAATCTTATATTCAACTTTGTTGTCATTGGATTCTATTGATTCATTGAAGATTTCATTTTCATTGTTGTTCATTGTTGATTGTTGTTAATCTCTTGTGTTGAATTACTTTGATTCTACATCTTTTCTCAATTTTTCTATGTCTTTCTTTCTCGCTCTCCAAGTGTTTGAGAAAATGCCAACTTTAGATATGGAGTAGTATTCCCTCACTTGGCCTAGTGGTTGAGTCATTGGAGACACTTGAATAATGGATGTCAATTGTTGATTAAGAATTAAGGATTGCTAATTGACTTAAAGTGCACTAAAGCTAGACTTCCCTAGGGTGAGACTAGGACTTGTGACTTGAGTTAATTACTTTTACTTGACTTTCCTCTATGATTAGGGGTTAACTAGGTAAAGCAACACTCCTTTGTTATCACAATTGAAGGAAACTATAGTGATGGAACTTCCAATGTTCAACCTTGGCCAAGGTTTTTTACTATTGATTGATTGTTGTTCCCTTTCATTAACACTTCTAGACCACATCCTTCAAGCCACAAAAAGACCACTTAACCAATACATGCATCCTTGTAGCATTCCTAGGGAAGAACGACTCGGGACTAATACTCTCGGTTATAGATTGTAGAATTGTTTGATGATGGATTTTGCATCGGTTTAGACTATACTACGATTGATTACTTGATAATTTCTATACCGGCAAAAATCCAATCGTCAAAATGGCGCCGTTGTCGGGGAATGCGCATGAGTGCCATGTTTTTGGTTAATGTAAATATGTGAATATTGTGAATATGTTTGTCTTTTGTTTGTTTGTTAGTTTTTGTTGGTTTTAGATCTCTATTGGTTTTGTTTCTATTTGCCACTATGAATTCTCGTCCTTGTGGTTTTGGATATGACTATGACTACTTTGTAGGCGATGAAAACTTGAATGATGGCTCACATTATGGGATAGACGAATTCTCAGGAAGGGAGCCATATCCATATGAGCAATCACCATCGCAACCTTCCCCTTCAAGTCACTATGATGGTAATCCCTCCTATAATGCATATCATTCCTATGGATATGATGACTCTTATCATGGTTATACCACTCAACCACCATCATTTTCTTATCATGGTTATACCTCTCAACCACCACCATTCTATGCACCATATTCTCATCCCACATCTTATTTCCACCAAGTACCCACATATGATCCAAATCTATATTCCCCCTACGCAAACCCTTGCGACGATTATGAACAAGCAACCCTTGAATCACCTCCACTCCAACATCTTTATCTCCCAACTCAAGTCCCCATGAATGATACACTTGGTATCATCCTTCAAGAGCAAGAAGAACTCCAAACCGCCTTCACTAGTTTCACCTCTACCCTCCAAGAATTTACGTCCCGTATAATTCCACCCTCTACCAATAAACAAAACAACTTCCCACCTCAAAGCTTTGATGAATCTTCTTTCCAACCATATCATGAATTTCCCTCTCCGCCACAACCCTCCATGGAAGCATATCAATGTCCATTAATCCAAGAGCAATATGATCCTACTTATGTCAGTAAAGCGGAACAAGAATTAAGGGATCGTTTCAAGGAAGAAATGGACCGACTTCAAGCAACCATCCGTCAAAAGATAGATTCTTGGGATTCATATCACAACCGAAATGAGTTCACGGATGATTGTGAGAAAGCAACCAAAGAGGGAGGTATGAGGGAAACTTTAGAGTCTCAAGTTGAGCACAAGGAAATGGAGTGTGTGTTGCAACAAACGGAGGAAATGAAGATTGTTGAAAATAAAGAAGTGGAAGAAGACCTAGAGGAGGTTGAACAAGAAGGAAGTTCCATCCACGAAAATAACTCTACATCAAGTGACAATGGTGATCTTGTTGAAGCTTCCCCCATCGAATGTGAAATCAATGTTGAGGAGGGTGCGCAACCTCCAACACATAACTTGATCAATGATAAAGGTTTGAAGGAAGTTAGCAAACAAGAAGAATTTAAAAAGAGTTATCAAAAGATGGAAATCATCATGGAAGAGCCAAAGGAAATGGAACCTACAATGTCAAGACCATTGGACTTCCTTGCTAAGTCGCCGTCCCAATCACAAATTGAGTGGGTAATCATCTCATCCTTTAATTTTCTTGGCCCATATCAATATGCATTGTTAGAAATGGACGGTCAACTTAGAGCTCTTTGTGGGCTAGAGAGTAAGAACGGATTAGATGTCGGTGGACAATTTAAATCAAGGTGCATAAAGGATGGAATATCAAACTTTGAGTCTCAAAGGTGGAGTGAAGCCAAGTTCAATGGGATTAGGATGATGAGTATGAGTTACAAGGAGAATTCAATAAGTTTGTTACCCTATTGGAAGCATGAAGATCAAGAAGAAAAGGAGTTAACAAATAAAGTATGGGACCCCGGAACATACATAGACCACTATCAACTTAGGGGCCTTGTTACTTGCTTAGGCCCCCTTGAAGGCCTTGTACGTTTAAATTGGGACCCCGGAGGCTATTGGAAGTGCAAACACTGGTGGGGATTCGAAGAAGAGTTTAAGCATAAGCCACCATAGCAAGGACTCCACCAAATGTCCAACTTAAGGACTTTAACTAAAAGTGCTAGGTGGGAGACACCCCACCATGGTAAACTCTTTCCACTCTCTTCTAACCTTGTTTAATAAGTGATTTGAGTTACCATTGTAGGTACGTTTTCATATCATAATTAGCTTGTTTGTGTACATTAGTAGTTAGAATATTAACATGTATGTTGTGCTTAGTAGAAATAGAATAAATCTTAAAACCAACTTGCATTTTAGAAAGTGTAGGTTTTTGACTAAATAAGGAGTTGTAGGGACCATGGGGAGTCTTTGGGCAAGTAGAGCTTTTAGGCATTATCAGTTGTAAGCACCATGGGCAATTTAGAGCTTTCAGGCATTTTCCAAAAAAAAAAGGGAGAAAGGGGAGAGGACGCGCGCGCACGCTGCACGCGCACGCGTCCATGAGCGGATGCACCACGAGCCACACTCCCGAGAGTTGGGCCTTCCTTGGGCAAATATTATGCCTTGAGCCCAACGCAACCCACGCGAACGCGCACTACGTGCGTGCGCGCCGTTTTTAAGAACATGGACGTTCACGCGGACGCGTACATGCCGCGTCCGCGCCGATCTGCTACTGCAATTGATTGAGCCAAACCCCAGAGAGTTGGGCCATTTATGGGCTAGCCTTAAGCCCCAGGCTCAACCCGATCTGCGCGAGCGCACGCATCACGCCAGCGCACCTCATCACAACTCGTCAATGCACGCGGACGCGCACTTGCCGCGAGCGCGTCCTTACGTGCTGCTACCAATTCAGGCTTCTAACCCGAGAGTTGGGCGTGCCTCATGCCCACTCTAAGCTTCAGGCCCAATCTCACGTACGCGTGCGCGCACGGTACACGTACGCGCACAATACCTAAATTGCCAACCCACGCTATAGCGCACTGCGCGCTCACGCGTGGACCTCCAGATTTTCTAACTGCGCGCGGACGCGTACATGCTGCGTGCGCGCCGATCTGGTTGCGCGACTTCCAGGCCATTCTCCAGAGAGTTAGGCCTGAGTTGGGCCAACTCTAAGCCCCTAGCCCAACTCGATGCACGCATGCGCGCACTATACGCGCACGCGTCCCTTCCTATATTGCTCACCCACGCTCAAGCGCGTTATCCGCGCACGCGTAGGTCCCGAGTTTCATCAAGGGACGCGGACGCGCAAGTGGCGCGCGCGCGTCGATTCAAAATAGGGGATAACCCTCAGAACGCGAAGAGCATTGCGCCGCAGCGCACTTCTCCAACCCCCATCTTCTTCTTCATTCTCTCTCCCTCCATATCACCTCTGCAACCGCCGTCAACCACCGCCGCAGCCGCCATTGTTCACCATCCACCTTCCCTCTCTCCTTTCTTCACTCGACTCANTATTCATTTTTCTCTTCCTCCACTCGCCTCTCTCTTTCCCCCTTCGGCCACATCACCGCGACCGATTCCTCCGCCGCCACCCCGTCGTCACTGCCGGCGGCCCACTCCCTCTCTTTTCCTTCCCCGCTCACTCCTCTCTCGTTCTCCGCCTTCATCATCACCGTTCCACCTCCCCTCGGGTTCTCATTTTCTAGCCGAACCACCGCGCCGGTAGTCTTCACCGCCACCGTCCACGGCAGCGCAGCTGCTGCCTCCACTGCCCCACTTTCCAGTTTCCTTCCCATTCTCCGTTCCTCTCTGCTCCCAGGTTCCTGCTCCATTTCTGTATTTTTTTCTGTTTTTCCTTTTATTGTTCATGTATGCTAGTTATTGTATTGTATGTTAGTTTGTTAAATTCAAATTTTGTATGTTAGGTTAGATAGAAATAATTGCGGTTAGGTAGCTAGGGCTGGATAGAGGATTCTAGGCCTGATAAGTGCTCCGTTCGTGCTTAATTTGCTGTCTGCTATTTGAATGTTGTATGCTGATGTTTGGACTGATTTTGTGCATTTCATGTTGCCTGAATGCTATACCACTGTCACTTTGCCTACTTGATGTTGTTTCTATGCTTCTTGTGATAATTTGCTACCCGGGAACGTCCAATTTTAAGCCGGAATGCTGCCCGATTTTCAAGGAAATTAATTTCTTTTGGTCTTCATTTTTACTTTAGGCAACTTTCCGTTTTCCTTTTGACTTCCCAGATTTGCACAATCATTGTGAACATGACCCACAACTTTTCTTTTCATTATGCATAAATATCATCATATCACTAATCCACTTTTCTAACCTCATTAATTTCTTTCACCATTTAACTTCCGCTCACTTATAACCCCCTTTAACAATTCTTTCAAAAATATGATGATATTATTGCATTTTGAATATGAGTTGTTGATTTTAATGAAACTTGCTTTCTTGGTTTATTGGTTCACTTTTGCATATTCATTGCAACATCATGATTGTTTCTTGAGAATTGTATCCTGAACATGCCTTCTTTGTTACATGCTAAATGTTTTCTATATTCTATCATATTTTTCAGGATGTCGGACAAAGGAAAAGCTATAGCCACTACCTCCAAGAAAAGAAAGCACTCTACCCCTTCTATTCCTTCCATCTACAAGAATTATGCCAAGAATCCATTAAATGATGTGGACAAGGAAAATCAGCAGTTACCTTCTACCAATCCAGACAAATTCCCTAACCTCTACTGTGAGCTTCGATTTTCTAATATCGAACTACAAAGCTGAACATTGAGAAGAAGCTGCTTCTCCCTACTGATGTGAGACGGTCTATTACCGGTCAGATCCTTGAGTTGGGTATTCACTTTGTTGACCGGGATTTGGGGGATGTCAATATATCTTGGGTGAAGGAATTCTACTGCAACTTCTTCTGTCCCACATTGGATTCGGTTCAGGTGAGGGGTAGGGAGATTATGATCACTGAGACTGCTATTGAGGAGGCGCTACAGTGCCGGCATGTCCCCGATGAGCTGTGTGCCCATCAGCAGGCTGAGTTAGCCATCCACAGCATGACCTTTGATTATGAGGCACTCAGGACTGTCATTGGGATACCAGATGCTACTTGGGTTATGGATGCCAACAACACCAAGCCGAAAGGGATGTTGTTTACTCATTTGACTAGGGAGGCCAAGACTTGGCAGATGATTTTTGCTTGCTATGTCCTTCCCACCACCCACTTCTCTGAGATTCCTATGGAGATGCTTCTACTTATTGGGTGTGTTATGGAGGGGAAGGAGGTCTCTTTCCCTAGGCTTATCAGACAGTGCATGTGGCGGGCGCATATTCATGGCCTACTTCCATTTCCCACTTTGGTCACGAGTATGGTGTCCCTAGCTGAGGTACCCTGGCTGGAGGATGATGTGACACCACCACCCCCTGATGCAGATGACAGGGAGGTTACTTGATGATGTACGACCACCGCCCCCTGATGCTGATGACAGGGAGATTACTATTCCCTGGGGTGGTTGGGTGCAAGAAAGGCCACTTGCTAGACGCCGTTCTCGGGCCAGAGCTGTCGTGGGGACACCTTCACCATCAGCCCCTACAGCTGCCCCATCATCCTCTACAGCCGCAGCTCCTTCATGATCCACTGATCCACCAGCAGCACCTGAGCCTACTTATCTCCTAGTCCAGCGTCTTTTCCAGTTCTTAGAGCGTGAGAAACGCCATATCAGACGCCGTTTGGATCGGATTGACCAGATGTTTGTGGCCCAGGGCCTTGAGCTACCCCATCTTCCGATGTCTTCCAGATCAGATGACGAGACCCACGAAGAGGAGCATACCGATTTACAATCATGAGGAGGAGGCTACGGAGGCACCGGTTCAGCCAGATACCCATGACACTACAGTGCCACCAGAGACTCATGAGGAGCCGGTCCCACATCCCGAGCCAGAGCCTATCGTTGTACCTCCCACTGATCCTCCGGTTTAGCATCGAGGACGATGCTTGGTTTTAAGTGTGGGGAGGGCACCGGTAGCATTATTTGGGAACCGGTGAACTTTTCAGCCTAGTTATCTTATTTCGCACATTTTGTATATATTTTGATGCATTTCTAGTTTGATTTGGATACTTTTATTGCTTATTTTGGATTTTAGATATTTTGATACTTTTGGATATTTTTAGATGTTTTGAATGATAGATTTCGTACTTTTAGTTGGATTCTTCTTTATACATTTTGTTTATCTTTGTCTTTTAGTTGTGGTTGTGATTAGAAATCATACTTGAATTGCAAATATTTAGTCACCCTTTTTGCATAAGGAATTGGTTTTAAGTGAAAAAGAAAAGGGTGAACTAAGAAAATTTTTGAACTTTTTAATCACAACAATGCCTAGTCAAACATTGAAAGTTTCCAAGAAGTTTAAATATAGGGCATTTACCCAATTGATTGAAAGAAAATTTTTGGTAAAACTTGCTTGAATTTCATACTTTGTGAAGCATGTATTGAACTAAGAACACAAGCTTGTGAGACTTGAGCCTATTGATGTGGTTACATTTTATAACCACTTATTTTCCATTCTTGTGTGAAATTGTTCTCTTTCTATGAATGTAATCCTTGATTTGCTTGGTTCTATATGTCCATTTATTTCTTGTATTCATGCATTTATATGATTGAGGCCATTACTTCATTAGCCCACTTACCCAAATAGCAACCTTTTATTCTCCATTGTTAGCCAATTTTGAGCCTATGCTTAACCAACTTATTCTCAATTTAGCACATTACAAGCCCAAGGCGAAAAACCAATAAAAGTCCTTGTTTGGATCTTTGATTAGCCTAGGCTAGTGAGAGTGTCTATTATTCAAAGTTGGTGAGGCTTGGGAACATTGGATGGGATAAAAGGGGTAGTACATTTTCATGTTTAGGAATTGGGTACATACTCATGTATTAATTGAATGAATAAACCTTATGCATTGATGTTCTTGTATATAGTTTGACAAAAGAAAAAGAAATGAAAAGAAAAAAAATGATGAAAAGAAAAGGAAATAAAAGTGAAAGAAAAGAAAAAAAATTTGTGTATGGAAAAAGAAGGAAATAATAAAAAAAGGGACAAAATGCCCCAAAATGAAGTCAATAAAAAGAAACCAATGCATAGGTGTCATGAATCAAATAGGAAATGCATGAATATGTAAGAAAAAGTGAAGAATGGGTAGTTAGAATAGTTTGAACTTGTATAGGTCATTATATAGTTAGGTGGGGAAGTCTATGCTAATCAAAGATTCAAATCCTAGTCCACTTAACCATAAATGATCCTACCTTGACCATAACCCCATTACAACCTAAAGAAAAGACCTCATGATACATGTATGCATGCATTGAATAAATGTTGATTGTTAGAAGAAAATCAAATTTTGGAAAGCTTGATTAGAAGAGAATTGAGTGATTAACCCTTAAACACTTGAGTGAATAGAGCGGATACACATATCCGGTGAGGGTTCAAAAGTTCAATTCACATGTGTTCACCCATATTATCTATATTCTTGCAAGTTTAAACTCTTTTTGATAATTCAATACGATTTTAGTTTGGAATTAATTCCTATTGCCTAGCCCTTGTGCTTACACATGCTCTCTTGGCAATTTGATATGTTTGAATTAAGCATTTGCATTTATTTTAGGTAGTTGCATTTAGATAGGATTCATATAGTTTAGTTACATTCAATAAATGTCATAACCCTTAATTCCTTCTTATTTTAGCATGAGGACATGCTAAGGTTTAAGTGTGGGGAGGTTGACAAACCCCAATTTGACGGTTTGTTGTGTATTGAATTCAGAGTATTTTGATAACCTTTTGCCACATTTAGCCTATGAATTAGCATGGTTTTGTTATCTCTCCCATATTTGTGCTTAAGTGTAAAAACATGCTTTTTAAGCCTTATTTTGATGAATTCTAATTTCTC
>NC_029774.3:59249818-59269096 GCF_000817695.3 Arachis duranensis | reverse complement strand
TTGGATTCTATTGATTCATTGAAGATTTCATTTTCATTGTTGTTCATTGTTGATTGTTGTTAATCTCTTGTGTTGAATTGCTTTAATTCTAAATCTCTTCTCAATTTTACTATGTCTTTCATTCTTGCCCTCCAAGTGTTTGAGAAAATGCCAACTTTAGATATGGAGTAGTATTCCCTCACTTGGCCTAGTGGTTGAGTCATTGGAGACACTTGAATAATGGATGTCAATTGTTGGTTGAGAATTGAGGATTGCTAATTGACTTAGAGTGCACTAAAGCTAGACTTCCCTAGGGTAAGACTAGGACTTGTGACTTGAGTTAATTACTTTTACTTGACTTTCCTCTATGATTAGGGGTTAACTAGGTAAAGCAACACTCCTTTGTTATCACAATTGAAGGAAACTATAGTGATGGAACTTCCAATGTTCAACCTTGGCCAAGGTTTTTTACTATTGATTGATTGTTGTTCCCTTTCATTAACACTTCTAGACCACATCCTTCAAGCCACAAAA
The DNA here is from genome assembly GCF_000817695.3 of Arachis duranensis. Taxonomy (NCBI): domain Eukaryota; kingdom Viridiplantae; phylum Streptophyta; class Magnoliopsida; order Fabales; family Fabaceae; genus Arachis; species Arachis duranensis. Next base: position 59,268,583 of record NC_029774.3, on the reverse strand, counting down.
AGACCACTTAACCAATACATGCATCCTTGTAGCATTCCTAGGGAAGAACGACTCGGGACTAATACTTTCGATTATAGATTGTAGATTTGTTTGATGATGGATTTTGCGTCGGTTTAGACTATACTACGATTGATCACTTGATAATTTCTATACCGGCAAAAATCCATTCGTCAAGGAGATCCTCCCCGAATTTCCTGAAATTGACTACTGGGCCAGCCTAGAAGCATCTATCACCAAGTTGCAAGAAACTATGGAGCAACTTAAGGAAGAACAGCAGAATCAGAACTGCATGCTCTGCAAATTGCTGAAGGAACAAGAGAAGCAGGGGCGTGAACTTCAAGAGTTGAAACGCCAAAAGTTCTCCCTCAATTTGAGGGAGCATCCACTTCTCAAAATCAAGGTTGTTGAGTCCTAACTCTGTGATAACCTCTATCATTAGGAGCCTATTTAAATTTTTCATTTTCTATTCCTACTAGTCTCATCTTATATGTATTTTTGAGTCTTGTTCTTAATTCATAATTAATAAAATTTAAAATTCATGTCTTAAAGCTATGAATGTCCTATGAATCCACCACCTCTCTTAAATGAAAAGTGCTTTAAACACAAAAGAACAAGAAGTACAGGATTTCGAATTTATCTTTGAAACTAGTTGAATTAGCTTGATGTGGTGACAATACTTTTTGTTTTCTGAATGAATGCTTAAACAGTGCATATGTATTTTGAATTTGTTGCTATGTTAAAATTGTTGGCTCTTGAAAGAATGAGGAAAAAGAGAACTGTTATTGAGGATCTGAAAAATCATCAAATTGATTCTTGAAGCAAGAAAAAGCAGTGATTCAAAAAAAATGAAAAAAGTTAAGAGAAAAAGAAAGAAATAAAGTTGTGATCCAAAGCAAAAAGAGTGTGCTTAAGAACCCTGGACACCTCTAATTGGGGACTCTAGCAAAGCTGAGTCACAATCTGAAAAGGTTCACCCAATTATGTGTCTGTGGCATGTATGTGTCCGGTGGTAATACTGAAAGACAGAGTGCTTTGGGCCACAGCCAAGACTCATAAAGTAGCTATGTTCAAGAATCATAATTCTTAACTAGGAGAATCAATAACATTATCTGAATTCTGAGTTCCTATGGATGCCAATCATTCTAAGCTTCAAAGGATAAAGTGAGATGCCGAAACTGTTCAGAAGCAAAAAGCTACTAGTCCCGCTCATCTAATTGGAGCTAAGTTTCTTTGATATTTTGGAGTCTATAGTATATTCTCTTCTTTTTATTCTATTTTGATGTTCAGTTGCTTGGGGACAAGCAACAATTTAAGTTTGGTGTTGTGATGAGCGGATAATTTATACGCTTTTTGGCATTGTTTTTAGTATGTTTTTAGTATATTTTAGTTAGTTTTTCCTGGGCTTTCCAGCAATGTATAATAGTTCATACTTTGCCCGAGATTTGATGGCCTAAACCGGCGTTGCAAATCAGCTTCAGAATTCCCAGCGTTTAACGCTAGAACTGGCATAAAAATTGAAGTTAAACGCCCAAACTGGCATAAAAGCTGGCGTTTGACTCAAGAAAAAGTCTCTACACATGAAAGCTTCAATGCTCAGCCCAAGCACACACTAAGTGGACCCAGAAGTGGATTTTTACGTCATTTTACTCATTTCTGTATACCCTAGGTTACTAGCTCACTATTAATAGGATCTTTTGACATTGTATCTACACCTCATGACATTTTACACGTTTCTCATTGTATCTTCTACGGCATGAGTCTCTAAACCCCATGGTTGGGGGTGAGGAGCTCTGCTGTGTCTTGATGGATTAATGCAATTACTACTGTTTTTCATCCAATCATGCTTGCTATCGTGGTATAAGCTAGAATTGATGGCGGTATTCAAGAGAATCCGGAAGGTCTAAACCTTGTCTGTGGTATTCTGAGTAGGATTCAAGGATTGAATGACTGTGACGAGCTTCAAACTCCTGAGGGCTGGGCATTAGTGACAGCCGCAAAAGAATCACTGGATTCTATTCCAACCCGATTGAGAACCGACAGATGATTAGCCGTGCTGTGACAGAGTGCGTTGAACATTTTCACTGAGAGGATGGGAGGTAGCCATTGACAACAGTGAAACCCTACATACAGCTTGCCATGGAAGGAGCCTTGCATGCTTGAAGAAGAAGACAGTAGGAAAGCAGAGGTTCAGAAGATAAAGCATCTCCAAAACCTCAACCTGTTCCCCATTACTGCAAAACAAGTACTTATTTCATGTTCTTTTGCTTTTTACAATCAACCCTGATAATTATTGATATCCCGACTAAGAGTTACAAGATAACCATAGCTTGCTTCAAGCCGACAATCTCCGTGGGATCGACCCTTACTCACGTAAGGTATTACTTGGACGACCCAGTGCACTTGCTGGTTAGTTGTGCGGGATTGAAAAAGTGTGATTGCAATTTCGTGCACCAGTATGCAATTTCTTCTTACCTTGCACTGAGTTCCTCCATCTTTTGCATGTAAGTTGGGTAGTTGGGGTTTATGTTGGCTACTTCATTACACAAATAGCTCAACTTTGTTTGTGCGTAGCCATCATATTATCCTCTTGCTATGGTTCTGGCTTCATAGAGATGTCTAAACTCAACAAGGTTCACTAGTTGGTTTTGTTGTTGTTCCATGATGATCCTGAGGCTGCCCTACATTTCACCCCAATTGATTTGTTCTTGCTACTCCTTCATTGACTCCACACTTCCTTGGAGTTGTTGTATGTTCTCATTCATTTGGTCCCAATGTTGTTGTTTTTGCTTGAGTTGGTTGACATCCCATCTCAGCTAGTGTATGTCTCCTCTCATTTAGTGTAGGTCTCCTTGCAATTGCTCCCAATTGAATCCTTCAGGAAATTATTGGTATTGTTGGTATTGTAGTGGTTGAAGTGCTAGGTAGTGTGGTTGATCTTCAGCCTCTTCTTCTTATTGTGGTTGCTCTTGTGGTACATGAGCATGAGCTCTATGCTCCCTGGCCCTTTGAAGTGGGTTAACAGCCACCACTTTAGCCATCTTCTTGGTAGTTATAGGCTTCTCTTGCTCCACTTGCACCTCGTTAATGATCTTCTCAACCACTGCTTCATCACATAGCCTTTGGATGAACCTGGGGAATGCCAACCTTGTGCTATCCTTGGGGCTTTTCAGTACCCTATTAATGTTGGTGGCAATCATCTCCCCAACATTCACATTTTTTCCCTTCATGATGCTGTATATGAGAACAGCCCTCTCCAATATTACCTCAGAGGTGTTGGATGTTGGGTTGAGAGATCTTCTCACAAAGTCTAGCCACCCTCTAGCCTGGGAGCTCAAATCTCTTCTCCTTAGCTAGTTAGGTCTTCCATCTTTGTCATTGATCCACTGTACATTTAGCACACAAATCTCATTGAGGATTTTATCAAATCCTGGGTCTTGTTACTTTATCCTTTCTTCAAAGCTCTGGGTGGAGCTTGTTTGCTTCACCATCAACATCTTATCCATGTTGGAGGAGCTATAGTCAGTGGCCTACCTCCTCACATAGCTAAGATACCCATTGGGTTGGCCAGGTTGAGGCATTGCGTTGGCATAGAATTCTCTAATCAAGCTCTCTACTATCTTTCTTGGTAGGTTGCACAAGAGTGCCCATCCCCTGCTGTTAATTTCCCTGATGATTTTAGGATGCTCATTCCTCCCATGTTGGAAGCCAACCTCTGGAATGATTTGCCTCTCACTCACCCAACGATAGAATTGGTTTTGGTTGAATGATGAGAGGAACTTATATTCATTGTGGCTTGAAGATCCTGAGGTTGGTTCCTTGGTCTTTCTTTTCATTGATGATGAGGCTCTTGGTGGTGCTATTAGGTTGAGAAAAAATGTTTGAAGGGTTAAAAAGAGGTAGGGAACGGAGAGCAAGGAGAGCAAAGCAAGGGCTTGCTCCACAACACCAAACTTAGGAATTGATTGTCCCTAATCAAGTAGAAAAAAACAGAAGATAGTAAAGACAAGGAAAGGAAAGAATAGGGAGAGTGAAGAGGTTCTTTCACGAGTAGGGTTTTGAAGTGTGAAGGGTGGTGGGAAAAAGTGAGTGGCTTTTATAGGATTGAGAGGTGTAATCTGGAAGGTGGAAAGTGGGAAGTAAAAGTAATTCAATGTTTTTCCACTTGGGGAGTGGCGCCTAGCGTGGGGAAAAGCGCCAATCCTTATCCCTTTTGGCTTCCTGCATATGTTGAGTTTCAAAGTGCAAGTACACTTTGACTCCTTGCTTGATGAGCTATCAATCATGTAGGCCCCATCCTCTCTCCTTAAAATAAAACCGAAAACCCCATCAATAATGACCAAAGAACCCTTCGCATTTCCTATATTACAAGCCAATTAAATTGCAATTGATGAGTGTCCCTTGGAACACCAAACTTAATCTCATTACATCTAATAAATTGGTTTCATCATTGGGTTTTAATGTGTTCATAAGGGTAAAATAATTTCAATCCTTTCACATCCCTTTCCTTTTAATTCCTTCTGAACACATTAAAACCAACTTTTATGCACTCATCAATCTATTAAATGCTTTCAAACTTGAATGATACTAGGCTTGCTATGTGATCTTCCATATGGTGGTGGCCACACCAAACTTAATCTCTGGGCTTACTCTCAAATTTAACTCATTCAAATGGTTGCATGCCTAGATTAAGTGGGTATATGGCCACACCAAACTTAGCTTTTTAGCTAGTTCTCAGCCCAATTACTCCTCATCGGTAGGTGTGTTCATCAATTTACATTTTCAAAAAGAAAACAAATTGAAGATTTACTAACTATCAAACATTTGAACTGATATTTAAACTACCTACTCTACCACTTACAATCTACTTTTAGAAAGCAAGAAAACAAAAGTATTGAACTAGAACTTAAACTATCTAAATTGACAACTTTAAACTCCTTCTAGAAAGTAATAAATCAAAAGGATATAGGGTGTTGGTGTGCCTCCCAACCAGTGCTTCTTTATCGTCACCAGCTTGACGTTCCTCCATCTTTAGTTGAGATTGTAGCACACTCTCTACTCATCCAGTGAGTCCCCCAAATAATGCTTAAGTCTATGGCCATTGACAGTAAAAGTTTCTCTGTGTTTTGTCCTCCATGAGCTCCACATGAGCATAGAGAGACACCTTGAGGATTGTGAAGGGTCCAGACCACCTTGACTTAAACTTTCTTGGGAAGAACTTGAGCCTTGAGTTGTATAATAGCACCTTTTGACCTTCTATAGACTCTCTTCTTGCTATCTTTTGATCATGCCACTTCTTAGTTTTCTCCTTATAGGTTTTGGCATTTTCATATGCTTGAGATATGAGTTCTTCTAATTCTTGCAGTTGTAAGATCCTTTTCTCCCCAGCAGCATTACTATAAAAATTTAGCAGCTTGAGTGCCCAAAAGGCTTTGTGTTCAAGCTCAAGGAGTAGGTGACATGCCTTCCCATACACCAGCTGATATGGGGTTATCCCAATAGGTGTTTTAAAGGTTGTCCTATATGCCCAAAGAGCGTCATCCAGCATCTTCGACCAGTCTTTTCTTAAAGCTCCCACAGTTTTCTCTAGGATCCTCTTTGTTGCAGCCTTATATTTCACTCCATATTTCATAAGGAGGGCTTCCAATGATCTGTTGCAGAAATGGCTTCCTCCATCACTAATAAGGGCTCTGGGAACTCTGAAGCGGCTGAAGATATTCCGCCTAAGGAAGTTCATGACTATCCTATTATCATTTGTTGGGGTTGTAATGGCCTCCACCCACTTAGATACATAGTCCACTGCCACTAGAATGTACTTGTTTGAGTATGAGGTAGGGAATGGACCCATGAAGTCAATTCCCCATACATCAAACAGCTCAAGTTCTAGGATGAATTGCTGTGGCATCTCATTCTTCTTGGGTAGATTGCCAGCTCTTTGGCACTCATTGCACCTTGACACTAATTCCTTTGCATCTTTGAATATTGTTGGCTAAAAGAATCCACATTGGAGTACCTTTGCTGCTGTTCTTTCTCCACTAAAATGGCCTCCATATGCGGATCCATGGCATTGCCACAACACTTCTTGCCCTTCCTCTTGTGAAATACACCTTCTCAAGATTTCAACAACACCCTTTTTAAACAAGTAGGGCTCATCCCAGATGTAGTGTTTAGCATCATTGAGCAGCTTCCTCCTCATGTACTTGTTGAAGTTGGTTATATCAGCAAACCAAGGACTTTATTGAATCATCATCAACTGCTCATCAGGAAAGTTTTCATTCGTTTCAAATTGTTGTGCCTCATCCTCTTTGTGTGGGATTCTTGATAGGTGATCAGCCACTTTGTTCTCTGCCCACTTCTATCTTTTATTTCTATGTTGAACTCTTGAAGTAGCAAGATCCACCTTATCAACCTAGGCTTATATTCTTGCTTGGTCACTAGATCCTTAAGAGCTGCATGGTCAGTGAAAACAATGACTTTAGAACCAATGAGATATGATCTAAACTTATCAAATGCAAATATTATTGCCAACAATTCCTTTTCAATGGTGGTGTAATTCTTTTTATTTTCGTTAAGGACTTTGCTGGCATAGTATATGATATGCACCAAGTTATCTTTCCTCTGTCCCAACGCTACCTGATAAACTCCATTTGTAGGGTTTATCTTGTATTGATTTTTGGTGATTTTATCACCTTTCACCCATATTTATTCAATGAAATAGCATGGTTTTGTATATTCTCCATTAATTGTGCTTAAGAGTGAAAACATGCTTTTTTAGGTTTTAAAATAGCTAAATGTAATTTACCTTGATTCCATTAGATGCCTTGATATGTTTTTTGAGTGATTTCAGATTTAAGAGGCAAAGATTGGATTAAGGGAATGAAGAAAAAGCATGTAAAGTTGGAGAACTCATGAAGAAATGATGGAACCAAAAAGCTGTCAAGTCTGACCTCTTCGCACTTAATTGATCATAACTTGAGCTACAGAGGTCCAAATAATGCGGTTCCAGTTGGGTTGGAAAGCTAACATCCGGGGCTTCGAAACGATATAAGATTTGCCATAGTTGCATCGCGCATAGGGGCGCGCACGTGCACGGTACGCGGACACGCCGATGGTGGGACATGACCTACTTAATGCAATACGTGGCCAGCGATTTTAGAACCCTTGTGGGCCCAATCCAAATCATTTCTGATGCTATTTAAGCTAAGGATTGAAGAGGAATCAACATACTTTTGATCATTAGTCATAGTTTAGTTTTAGAAGTAGTTAGAGTTAGAGAGAGAAGCGAGAAGCTCTCTCTTCTCTCTAGAATTAGGATTAGGAATTAGGGTTAGATTAGGATCTCATAGTTCTAGGTTTAATTCAAGTCTCCTTCTACTTCTACCTTCAATTGATGATTGCTACACTTTGGTTCTTCTTTCTATCCCTATCCTCTTGTTGTAATTTCTCTTATATACTCTCTTGTTGTAATTTCTCTTATTTTGTTTCTAGGTTTTGTAATTGAGATACTCTTGTCCTTTTATTTTCTTTCAATAATGCAATTTGAGGTAATTCATGATAATTGTGATTTCCTTGATTGTTGTTGTTAATTCTTTGCAATAATTATTGTTAGATGTTCTTGTTATGATTTACCATACTTTTCTTTTGCACCTTCCAAGTATTTGATGAAATGCTTGGGAGAATGTTAGAGTAGAATTTTTGTTCTTGGCTTGAGAAAGTAATTTAGGATTTCTTGAGTTGCTAGTGTCCAATTGATTGATAGTTGATAGCCATTGACTCTAGCCTTCATTAAGCCAATTAGTGGAAAGCTAGGATTTATGGACTTGGATTGATATTACTCACTTGACTTTCCTTTGTTAATTGATTTAAGGATGACTAGCTAAGTGGGATTAATCCTTGCAACTACCATACTTGTGACTAGTGATAATGATGAAGACCCTTGACAACCAAACCTTGCCAAGACCATTTTGTTAATAAAATTTTATTACCATTTGATATTCATTTTTCTCATCTAAAACCCCAAAATAAATAAATCCATAACCAATAACAAGAACACTACCCTGCAAGTCCTTTGAGAGATGACCCGAGGTTTAAATACTCCGGTTATTAATTTTAGGGGTTTGCACTTAGTGACAACCAAATTTTTGTATGAAAGGATTTGTGTTGGTTTATGAAACTATACTTCCAATCATCACTGCCCCAATTGCAAAGTCTAATGCATCACACATCAGTTTAAAGGGCAAATTCCAATCAGGTGGGGTAATAATAGAGGCTGAGGAAAGCTTCTTTTTCAAATTCTCAAAAGCCATCATACATTCTTGATCAAATATGAAAGGGGTATCAAAAGCAAGTAGATTGCTTAAAAGTTTAGCAATTTTTGAGAAATCTTTGATAAATCTTCTGTAAAAACCAGCATGCCCTAAAAAGCTTCTAACTGCCTTAACATTGCAAGGTGGGGGTAACTTTTCAATCACCTCCACCTTAACCTTGTCCACCTCTATACCTCTTTTTGAGATCTTATGGCTAAGAACCACTCCCTCTATGACCATAAAGTGGCACTTCTCCCAGTTCAAAACAAGGTTGGTTTCTTGGCATCTCTTTAGCACCAAGGCTAGGTGGTGAAAGCATTTAGAATATGAATCACAAAATACAGAAAATTCGTCCATAAACACTTCAATGGACCTTTCAATCATATTTGAAAATATGGAGAGCATGAACCTTTGGAATGTTGCAAGTGCATTGCTCAATCCAAAGGGCATCCTCCTATAAGCAAAAACACCATAAGGACAAGTAAAGGAAGTCTTCTCTTAGTCCTTGGGGTTTACTACAATTTGATTGTAGCTAGAATAACCGTCCAAGAAGCAGTAGTACTCATGTCCTGCAAGTCTTTCTAGCATCTAGTCCATGAAAGGTAGGGGGAGGTGATCTTTCCTCGTGGCTTCATTGAGCTTTCTATAATCGATGCACATGTGCCAGCCAGTCACTGTTCTTGTTAGTATCAATTCATTCTTCTCATTTGGCACAACAGTGATCCCTCTTTTCTTGGGGACTACTTGCACAGGGCTTAACCAAGGGCTGTTTGAGATTAGGTAGATCACCGCTGCTTGCCACAACTTTAGCACCTTCTTTTGCACCATTTCATTCATTGTTAGATTCAGCCTTTTCTGCTACTGTCTTGAGGGCTTTGCACCTTCTTCAAATAAGATTTTGTGCATGCACATTGAAGGGCTAATCCCCTTTAAGTCTGTAAGTGTCCATCCAATAGCATATTTGTGTTGCTTCAGCACTTGGATAAGTTCCTCTTCTTGTTGTTCATTCAAACTTGAATTCATGATTACTGGGTATGTGTTGTTGTCACCCAAGTAAGCATACTTCAAGTTTGAAGGCAGAGTTTTGAACTCCAACTTTGGTGCCTCCACTTCCATTTTACTTGTCTTGTCCAGCATGATTGGTTCTTTCATAGTCTCTAATGGTAGCTCACCACATGAGGTTTGTTGATCTTGCTCTTTGATTTCTTCACATTGTTCTTCCTCTAGGACTCCATGAACTAGATTTTCAATTGTGTCCACCATCATGCATTCTCCAATGGATTCCTTGGGGTAGCACATTGCCTTGAAAACATTGAAAACCATCTTTTCCTCATGCAATCTCAAGACTAGCTCCCCTTTTTGAACATCAATTATAGCTCCAGCTGTAGCTAGGAATGGCCTTCCTAGGATGATTGATGTGTTGGCTTCTTCCTCCATGTCAAGCACAACGAAGTCAGCTGGAAAGATTAACTCTCCCACTTTTACCAACAAATCTTCCACCACACTATGGGGAAATTTAAATGTTCTGTCAGCCAATTGAAGTGCCATTCTTGTTGGCTTGGCCTCTTCTATTCTCATTCTCTTCATCATGGCCAAGGACATGAGGTTGATGCTGGCCCCTATATCACATAGTGCCTTCTCAATGTTCATATCTCCAATGATATAGGGGATTTGAAAGCTTGATTTAAGAAAATTATCGTGGTATAGAATTTCCTCAATTGAATGAATTCTCGTTGCAAGTATAGTTCTACACCAACAAACAATCCTCCCAATCAAAAATATTGGTTGTCACATGTACAAACCCCAATGAAAATTAACCGAAGTATTAAGACTCCGGGTCGTCTCACAAGGAATTGCAATGAAGTGCATAATTATTGGCTATGGGGATCAATGGGGGTTTGATTTGATATTGGGCAAGGAAATGTAAAAGCAAAAAAGTAATGATACGAAAAGTAAATCAAACAACCAATTAAAGGAAGCAAGTAAAGAAAGAGAGATATTCATGGCAATGAATTGAGATCATAGGCTTTCTATCCTAGTCATGCATGATTAATTCATCTTATTTAGTCAACTCCAACAAATAGGGAGAAAGTCAAACAAGATAATCAATCATATCACAATGATAAACAAGAATTTATCTCATTACGTCAACTCCAACAAATAGGGAGAAAATCTAACGAGACTAGCTAATCTCAATCCAAAAGTCCTAACCGACTTACTAATTAAACTAGCAAAAGAATAGCGTCAATGGAAACAATATTCCATAAGTCGTAATCAACTCACTAATTAAATTAGCAAAAGATTAGCGTCAATGGAAACAATATTAGCTAACAACTCTAGATCACCAACATAAGTTGGGTTTTCATGACTCAAGATTGCCTAATTACTCTTTCCAAGCCAAGAATGCTCAAAATCTACTCTAACATCCAACCAAGCATCTTGTCAAACACTTGGTGCGCACAAAAGGAAAGCATAGTAAATGTGCAAGAATAATAAAATCTACCAACTACCAATAGCAAGAAAAGTAAAATCAATAACTCAAATCAACAATAAAAATAACATCAAACATAAAATTGCATTAAAGGAAAATTAAGATCCAACAAGGTTCATGAACATAAAAGCAACAAAATAAAAGAAATGAACAAGTAAAAACTAGAAAAGTAGAGATGTAACAACAAGAAATTAAAAGGAGAAACTAAATCAAAACAAGAATTAAAAGTTGGATTTAAGAAAATTAAACCTAAACTACCCTAAATTCTAGAGAGAAGAGAGAGCTTCTTTCTCTAGAATTCTACCCTAAAACATGATGAAAACTAAACTATGACTAAGTGTGTTCATTCCCCCCTCAGTCCTTGGGTTCAATAGCATCAGAAATGGGTTGGATTGGACCCAAAATGAGCTGCAAAATCGCTGGGGGCGATTTCATTAAAATGGACCCACGAACAGAATCGGCGCGCGTGCGGCATGTGCGCGTGTGCGTCGATGGCAAATTCCCAATCCGCGCATAAGCGGCGTGTACGCATGTGCGTCCTTGTGAGAAGCCACTTTTTGTGCGTGCGCACCTTGTACGCGTGCGCGTCTATTTCTTCCATATCTTTGTTTCTTCATGCATTCTCCTCTTTGCATGCTTTTCTCCTTATTTCTTCCATCCAATACTTGCCTTATGAACCTGAAATTACTTAACAAATACATCAAGGCATCGAATGGGATTAAAGTGAATTAAAATCACCAATTTAAGGCCTAAAAAGCATGTTTTTACATTTAAGCACAATTCAAGGGAGAATTGCAAAACCATGCTATTTCATTGAATAAGTGTGAGAAAATGTGATAAAATCCCCCAAAATAAGCACAAGATAATCCACAAAATCGGGGTTTATCAAATCTCCCCACACTTAAACCAAGCATGTCCTCATGCTAAGAATAAAGAAGGACAAGAAAAGAGTATGAACATTTATTCAATGCAAAGAAATTATATGCACCTATCTATATGAATGCAACTAAATGCAATATGATTCTACCTACTTGGTCAAAAGCAAATCAATCTCCAAGAACATATATAAGCAAGTAGGGCAAAGGTCATATGACGACTCACAAACTCTACCAATTCAAATATCAAAATAAATTTCAAATAGACTTGCAAGAAGAAAGCTCATGAAAGCCGGGAACAAGGAATTGAGCATCGAACCCTCACCAGATGTGTATCCGCTCTAGTCGCTCTAGTGTATAGGGTCGATCACTCAATTCTCTTCTAATCATGCTTTCCATGATTTATTTTTCATCTAACAATCAACAATTATTCAATGCATGCATACATTCATCATGAGGACTTATTCATAGGTTGTAATGGGACTAGGGTAAAGGTAGGATGCATATGGTCAACTGAGCTTGAAATTTGAATCTTTGATTAACCTAAGCTTTAATCAAACACATATAACAACCTATACAATTTTAATACACAACCTAGCTACCCATGATTCCCACTTTTTCACATAATCATGCATTCTTTTTTTTTTATTCACATTCCATATGCATTGATTTTTATTGAACTTTACTTTGGGGCATTTTTGTCCCCTTTTTATTTCTTTTTCTCTTTTCTCTTTTTCTATATTATATATATATATATATATGTTTTTTTCTTTATCATTTTTTTTTCTAATGTATATACAAACATATCAATGCATATGGTTTTACATATTGTGCATGAGTATGTACCCAATTTCCCAAAAATCTTCAACAAAAATATAAAAACACACTTTCCTCTCAACCAATGTCCCAAGTTTCCCATACCCAAATGATACACACCCTTACTAACCTAAGCTAATCAAAGATCCAAATTAAGGACATTTATTGTTTTTCACTTGGGATAGTGATGTGATAAAATTAAGAACAAAAGGGATTAAATAGGCTCAAATTTGGCTAACAATGGTTGATGAAAGGTAGGCTATTTGGGTACATGAGCTAAATGAAATGATGGCCTCAATCATATAAATACATGTCTACATGGGATAATGGACATAAAGAATCGAACAAATCAAAGATCACAATCATAGAAAGAGAATTAATGCACACAAGAATGGAAATAAGTGGTTATAAGATGTAACCACACAATTAAATGTAACCACACAATTAGGCTCAAAACTCACATGCTTGTGTTCTTAGCTTAAAACCATGTTCCAAAATATATCTTCAAGCAAGTTTATCACAAAAAAAATTTCAAATTGGTAGGGTGCCCTAAAAAAAATTTTCCTGGAAAAGATATCATCACCCTAACCAAGTAGTCCTAATAAGAAAGAAGTGGTCAAATATGTACAAATTCTAACTAACATGCAACCTATCATGCAATGCAACCACTAACTAACAAAGAAAAAAATTGAAAAATTGGTGTTGAAAAACGAAGTTGTTACCCATGGAGGTCGGTCGGACGACCTCCCCACACTTAGAAATTTGCATCGTCCTCGGTGCATGCAAAGAAAAGCAAGGTGGACGGGTTGCTACAATTGATGAGTTTCTTCAAAGGTTTGTGCGGGTGACTTGTTTGTTGCCCCATTTAGAAGCTTTTCCTTTTCTTTCCTTCTTGGTGGCCAACCTAAAGGGGAAGAAAAAGAAAGAGAATTATGCCTATAACAAAGATTTGAAAGCAATTAGAATATAGGCGGGGGCTAATGCCAAATAAGAGTAAGGTTCTCACTACATGTTAGCTACGGATGTAAGTGAGAGAGCAATGTAGGCAAGAGGCATATCAACTAATACTTGATGCAAGAGTAAAGTCAAAGCATGAAGAGCACTCAAAAGCATCAAGTTCAACTAGAAAGAGTGGGTCATGAAAGACATGTAAGTTCATATCAATGCACAAAGGATACAAGAATCATCAAGGGTTAAGCATTGATTCAAAAGTTTCATCACCCAACAATATCAAACAAGTTAAGAAGCACCAAGATTAACCAAGAAATTCTAAAAAATTGAGTAAGAAGATTCAACACCATTATTAAAAGAAGAGACTTAGAAAAAAAATTGAAAACAGGCTATAAAAACAAAATTGAAATGTAAAGAATAGAAGTATACGAATGCGATAAACAAAAGAAAACGGAAGAGGAGAGAAAAAAACTCATTTTTTTTACCGGCGCAGACACGCACAGTACGCGGACGCGTGCCTAACCCAGTTGGCGACCGGCGCGAATGCGTGCCTGGTCAAGGTGGTGACTGGCGCGGACGCGCCAAGTATGCCTGCGTGTCAGTTCGGGCACAGGGTAGGCACCAGTTTGGCACAACTTTCTGGTTTTTATACCAGGGAGTTCAGATTGCACAATCGGCGCGCGCGCACAGTGCGCTTGCGCGTCGATGGCGAAGTGGCGAGGGGCGCGCAGGCGTCACGCACGCTGACGCGTGGGTGCCTGGCACGAAATGGGCACAAAGTGGGCACAACTCTCTGGTTTTTGTACCAGGAGTGCAAAATGCACCACCGGCGCGTATGCGCGCAGTGCGCTCGCGCGCGGATGCCCTTTTCCCTTTCTTTCTCTCTTTTTTTTTCAAAAATAGGGCACTCTCCTAATCTACATGCATTCTAATATAACCAAAATTAAATTCAACAACAAATCTTTTTGGTTTTTGAAAAATTTTCAGATACACTAAAAAAAGAAACAAAAACTTATACTACAAGCAAACACTACTCAACAACAACTAAGTTACACCTTAAGGCATAAATCTAATCAAACAAACCAATAACCAAAATATTAAAACAAGAGTATGCAAAGAAGAAAACTACCTAACAATGGCAACTCAAATCACTTATTAACCTAATCTAAAAGAGAGTGGAAAGAGTTTACCATGGTGGGGTGTCTCCCACCTAGCACTTTTAGTTTAAGTCCTTAAGTTGGACATTTGGAAGGCTCCTTGTTGTGGTGGCTTATGCTTGTACTCATCTTGAAACCTCCACCAATTCTTGGACTTCAAGTAAGCTCCAAAATTCAAAACCAGTGGCACCAAGCTTTAATGAAGTTCCACACAAGCTAAGGGCTTCCAAAGTTGATCTTCATCTATTCCCGGATCCCAAATCTTGTTTCTACACCCATCTTCAAGTTGGTCAAGACAATTCCATTTGGGTGGCAAGTGATCCGAATTCTCATGTGAGCACCAAAGCATTCTCCTAGACCCTTTTAGTTGAGAATTATACCAACCATTGCACTTACACTTTAAGCTTCCAACCATAAGGAACCTTGATTGGCATTTCCATCCACTACTCAATTTCCTTTTGTTCTTAACCCCACAAAGAGCTCTAAGTTGCCCATCCGTCTCAAGCAAACCATATCCAAGTGAGAAATTAAAGCTTAGGGATAAGAATTTTACCCACTTGAATGTTGTGTTGGATGGTGACTTAGGAAGGGATGGTCCTATTGATCTTGCAAGTTCCACTCCCTTGTGCTCTTCTTTGACAACTTCCACCTCTTTACAAGCTTCTTCAATGTCCACCTCCTGAAAATGTTCTTCACATTCAGTCACTTCCTTACCAACTTCTTCTAACTCTTCTCCACTCCTCATGTCATAACTTGGAGGTAATGTGGAACTTATCTCAACATCCACCTCAATTTCAAGAGGAGAAGATTCTTCAAATACCAAAGGATCATGTGTTGGTGTGGGCTCATCTTTAAGAGGAAGATTTGTTGCTTGCTCACCTTCTTCCAATTCTTCATCATTCATTATATGCTTAGGAGGTTGCGCACCCTTCTTAACATCGCCTTCAAGCTTAATGGAAGAGGGTTCAACAACTTCCACAAAATCATCAACAATGTTACTTGGTGTGGAAGTATTCTCAAACTTGGAATCCACCTCTTGTTCAACTTCCTCTAACTCTTCAACCACTTCTTCTTCTTTAACAATCTCTCCCTCCTCCACTTGTTGCAAGACATACCCCATCTCCTTGTCCTCAAGTTGAGATTCTAAAATCTCCTTCATGCTCCTTTCTTCGGTTAATTTCTCACACTCATCCGTGGAGATGCTTTGCGTGTTGCATGAGTCCCATGAGTCCAATTTGTCTTTAATTTTGGCAAGGTTAGCCTCAATAGCTTCATAACTCCTCCTTTGGGCTTCCTCTTGCTCCTTTTGACGGATTATTTCTTGAAGCCGATCCATTTCTTCCTTGAGACGATCCATTGACTCTTGGATGGATGGATGTGGGTGTTCTTCCTTGGAGGGTTGCGGTGGAAAGGGAAATTCATTATGTGGTCGAAAGTTATCATACGTGGGAGGTGATTCATCTTGGTGAGGGTAGTGAGGTGGTGGTTCTTGAGGGTATTGGTGGTGGAATTGGGGTGGTTCTTCATATAGTTCATATGGATCATAAGGTGGTTGGTATGGTTGATATGGGTTGGGGTCATATGGAGGTGTTTGGTGAAAAGGGGCTTGTGAGTAAAGTGGTTCAAAATTATGTTGAGACGGTGGTTCATAGGCATATGGTGGTGGTTGTTGAAAATCATAATAAGGGTCACCACATCCATTAGATTGATAGGCATTAGGATTGGAATTATACCCATAAGAGTCTGGAGGTTGTTGTTGCCAAGAAGGTTGATCAATCCCTTGAAGTTCCTCCCATCTTTGATTGTTCCATCCTTGATGCACATCCTCATTGTAGCTCCCATTTCCTACAACATAGTTTGAACCAAACTCATAGCCAAAGGGGTGAGAATTCATGACAGCAAATAAAAATAAAAACTAACAAAAATAAGCAACAAAGTCCGAAAGCTAACAAAAACTAACAAATAAGCAAAAGGCAAACATATTCACATATTCACAATAGCCAATAATGTAACACCATTGCAATTCCCCGGCAACGGCGCCATTTTGATGATCGAGGTTTTGCTTGATGGTCTAGATTTTCTTCTTGTAGAAAGAATTACTTCGTTGTAAGCATAGTTCCAAACCAACAAACAATTCTCACATCAAAAATTTGAGTTGTCACAATTAACAAATCCCAAATAAGAAATAACCGAAGTATTAATTGATGCCAAGGCATCTTAGGCTAGTTTCACTAGCATTTTTCTGTTAGTTTTAGTTATTTTATGCATTTTCTTGAGCTTAAAGTAACCAAGAATGGTTAAATTAATAACAAAGCAATGGCCATCCAAACAGTATGATTTTGATGCAAATTCCATGAGTTTTTAGTTATATTACTTGAATGCTATGAATGGAAGAATTCTCATGAAATTTAGCAAGACTTTGATGCAGTTGTTTGGATGATTTCAGGGAAGAAGAGGCTAGGCAAGGAAGCAACAAAATCAATAAAGGAAGCTTGAATATCACATGTGGAGTTTAAGTTCCAGTTTAAGCTTAAACTGGAACTTAAACTGCCAAGCCATATAATGCTGGGAAGTGGCGTTTAAGCTCCAGTTTAAGCTTAAACTGGAGCTTAAACGCCAAAATCATGAAAGCTGAGAAATGCTGAAACTGGCGTTTAACTTCCAGTTTAACCTTAAACTGGAAGTTAAACGCCAGAATGAGAATTGCACCAGGGAGCATCTCCACGTTTAAGCTCCAATTTAACCTTAAACTGGAGCTTAAACGTGTTCGACCCAATTTCTCACCAGGGAGCATTTCCACGTTTAAGCTCCAGTTTAACCTTAAACTGGAGCTTAAACGTGTTCGACTATTTTTCTACTCCAGGGTTGCTTTCTCATTTCCACGTTTAAGCTCCAGTTTAAGCTTAAACTGGAGCTTAAACGTGTTCGACCAAATTCTCCTCCAGGGTTGCTTTCTTCATTCCCACATTTAAGCTTCAGTTTAACCTTAAACTGAAGCTTAAACGTGTTCGACCATTCCACCCTCCAGGATTGCTTTCTTCCATTTCCACGTTTAAGCTTCAGTTTAACCTTAAACTGAAGCTTAAACGTGTTTGACTATTTACCCTCCAGGGTTGCCTTCTTCCATTTCCACGTTTAAGTTTCAGTTTAACCTTAAACTGAAGCTTAAACTGCAACTTAAACGCCACTATTTGAAAAGGTTTCTGGGCCAAAGAAATTTCAGTTTAAGTTAGCATTTGAGCACAAACATTAACTTAAACGTACTCTGGTATGAAACCCAATTGAATATCATGGTTTATGGGATTGGGCCTGAAGAATTGATGAGTCTGGAACTTCAAATTGTTGAGTCTTGTGTCATTAATTGTTTATCACTTAGTTTGCTCAATGAATGTTGCAGAATTGTATCACAGCCTCAAAATGTTACAGAATTGGATCAGCAGCCTCATCAGGATTATGGATCATAAACCCAAAGCAAAAAGAAATCAAGGAAAGGCCTCAAAGCCCAAGAAACACAACAGAAGCTCAATTTAGAAAGTGTATAAATAGGATAGAATTTAAGTTAGTGAAGAACTTTTTGGACTTTTGATCATTTTTCTAGTTTTCATACCTTTTGTAATTGAATTCAGAGCTATGACTCACTAAACCCCCTTTCATTGGGTTAGGGAGCTCTGTTGTAATTCAATGAATCAATAATAGTTTTTATCTTCTTCTTCAATCTTTTCTCTTGAATTTTGTTAGAAAGCTTCTCGATCTAATTCCATTGGTTAGTTGTCTTGGGAAAGAAACTATCCATAATTGGAATCCTTCAGAACCTTGGGAAAGGAATGGAGGATTCATGCTAGAGAAGCTTTCTCACAGTGAATTGGATTGGGGTTTGGATGGATATTGTGACATGTAATCCTACCAAATTGTGGTTTATGAAACTGTGTGGTATAATCAGTGATCGAGCATCATCTCTTCTTATGAACATTTAAACCAAGGGATTGGGAATTTGTTTGTTTTTAGAGAGAATTGGTGAGCCAAGGGATTGGGATCCAATCATATAAGATTGCCAAGCAAAATTCAATGAATGCATTGGTTGAGGAAGGGATAAAAATATTTTGATTCGGAGATCTCAATATCTCCTGAAACCCAATGAATTCCCCATTTCTGATCTACACTTTCTCTTTACA
>NC_029774.3:59241854-59248653 GCF_000817695.3 Arachis duranensis | reverse complement strand
ATCAATATCTCCTGAACCCAATGAATTCCCCATTTCTGATCTACCACTTTCTCTTTACATTCTGCAATTAAATTCATGCAATCACCCCGATCCCTTTTTAATTTCAGCAATTTAGCTTCTCGCTCTTTAATTCATGCAATTTAACATTCCGAAATTCTCATCTAAATCTTGATTCCGCTCAACTAGAACACACTTCTAATCCGAATTGCTCACTCAACCAATCCTTGTGGGATTCGACCTCACTCTATTGTGAGTTTTTACTTGACGATAACCGGTGCACTTGCCGGAAGGAATTTTTGCCGATTGTGCAATTCCCTAAAATCGTAGCATCATTAATACTCCGGGTCGTCTCACAAGGAATTGCAATGAAGTGCTTAATTATTGGATATGGGGATCAAGGGGGTTTGATTTGATATTGGGCAAGGAAATGTAAAAGCAAGAAAGTAAATGATACGAAAAGTAAATCAAACAAGCAATTAAAGGAAGCAATTAAAGAAAGAGAGACATTCATGGCAATGAATTAAGATCATAGGCTTTCTATCCTAGTCATGCATGATTAATTCATCTTATTTAGTCAACTCCAACAAATAGGGAGAAAGTCAAACAAGATAATCAATCATATCACAATGATAAACAAGAATTTATCTCATTACGTCAACTCCAACAAATAGGGAGAAAGTCTAACGAGACTAGCTAATCTCAATCCAAAAGTCCTAACCGACTTACTAATTAAACTAGCAAAAGATTAGCGTCAATGGAAACAATATTAGCTAACAACTCTAGATCACCAACATAAGTTGGGTTTTCATGACTCAAGATTGCCTAATTACTCTTTCCAAGCCAAGAATGCTCAAAATCTACTCTAACATCCAACCAAGCATTTTGTCAAACACTTGGTGGGCACAAAAGGAAAGCATAGTAAATATGCAAGAATAATAAAATCTACCAACTACCAATAGCAAGAAAAGTAAAATCAATAACTCATCAAATCAACAATAAAAATAACATCAAACATAAAATTGCATTAAAGGAAAATTAAGATCCAACAAGGTTCATGAACATAAAAGCAACAAAATAAAAGAAATGAACAAGTAAAAACTAGAAAAGTAGAGATGTAACAACAAGAAATTAAAAGGAGAAACTAAATCAAAACAAGAATTAAAAGTTGGATTTAAGAAAATTAAACCTAAACTACCCTAAATTCTAGAGAGAAGAGAGAGCTTCTCTCTCTAGAATTCTACCCTAAAACATGATGAAAACTAAACTAAAACTAAGTGTGTTCATTCCCCCTCAGTCCTTGGGTTCAATAGCATCAGAAATGGGTTGGATTGGGCCCAAAATGAGCTGCAAAATCGCTGGGGGCGATTTCATTAAAATGGACCCACGGACAGAATCGGCGCGCGCGCGGCATGTGCGCGTGTGTGTCGATGGCAAATTCCCAATCCGCGCGTAAGCGGCGTGTACGCGTGCGCATGCTTGTGAGAAGCCACTTTTTGCGTGTGCGCGCCTTGTACGCATATGCGTCTATTGGTGCATTCCATATCTTTGTTTCTTCATGCATTCTCCTCTTTGCATGCTTTTCTCCTCATTTCTTCCATCCAATACTTGCCTTATGAACCTGAAATTACTTAACAAACACATCAAGCCATCGAATGGGATTAAAGTGAATTAAAATCACCAATTTAAGGCCTAAAAAGCATGTTTTTACATTTAAGCACAATTCAAGGGAGAATTGCAAAACCATGCTATTTCATTGAATAAATGTAAGAAAATGTGATAAAATCCCCCAAAATAAGCACAAGATAAACCACAAAATCGGGGTTTATCAAATCTCCCAAGATCTTTCAGTTTCTGGGAAAGCTTCTTTTGTATTATGGCACTACAATCCTCAGTGAGCACTACAGTCTCATTCTCTTCCCAATTTCTCTTCCTTGTCATGAGCTCTTTTAAAAACTTGACATAGAGTGGCATTTGTTCTAATGCCTCAGCAAAAGGTATGTTGATATGGATCTTCTTAAAGATTTCTAGGAATCTAGAGAACTAACTGTCTTTTCCATCCTTCCTCAGTCTTTGTGGATAGGGTGCCTTTGGCACATAAGGCTTCAGGACTTGCTTTGGTGAGGATGGTGCAATGGTCTCTTCTTCTTTCTTGGTTTTAGGTTCCTTTGCAACTTCTTCTTCTTGGTTACTTTGACTTGGGGTTGCTTCTTCTACAACTCTTCCACTTCTTAGTGTGATGGCCTTATATTTCCCTCTTGGGTTGGCCATGGTATCACTGGGAAATGTATGTGTAGGCATTGGTATTTATTTAGACAAGCTTCCTACTTGTGCTTCCAATTTTGAAATTACTGCCCCTTGATTCTTTATGTTCGATCTGAACTCTTCTTGGTTTGCATCTATCTTTCTTTCAGCCTGTAGTTGTCTCTCCAGAACAGTGGAGATAGTTCCAGTAAGTTGTGCTGACAATTGTGCTATGGCAGCTTCCAACTTTGAGAAACTACTGTTGGTTTCACATGGTTGCATGATGGAGGTGGATGTATCTTGGTGGTGGTTGTTGTGTGTTTGCTAGGTCAAGTGATATGATGTATTTTGTGAGTTATGATAGGGTCTGTTGTTGCTTGATTGGTGGTTGGGGTTGTGGTTGTTGTGATGGTTAGCGTGGTATGGTTTGTGGTCTTGTTGATTTCCCCACCCAAAATTTGGGTAGTTCTTCCAACCTGGATTATATGTCTTAGAATTTGCGTCATATGGTGGTCTAGAGGGATTGTTCACATAGTTTGCCTACTTTCATTCACATTCAGCTTCTGGTGCATCTCCTTCTTGTGGTGGCGCTTGGGCTTGGACAGCTGAGACTTGGCTTTCTTCCACCTTCTTTGTTAGGGCTGCTAATTGTGCTGCGATCATCTTGTTTTGTGCCAACAAAGTATCCATAGAGTTAAGTTCTAGCACTCCTTTCTTTTGAGCTTTTTATAAAACATAGAAGTACTCATTTTCAGCTATAGTCTTAATAACATCTATGGCTTCCTCGATGGTTTTCTTCTTGTTGAGTGAACCCCCTGAAGAGTGATCCACAGCTTTCTTTGCTTTATATGATAGCCCTTCATAGAAGATGTGTAGTTGAACCCATTCGTTGAACATATTCGGAGGGCATTTCCTTGTCAAGTCTTTAAACCTCTCCCAGGCCTCAAAAGTGTTTCACCATCTTGCTGTCTGAAGGTATGCACCTCAGTTCTCAATCTATTGACTCTCTGTGGAGGATAAAATCTTGCTAGAAATTTGTTCACAACCTCATCCCAAGTGATCAAGCTCTCCTTGGGAAATGTTTCTAACCACTTTGCTGCCTTATCTCTGAGAGAAAAAGGGAACAAAAGTAGTTTGTAGCCGTTAGGGTGTACACCATTGGACTTTACAGTGTCGCATATCCTCAAGAATATAGTGAGATGTTGGTTTGGGTCCTCCTGAGCACCCCCTCCATATGAACAATTATTCTGGACAAGTGTGATGAGTTCAGGTTTCAACTCGAAGTTGTTAGCATGAATTGTTGGCTTTAGGATGCTACTGCCACAGTTTCGTGGGTTTGGGTTGATGTAGGAGCCTAAGACTCTCCTTTCTTGCCCAACATGATTGTCAGCATCTTCTCCAACATGGTTATGCACCTCTTCTTCCATAGCAGCTCTCAGATCTTCCTCTACTACCTCCTCTCCAACTATGCCCTTGCCTCTTGCTTCTCTCCTTAATCTAAGGAAAGTCCTCTCAGGTTCACTATCGAAAGATGATGAAGTTTCTCCCCTTCTACCTGGCATACATTCAACAGCAGTAAGCAGAGGACAAGTGAAGTAAAGATTTTTGTTGAGATTAGTGGTTAGTTTGGTTGATGCAATTAATCAAACAGTTAATAGAGCAGTAAAAAAATGGAAATATGAACAACAAATAACTAAAATGATCAAAGTAAAAATAAACAAATTAAAAGAAAACAAAAATTAAAGAATTGAGAAAGAAATAACAAGGTAATTAAAATGCTTAATCTAGCTTCCCATCAATATAGTCATTGTCGAATTCAAACCAATCCCCGACAATGGCGCCATAATACTTGATGACCAAAATTCACTCCCCATATAAAAAATGATGAATCCATTCTTTTGGCAAGCGTACCAAAATTATCGTCAAGTAATAACCCACAGTGGAGGAGGATCGTATCCAAAGAGATTGGTAGATTTGAGCAATTTTAATTAATGGGTGAATTAGTCAAGCTGAACAATATAGAGTGTGACTACAGAATTGTAAATGAGCAGGAAAGTAAATGACTTAAAAGTAAAAAGAAGCAGTAAAATGCAGAAAAGGAAATGGCAATAATGTAAAGTGCAGAAACATAAATGACTTAACTGTAAATGGGAATAGAGATTAACAGAATTGTAAAGAAAGCTATAAAGAATGTGAAAGATAAGAATAAGGGAAATTCATTGAGATCAGGAGATGTTATTCTATTTGGATTAAATCCAGCTCATCTCATCTTCAATCATGCAACTCATTGACCTCTTGGCAATTACGATTGATTGAGCCCCAATCCCTTGGTGACTCAATCCCTCAAATCTTGATAATCAGCCAATTCCTTGGTCTAATTGCTCATGAATAGAGATCTGCTTGGTCCTTGTTTATACCACACATCATCATAGGTCCAAGTAAGGGATGGATTATATGTCACTATATCCATTCACCAAAACCCAGATTCTACTCAAGTGTGAGAAGAGATTTCAAGCATAGTTTCATATTTCCTTTTCCATGGTTCCCATGAAACCTATTTTGCATTCAACCTCTTTCCCAAGATGATTGAACACTAGCATGAAGAACAAAATTCCTTCTAGCAAATCAAAGAGAAGATGAAGAGAAGAAGAAATTTACTACCATTAGATTGGGAAGTACAACAGAGCTCCCTCTCTCAATGAGAGGTAATTAGCTACTCATAGCTTAAGAGAAAAGTACAAGAGTTGGAAGGGATGATGTGAAAAATAAATCTAACTATACTTTAATGAAACACCTACTCAACAACCCCTTTCTCAGTACTTTCATGGGTTATTTATACTACTCCTAGCTCTAGAATAAAGAAAATACAAAAGAGAAAAAGAAATTACAATTGGAGGGAAAAGAAAACTCAATAAATGTGACCTTCCAGCTCGGCGTGTGACAGGCGTTTAAGAGGTGTGCCACGCCCAGCTCCAAATTTGGCTTGGCGCGCCACGCCCAGCTCTTCAAATGGCACACCCCATGTGTTGGTGCCCCTGGCATGCCATGCCTTCGAGCCCAAGTGGCACGCCCAGGGTTCTTTAAGTACTTGAGTAGCCTGGCGTGCCACGCCTTCGAGGCCAAGTGGCACCCGCCCAGGCATTTTACTTCTTCCTCTTGTCTCTAAAGGGGGAAGATTTTGTTTTCAAATCAATTTTTTTTTAAGCTTTCAAAATCTTTTCAAAATCAAATCTTTTTCAAATCAATTTTTCAATCAAAATCTTTTTCAAAATCAATTTCTTTCCATTTTCAAAGATACTTGCTACCAATTAATGATTTGATTCAACATTTCAAGTATGTTGCCTTTTCTGTTGAGAGAGGTTTAATGTTTGAATCATATCTTTTCTTGTTAGCCAAGTTTTTAATTTTCAAAATCAAATCTTTTTAAAATGTTTTTTCAAATCATATCTTCTCAATCACATCTCTTTAAAACTAATCATATCTTCTTAACCACATCTTTTTCAAAATAGTTTTCAATCAAATCTTTTTGATTTCTAATTTCAAAATCTTTTTCAAAAAATCACTTGATTTCTTTTCCACTTTCATTTTCGAAAATCAAGTAATGTTTTTCAAAATGTTTTCAAAATCTTTTACTTAATTTTCGAAAATTACTTCCCTCCTTCTCACATCCTTCTATTTATGGACTAACACTATCCCTTAATGCAAAATTCGAACTCCATCTCCTTTGATAAGTTCGAATTTTCTACTTCTGTCTTCTACTTTTCTTTTCTTTTGACACCTAAAGGAATCTCTATACTGTGACATAGAGGATTCCACATTTTCTTGTTCCCTTCTCTTTCTTTTGAGCAGGAGCAAAGACAAAAACATTCTTGTTGAGGCTGATCCTGAACCTGAAAGGACCTTGAAGAGAAAGCTAAGAGAAGCCAAAGCACAACTCTCTTTAGAGGACCTGACTGAATTCTTCAAAGAAGAAGATCACATGGCAGCCAAAAACAACAATGCCAACAATGCAAGGAAGGTGCTGGGTGACTTTACTGCACCTACTCCCGACTTTTATGGGAGAAGCATCTTACTGCACCTACTCCCGATTTCTATGGGAGAAGCATCTCTATCCCTGCCATTGGAGCAAACAACTTTGAGCTTAAGCCTCAATTAGTTTCTCTAATGCAACAGAATTGCAAGTTCCATGGACTTCCATTAGAAGATCCTCATCAGTTTTTAGCTGAATTCTTGCAAATCTGTGACACAGTCAAGACTAATGGGGTTGATCCTGAAGTCTACAGACTTATGCTATTCCCTTTTGCTGTAAGAGACAGAGCTAGGACATGGTTGGACTCTCAACCTAAAGAAAGCCTGGATTCTTGGGAAAAGCTAGTCAATGCCTTCTTGGCAAAGTTCTTTCCACCTCAAAAATTGAGTAAGCTTAGAGTGGAAGTCCAAACCTTCAGACAAAAGGAAGAAGAATCCCTCTATAAAGCTTGGGAAAGATACAAACAATTAATCAGAAAGTGTCCCTCTGATATGCTTTCTGAATGGAGCATCATAGGTATTTTCTATG
>NC_029774.3:59239895-59240328 GCF_000817695.3 Arachis duranensis | reverse complement strand
TTTTTTTTTAGGTTGATGATCATGAGAAGTCACAAAATCAATGAAAAAATCAAAAACAGAATGAAAAACAGGAAGAAAAATAGCACACCCTGGAGGACGCACCTACTGGCGTTTAAACGCCAGTGAGGTTAGCAGATGGGCGTTTAACGCCCAGACTGGCACCATTCTGGGTGTTTAACGCCAGAAAGGAGCACCAGACTTGCGTTAAACGCCAGAAAAGGGCAAGAAGCTGGCATTAAATGCCAGAAATGGGCACCAGCCCGGCGTTTAACGCCAGAATTGGCACAAAACGAGATTTTGCTTGCCATTTGGTGCAGGGATGACTTGTCCTTGACACCTCAGGATCTGTGGACCCCACAGGATCCCCACCTACCCCACCACTCTCTCTCTTCTTCACCCATTCACCAATCACCTCAACACCTCTTCCCCAAAA
>NC_029774.3:59238090-59238370 GCF_000817695.3 Arachis duranensis | reverse complement strand
ATGCTTAAACAGTGCATATGTATCTTGAATTTGTGGTTCATGAATGTTGGCTCTTGAAAGAATGATGAAAAAGGAGACATGTTACTGAGGATCTGAAAAATCATAAAAATGATTCTTGAAGCAAGAAAAAGCAATGAAAAAAAAAGAGAAAAAGAGAAAACGAAAAAAAAATAGAGAAAAGGGGAGAACAAGAAAGAAAAAGAAGTAAAGTTGTGATCCAAGGCAAAAAGAGTGTGCTTAAGAACCCTGGACACCTCTAATTGGGGACTCTAGCAAAGCT
>NC_029774.3:59234355-59235470 GCF_000817695.3 Arachis duranensis | reverse complement strand
TTTTTTATTTGTGTCTTCTCAAGTCAATAATACAGAGAATTGAAGATTCAGAATATTCAGCAGAGGAATTACACAGAAAAAGCTGGGCGTTCAAAATGCCCAGTGAAGAAGGACAGACTGGCGTTTAAACGCCAGCCAGGGTACCTGGTTGGGCATTTAACGCCCAAAAGGGTATAGTTTCGGGCGTTAAACGCCAGAATGTGCACCATTCTGGGCGTTTAACGCCAGGATGGCTAAAGGGGGAAGATTTTGTTTTCAAATCAATTTTTTTTAAGCTTTCAAAATCTTTTCAAAATCAAATCTTTTTCAAATCAATTTTTCAATCAAAATCTTTTTCAAAATCAATTTCTTTCCATTTTCAAAGATACTTACTACCAATTAATGATTTGATTCAACATTTCAAGTATGTTGCCTTTTCTGTTGAGAAAGGTTTAATGTTTGAATCATATCTTTTCTTGTTAGTCAAGTTTTTAATTTTCAAAATCAAATCTTTTTAAAATGTTTTTTCAAATCATATATCCTCAATCACATCTTTTTAAAACTGATCATAACTTCTTAACCACATTTTTTTAAAGTAGTTTTCAATCAAATCTTTTTGATTTCTAATTTCAAAATCTTTTTCAAAAAATCACTTGATTTCTTTTCCACTTTCATTTTCGAAAATCAAGTAATGTTTTTCAAAATGTTTTCAAAATCTTTTACTTAATTTTCGAAAATTACCTCCCTCCTTCTCACATCCTTCTATTTATGGACTAACACTATCCCTTAATGCAAAATTCGAACTCCATCTCCTTTGATAAGTTCGAATTTTCTACTTCTGTCTTCTACTTTTCTTTTCTTCTGACACCTAAAGGAATCTCTATACTGTGACATAGAGGATTCCACATTTTCTTGTTCCCTTTTCTTTCTTATGAGCAGGAGCAAAGACAAAAACATTCTTGTTGAGGTGATCCTGAACCTGAAAGGACCTTGAAGAGAAAGCTAAGAGAAGCCAAAGCACAACTCTCTTTAGAGGACCTGACTGAATTCTTCAAAGAAGAAGAACACATGGCAGCCGAAAACAACAATGCCAACAATGCAAGGAAGGTGCTGGGTGACTTTACTGCACCTACTCC
>NC_029774.3:59233841-59234123 GCF_000817695.3 Arachis duranensis | reverse complement strand
ATGGTCTCTCTGAACTGTCCAAGATGTCTTTGGATAGCTCTGCTGGAGGATCTCTTCATCTGAAGAAGATGCCTACTGAAGCTCAAGAGCTAATTGAAATGGTTGCAAATAACCAATTCATGTACACTTCTGAAAGAAATCCTGTGAACAATGGGACTAGTCAGAAGAAAGGAGTTCTTGAGATTGACACTCTGAATGCCATTTGGCTCAGAACAAAATATTGACTCAACAAGTCAATATGATTTCTCAAAGTCTGTCTGGAATGCAAAATGCACCAAGCAG
>NC_029774.3:59232631-59233579 GCF_000817695.3 Arachis duranensis | reverse complement strand
AGCAACAGACAGAGAGTTCTAAGCAGAATACCTCTGACTTAGCAACCATGGTCTCTGATCTGATCAAAACCACTCAAAGCTTCATGACTGAAACAAGGTCCTCCACTAGAAACTTGGAGGCACAAGTGGGACAGCTGAGCAAGAAAATTACTAAACTCCCTCCTAGTACTCTTCCAAGCAATACAGAAGAAAATCCAAAAGGATAGTGCAAAGCCATCAACATGGCCAAATTTTGGGAGGAAGGAGAGGCAGTGAACGCCACTGAGGAAGACCTCAATGGACGTCCACTGGCCTCCACTGAGTTCCCCAATGAGGAACCATGGGAATCTGAGGCTCAAAATGAGACCATAGAGATTCCACTGGACTTACTTCTGCCATTCATGAGCTCTGATGAATATTCTTCCTCTGAAGAGGATGAGTATGTCACTGAAGAGCAAGTTGCTAAATACCTTGGAGCAATCATGAAGCTGAATGACAAGTTATTTGGAAATGAGACTTGAGAGGATGAATCCCCTTTGCTCACTGATGAGCGGATAATTTATACGCTTTTTGGCATTGTTTTTGTATAGTTTTTAGTAAGTTTAAGCTACTTTTAAGGATGTTTTCATTAGTTTTTATGCTAAATTCACATTTCTGGACTTTACTATGAGTTTGTGTGTTTTTCTGTGATTTCAGGTAAATTCTGACTGAAATTGAGGGATTTGAGCAAAACTCTGAAGAAGGCTGACAAAAGGACTGCTGATGCTGTTGGAATCTGACCTCCCTGTACTCGAAATGGATTTTCTGGAGCTACAGAACTCCAATTGGCGCGCCCTCAACGGCGTTGGAAAGTAGACATCCAGGGCTTTCCAGCAATATATAATAGTTCATACTTTGTTCGAAGAATGACGACGTAACTTGGTGTTAAACGCCAAGTTCATGCTGCTGTCTGGAGTTAAACGCCAGAAA
>NC_029774.3:59231885-59232531 GCF_000817695.3 Arachis duranensis | reverse complement strand
CACTCTGAATGCCATATTGGCTCAGAACAAAATATTAACTCAACAAGTCAATATGATTTCTCAAAGTCTGTCTGGAATGCAGAATGCACCAAGCAGTACTAAGGAAGCTTCATCTGAGGAAGAAGCTTATGATCCTGAGAACCCTTCAATAGAAGAGGTGAATTACATGGGAGAAACCTATGGAGACACCTACAATCCTTCATGGAGGAATCATCCAAATCTTTCATGGAAGGATCAACAGAGACCTCAACAACGTTTCAACAACAATAATGGTGGAAGAAACAGGTTTAGCAATAGCAAGCCCTTTCCATCATCTTCTCAGCAACAGACAGAGAGTTCTAAGCAGAATACCTCTGACTTAGCAACCATGGTCTCTGATCTAATCAAAACCATTTAAAGTTTCATGACTGAAACTAGATCCTCCATTAGAAATTTGGAAGGACAAGTGGATCAGCTGAGTAAGAAAATTACTGAACTCCCCCCAAGCACTCTCCCAAGCAATACTGAAGAAAATCCAAAGGGAGAGTGCAAGGCCATCAACATGGCCGAATTCTGGGAGGAAGACGAGGCAGTGAACGCCACTGAGGAAGACCTCACTGGACGTCCACTGGCCTCCAATGAGTTCCCCAATGAGGAACCATGGGAA
>NC_029774.3:59218090-59227477 GCF_000817695.3 Arachis duranensis | reverse complement strand
AGAGCATATGCAATCGCTTTCACTGAGATGATGGGAGGTAGCCACTGACAACGGTGAAACCCTTGCTTAAGCTTGCCATGGAAAGGAGTAAGAAGGATTGGATGAAGACAGTAGGAAAGCAGAGAGACGGAAGGGAAGGCATCTTCATGCGCTTATCTGAAGCTCCTACCAATGAATTACATAAGTATCTCTATCTTTACCTTTGTGTTATTTTCGTTCATCACCATATACATTTGAGTTTGCCTGACTAAGATTTACAAGATGACCATAGCTTGCTTCAATACTAACAATCTCCGTGGGATCGACCCTTACTCACGTAAGGTTTATTACTTGGACGACCCAGTGCACTTGCTGGTTAGTTGTGCGAAGTTGTGTAATGCCATGGTATTGAGCTACCACGTTTTTGGAGCCATTACCGGGGATTATGAGAGTTGTGAAAAAGTATTGTTCACAATTTCGCGCACCACCTATCTTCGGGGCAGTTATAGCAAATTATATATCGTTATGAAGCCCCGGATGTTAGCTTTCTAATGCAACTGGAACTGCCTTATTTGGACCTTTGTAGCTCAAGTTATGACATTTGAGTGCGAAGAAGTCAGGCTGACAGCTTTGGCAATTCCTTCAGTTTCTTGTATTCCTTCCACTTTTGCATGCTTTCTTTCCATCCTCGGAGCCATTCCTGCAATGTAATCCCTGAAATCACTTAACGCACATATCAAGGAATCGAATGGTAATAAGAGTGGATTAATCATAGGAAATTTTAAGCCCAAAGGAGCATGCTTTCAATCATAGCACAAAATCCAGAAGAAAAAAGTAAAGCCATGCAAATAGTATGAATAAGTGGGTAAAGAGTTGATAAAAACCACTCAATTGAGCACAAGATAAACCATGAAATAGTGGTTTATCAAACACTCCTCTAATTAAATTTGCTCGACCAATCAATTCCTGTGGGATTTGACCTCACTCTATTGTGAGTTTTTACTTGACGATAATTCGGTATACATGCCAAAGGGAAATTTATTGAAAGACAAGTTTTCGTGCATTAAGTTTATGGCACCGTTGCCGGGGATTGATTTTGTATCGACAATGATTAAATTAGGGGATAACTAGATTGAGAAATTTTCTTTTGTTTCATTTATTTTGTTTCTGTCATTTACTTTCAGTCTCAGCCATTTTCATTTATTATTTCCTTTTGTTTTATTTTCTCAGTTAATTCACAACACTATCAACTAATCCACTAACTATTTGATAAATTGCTTCACTCACACTAACAGTAACCTTTAAAAGAGTGATTTCTTCACTTCTCTCTTGCTTGTGGAATCTGCTGATTGTATGACAGGTAGAAGAAGAGGAGCTTCAACCTCCTTTGAATTTGAACCTGAGAAGACCTTCCTTAGATTAAGGAGGAAAGCAAGAGGGAAGAGGGTCATTTGTACTGAGGAAGAAGAAGAGGATTTTGAGACAGTCATAGAAGAGAACATGGAAAACCACTATGAGGAGGAGACACACAACAATGCCATAGAAGGTCCAGCAGGTCATGCTGGGCAGGAGAGAAAAGTTCTCGGCTCTTATATTAATCCAAATCCAGGAAACTATGGAAATAGCATCCAAAAACCAACCATACATGCCAATAACTTTGAATTGAAGCCCCAGCTTATCACCCTTGTTCAGAACAACTGCTCATTCGGATGAAACGCCCAAGAAGACCCCAATCAACACTTGACCACCTTCCTAAGAATATGCGACACTGTGAAATCTAATGGTGTTCATCCTAACACCTATAGATTGCTTTTGTTCCCCTTCTCTCTTAGGCATAAAGCAACTAATTGGCTGGAATCCTTCCCAAAGGAGAGTTTAACAGCCTGGAAAGATGTGGTAAACAAGTTCTTGGCGAGATTCTATCCTTCCCAAATGATCAATAGGTTGAGGGCTGAGGTACAAACCTTCAGGCAACAAGATGGTGAAACTCTCTATGAGGCATGGGGGAGGTTTAAGGACTTAACAAGAAGGTGCCCACCGGAGATGTTCAATGAATGGGTGCAACTACACATCTTCTATGAAAGGTTGTCTTAAAAATCAAAGAAGGCAGTAGACCACTCTTCTGGGGGATCTCTAAACAAGAAGAAGACCATTAAGGAAGCCATATATGTCATTGAGACTGTAGCTAAGAATGACTACTTCTATGCTTCTAAAAGGAGCAACACTCGAGGAGTAATAGAGTTGAACTATATGGATGCATTGGTAGCTCAAAACAAGATGATTACCAAGCAGTTGGCCGACCTTACCAAACAGATGGAAAGGAACCAAGTCGCAACAGTCACCACCTCATCATCTGCTCAAGAAGGAGTAAATATAGAGGAAGGAGGTAACTCGGAACAGGCCAACTATGTTGGAAACTCACCCAGGCAATCCCATGATCCATACTCTAAAACCTACAACCCTGGTTGGAAGAATCATCCAAATTTTGGGTGGGGAAACCAACAAGATCAAGGCCAAGATCAGAGACGCCACAACCCCAACAATAATGCAGCCTACCAACATTCCACACAGAGACCATATCAAAACCAAAATGGCCATTCTTAATACTCTAACCCCAACTCACCACCACCATCTGAAGATAGACTCTCCAAAATTGAGGTGTTGCTTGAAGATATCTGCAAGGAAATTCAAGACAATAGAGTGTTCAAGGATGAAGTATGGGCTAATATGAAGAATCGGGGGGACACCATCAAGAGGCTTGAATCTCAAGTAGGATATCTATCTCAGTAGATCCATAAGCCCACGGATAGCTTCCCAAGTGACACTGAGAAAAATCTGAGAAGAGAAGCAAAGAAGGTGAGATGGGAAGAATGTAAGATGGTCACTATAAGTGATAAGGAGAGTTCAGAAGAAGTGAACAAACCATCAGGGCACCCCCAAGGTGGTTCAAGAGTGCATCCAGATGAGAAACACCAAGGAAGTGAGCCTACACAAAGAAAAAAGCCAGAGGAGAAGGAAGTCTTGAACCCCTATGTACCCAGGGCACCATTTCCCCAAGGACTCAAAGGGGGTAGAGAAGGGAAAGTATACTCAAGATTCCTAGATATGTTTGCATCTCTCCATGTAAACATACCATTCATCAATGCTCTCCAAAAAATGCCCTCATACATTAAGTGTATGAAGGAGCTGCTAATCAAGAAGAATTCACTGAAGGGTGGGCAAACGATAGTGATGAATAAGGAGTGCAGTGCCCTCATTCAAACAAAGTTGCTTTCAAAAAAGAAGGACCCATGGAGTTTTCACATTCCTTGCGCTATAGGGGAAACAAGGATTGATAGAGGACTTTATGATCTAGGAGCAAGCATCAACTTAATGCCCTTATCCCTCATGAAGAAGCTCCAAATCAATGAACTGACACCCACAAAGATAATCATACAATTGGCTGACAAAACTCAAAGGCAAGCAATAGGAGTGGTTGAAAACGTGTTGGTGAAGGTTGGGAACTACTTTCTTTCCACAGATTTTGTTGTCCTGGAGATTGAAGAGAGTCACATCCATCTAATCATCCTGAGGAGACCGTTCCTAGCCACGGCCAGAGCACTTATAGATGTGGGGCGAGGGGAGCTAATATTGAGGATACATGATAAACAACTTACCTTCAATGTCTTCAGACCCTCACAAGAAGCAGACCAAGAAAACCATGAACTAAAGGATGATCATAACAAGATACCTCTGGAAGAAACAAGCAAAGAAACACAAACAAGGAATCTGGAAACCCCAAGGGTTGAAAAACAAGAAAGTCAGATGCTACAACAGCCAAGGAAAACCCAGGGGGAGCTGAACCCACAGGAGCTATCTGAGACCAGCAATGAGGTGTTCCTTAGAAGAGAAGCAACTAGGAGTAAGGAATCACCAAAGGAAGAAAGGAAAAAGGTGCCGAGGGGATGGAGGAACAAAAAGCTCCCCACAGGAGGTTTCTCTCCAGGAGATAAAGTGATATCTGCCCATCATCCAATAATCCCAGCTCATCTCCCCACCATTCCATCTCAGCTACCTCAGGTGTATACCATCAGTAAGATCCTCTCCTTAGAACATGTGGAGATTCTTAAGGATGCAACTGGAGATAGATTCACTGCGAGAGGGGAAGACTTGAGGCACTACCAGCCTCCTTGACGAAGGCCAACCGTCAACCTAATGATGCTAAAGAAGCGCTTCTTGGGAGGCAACCCATGTTTTATATCCTTTCCTTTAAGTCTTTAATAGCAGTTAATAAAGCGAGGGTCATGAATTTCAAATCCACTTTTACAGACACTTAGGTGAATCTTTGTATGCAACATATAATGAACAACAAGTTTGGTGTTCAAGGCACACTAATAGGGCATGTACACAAATGATATCATGCCAATCTTAGAGCCTTAATCAACTCTTTTTACACCATATGGTCACAAACTAAGTTTGGTGTCACCAATGATGCATACATAATTACTAATGAAGTCATTTGGTTTGTATTCATGAATAGCATTTGGTTTGTCTAAATTGAAAAGTTTAAAAAGTAGTTATTCCATTCTTTCATTTTTTTTGCCACCACAATTCAAACTAACTTTTGATTTTCTTTTGTCTTGCAGGAGAAATAAAGGAAAGATTGGATGGAATTGATGGGACAAACCAAGAGAGGGGTTTGGCCACTTCAAAAAGGGGATTAGACACACGTCTTTAAAATGGATGCCTTGGGAAATGTTGCCATGCAACATTGAAGAGAGATATCCTTGGAGACCGAACCAATCACTACATAAAAACGGTGATCCTTGTGCCCATTTCATGCCAAACAACCGTCCACTATTGGTTCTTACCATCAATCCACACCCTTCAATTGCCCACCATTCTCTTATATAAATAACTTACATTCCACACCCTTTCCACTTCAAATTCCACTTTCATCACACGTCTTCCTCTTGGGACATACACTTAACACTCCTTCCTCCATCCAAAAAAAAATACACTAACCCAATCCTCTAGCTACACCCTCCAACGTTACACCCATACATATACCTATACACTCTCTTGTTCAAAGGTCACTCATGGCATCCTCAAGCTCCAAGAGGCGAAAGGGCAAGGAACAGGTAGAGAGTATCCCTTTCGATGAAAAAAGGTTCAAAACTACATTCCACGAAGTTCAATTTGGACGGGTGGAACACAAGAAGATATTGCCAGAACTTGCATTTCAGTTCAATGATGATGAGTGTCCAAAGATTAGAGAAAAGATTGAATGGAGGAGTTGGCACGAGCTCACGAACCCAATTACAAGGGTAAATGCAAATCTTATCAAGGAGTTCTATGCTAATGTAGCTAGAGAAGACACCACCAGGGCCCCTACCTTCAAAAGTTATATGAGAGGAACCAAGGTTGACTTCAGCCCCAATGCCATCATGAAAACTCTTCAATTGAGGTTAAGACCCTTTGATGAGCCTAATGAGCGGATAATTTATACACTTTTTAGCATTGTTTTTAGTATGCTTTTAGTATGTTTTAGTTAGTTTTTATTATATTTGTATTAGTTTTTATTTAAAATTCACTTTTCTGGACTTTACTATGAATTTGTGTGTTTTTTTGTGATTTCAGGTATTTTCTGGCTGAAATTGAGGGACCTGAGCAAAAATCTGATTCAGAGGCTGGAAAGGGCTATAGATGCTGTTGGATTCTAACCTCCCTGTACTCGAAGTGGATTTTATGGAGCTACAGAAGCCCAATTAGCGCGCTTCAATTGCGTTGGAAAGTAGACATCCAGGGCTTTCCAGCAATATATAATAGTCCATACTCTGCCCAAGATTTGATGGCCCAAACAGGCGTTCCAAGTCAGCTTTAGAATTCCCGGCGTTAAACGCCGGAACTGGCACAAAAGTTGGAGTTAAACGCCCAAACTGGCACAAAAGCTGGCGTTTAACTCCAAGAAAAGTCTCTACACATGGAAGCTTCAATGCTCAGCCCAAGCACACACCAAGTGGGCCCAGAAGTGGATTTTTACGTCATTTACTCATTTCTGTAAACCCTAGGTTACTAGTTCTCTATAAATAGGACCTTTTGCTATTGTATTTATAGAATCTTTCAATCTTCGGATCATCTTTTGATCATGTTTTTATGATTGAACCCTCTTTGGGAGGCTGGCCATTTGGCTATGCCTAGACCTTGTTCTTATGTATTTTCAACGGTAGAGTTTCTACACACCATAGATTAAGGTGTGGAGCTCTGTTGTACCTCGAGTATTAATGCAATTACTATTGTTCTTCTATTCAATTCAGCTTATTCTTGTTCTAAGATATCACTTGTTCCTCAACTTGATGAATGTGATGATCTATGACACTCATCATTATTCTCACCTATGAACATGTGCCTGACAACCACCTCCGTTCTACCTTAGATTGAGTGGATATCTCTTGGATTCCTTAATCAGAATCTTCGAGGTATAAGCTAGAATCCATTGGCGGCCATTTTTGAGAATCTGGAAGGTCTAAACCTTGTCTGTGGTATTCTAAGTAGGATTCAGGGATTGAATGACTGTGACGAGTTTCAAACTCGCGATTGTGGGGCGTTAGTGACAGACGCAAAAGAATCACTGGATTCTATTCCGACATGATCGAGAATCGACAGATGAATACCCGTGCTGTGACAGAGCGCATTGAACATTTTCACTGAGAGGACGGGACTGTAGCCATTGACAATGGTGATGCCCAACATACAGCTTGCCATGGAAAGGAGTAAGAAGGATTGGATGAAGACAGTAGGAAAGCAGGGAGACGGAAGGGACAAAGCATCTCCATACGCTTATCTGAAATTCCACTAATGAATTACGTAAGTATCCTTATCTTTATTTTATTTTTTATTTATCTTTTAATCATTAATCCTCCATAACCATTTGAATTCGCCTGACTGAGATTTACAAGATGACCATAGCTTGCTTCATACCAACAATCTCCGTGGGATCGACCCTTACTCGCGTAAGGTTTATTACTTGGACGACCCAGTGCACTTGCTGGTTAGTTGTGCGAAGTTGTGATAAAGAGTTGAGATTGCAATTGAGCGTACCATGTTGATGGCGCCATTGATGATCACAATTTCGTGCACCAAGTTTTTGGCGTCGTTGCCGGGGATTGTTTGAGTTTGGACAATTGACGGTTCATCTTGTTGCTTAGATTAGGTAATTTTATTTTATGTTTAAGCTTTTTACTTTTCGAAAATTTTTCAAAAATACAAAAAAATATTTCTATTTTATTCTTCAGAGTTTTTAAGAATGGATTCTAGAGTTTCATGATGATTTGTTGAAGTATGGCTGGTTGTGAAGCCATGTCTAATCTTTTGGACCGAGGTTTCAACTTATCATCACAAGAGCTTGTTGATTTCTATCAATTTTGCTGTTATGAGCAATGATCTGCTAAAGCTTGGCTGGCCATTGGCCATGTCTAGTGTTTTAGACCGGAGCTTTCACTGAAAGCTTAGTTGGTTGTGAAGCCATGTCTAATTCCTGAATCGGAGTCTTAGACTAGCATTACAATGATTCCTGGAATTCTCATTATGAATTTTGAAACCTTGTTTTTCTTTTCCACTCAATTTTTGAAAAAGCACAAAAAAATTTATAAAATCTTAAAATAAAAAATATTTTTATGTTTCTTGTTTGTGTCTAGTGTCTAATTTTAAGTTTGGTGTCAATTGCATGTCTTTATTCTTCTAATTTTCAAAAATTACATGCATTATATTCTTCATTGATCTTCAAGTTGTTCTTGATGATTTTCTTGCTCTGATCTTTAAATTTTCATGTCTTGAGTGTTTTGTTGTTTCTCATATGCATTCTCAATTTGTTAGTGTCAATAGTATACAAACTTCTAAGTTTGGTGTCTTGCATGCATTGTTTATTTGATTTTAGTTGCATTTTGATTATTCCTCATCATTAAAAATTCAAAAAATTTTTTAATTTGTGTCTTTTCAAGTCAATGATACAGAGAATTGAAGATTCAGAACATGCAGCAGAGGAATTACACAGAAAAAGCTGGGTGTTCAAAACACCCAGTAAAAAAGGAAAACTGTCGTTTAAACACCAGCCAGGGTACCTGGCTGGGTGTTTAACGCCCAAAAGGGTAGCATTTTGAGTGTCAAACGCCAAAATGGATACCATTCTGGGCGTTTAACACCAGGATGATACAAGAGGGAAGATTTTGTTTTTAATTCAAATTTTTTTTATTTTTTAAAATCAAATCTTTTTCAAACCATATCTTTTCAATCATATATTTTCAAAATCAATTTCTTTCCATTCTCAAAAATACTTGCTTACAATTAATGATTTGATTCAACATTTCAAGTATGTTGCATTTTTTATTAAGAAAGGTTTAATGTTTGAATCATATCCTTTAAATTTCTTGTTAGCCATGTCATTAATTTTAAAAATCAAATCTTTTTAAACTGTTTCTCAATCATATCTTTTCAATCATATCTTTTTAAAACCATAACTCTTCAATCATATCTTCCTAATCACATCTTTTTCCAAATAATTTTCAATCTTTTTGATTTCTAATTTCAAAATCTTTTTCAAAAATCACTTTATTTCTTTCCCAACTTTAATTTTCGAAAATCATTCTTCAATTTTTCAAAATTTCTTCAAAATCTTTTAATTCATTTTCGAAAATTCTTCTCCTCTTCTCACATCCTTCTATTTAAGGACTAACACTCCTCCACTATCAACAATTCGAACTCTATCTCTCTTGATAAGTTCGAATTCTTCTACTTCTGCCTTCTTTTTTCTTTTCCTCTGACACCTCAAGGAGTCTCTATACTGTGACGTAGCGGATTCCGTATGTTCTTGTTCTCTTCTCTTTCATATGAGCAGGAGCAAAGACAAAAGCATTCTTGTTGAGACTGACCCTGAACCTAAAAGGACCTTGAAGCGAAAGCTAAGAGAAGCTAAAGCACTACTATCTGTAGAGGATCTAACAGAAATCTTCAAACAAGAAGAAGACATGGCAGCCGAAAACAACAACAATGCCAACAATGCAAGGAAGGTGCTGGGTGATTTTACTGCACCTACTCCCGACTTCTATGGGAGAAGCATCTCTATCCCTGCCATTGGAGCAAATAACTTTGAGCTTAAGCCTCAATTAGTTTCTCTAATGCAACAGAATTGCAAGTTTCATAGACTTCCATTGGAAGATCCTCATCAGTTTTTAGCTGAATTCTTGCAAATCTGTGACACTGTCAAGACCAATGGGGTTGACCCTGAGGTCTACAGACTTATGCTATTCCCTTTTGCTGTAAGAGACAGAGCTAGGATATGGTTGGACTCACAACCTAAAGAAAGCCTGAACTCTTGGGAAAAGCTAGACAATGCCTTCTTGGCAAAGTTCTTTCCACCTAAAAAATTGAGTA
>NC_029774.3:59213988-59218076 GCF_000817695.3 Arachis duranensis | reverse complement strand
TGCCTTCTTGGCAAAGTTTTTTCCACCTCAAAAATTGAGTAAGCTTAGAGTGGAAGTCCAAACCTTCAGACAGAAGGAAGGTGAATCCCTCTATGAAGCTTGGGAAAGATACAAACAATAGATCAGAAAGTGTCCTTCTGACATGCTTTCTGAATGGAGCATCATAGGTATCTTCTATGATGGTCTGTTTGTTTGAACTGTCCAAGATGTCACTGGACAGCTCTGCTAGAGGATCTCTTCATCTGAAGAAGACGCCTACAGAAGCTCAAAAACTCATTGAAATGGTTGCAAATAACCAATTCATGTACACTTCTGAAAGGAATCCTGTGAACAATGGGACGAATCAGAAGAAAGGAGTTCTTGAGATTGATACTCTGAATGCCATATTGGCTCAGAATAAAATATTGATGCAGCAACTCAATATGATTTCTCAAAGTCTGTCTAGAATGCAAGCTGCACCAGGCAGTACTAAGGACGCTTCATCTGAAGAAGAAGCTTATGATCCTGAGAACCCATCAATGAAAGAGGTGAATTACATGGGAGAACCCTATGGAAACACCTATAATCCTTCATGGAGAAATCATCCAAATCTCTCATGGAAGGATCAACATAGACCTCAACAAGGTTTCAACAACAATAATGGTGGAAGAAACAGGTTTAGCAACGGCAAGCCTTTTCCATCATCTTCTCAGCAACAGACAGAGAATTCTAAGCAGAGCCACTTTGACTTAGCAACTATGGTCTCTGATCTAATCAAAACCACTCAAAGTTTCATGACTGAAACAATATCCTCCATTAGAAACTTGGAGGCATAAGTGGGTCAGCTGAATAAGAAAGTTACTGAACTCCCTCCTAGTACTCTTCCAAGCAATACAGAAGAGAATCTAAAAGGAGAGTGTAAGGCCATCAACATGGCCAAAATTGGAGAGGAGGAAGAGGCAGTGATCGCCACTAAGGAAGACCTCAATGGACGTCCACTGGCCTCCAATGAGTTCCCTAATAAGGAACCATGGGAATCTGAGGCTCACACTGAGACCATAGAGATTCCATTGGATTTACTTCTGCCATTCATGAGCTCTGATGAGTATTCTTCCTCTAAAGAGGACGAAGATGTCACTGAAGAGCAAGTTGCTAAGTACCTTGGAGCAATCATGAAGCTAAATGACAAGTTATTTGGTAATGAGACATGGGAGGACAAACCCCCTTTTCTCACCAAAGACCTGGATGACTTGACTAGGCAGAGATTACCTCAAAAGAGACAGGACTCTGGGAAGTTCTCAATACCTTGTACATTAGGCACCATGACCTTCGAGAAGGCTCTGTGTGACCTAGGGTCAAGCATAAACCTCATGCCTCTCTCTGTAATGGAGAAGCTAGGGATCTTTGAGGTACAAGCTGCAAGAATCTCACTAGAGATGGCAGACAATTTAGGAAAACAAGCTTATGGACTTGTAGAGGATGTTCTGGTAAAGGTTGAAGACCATTACATCCCTGCTGATTTCATAGTCCTAGAGACTGGGAAGTGAATGGATGAATCTATCATCCTTGGCAGACCCTTCCTAGCCATAGCAAAGGCTGTGATTGATGTTGACAGAGGAGACTTGATCATTCAAGTGAATGAAGAATCCTTTGTGTTTAAGGCTCAAGGATATCCCTCTATAACCATGGAGAGGAAGCATGAAGAGCTTCTCTCAAAACAGAGTCAAACAGAGCCCCCACAGTCAAACTCTAAGTTTGGTGTTGGGAGGCCACAACCAAATTCTAAGTTTGATGTTGAACGCCCACATTCAAACTCTAAGTTTGGTGTTGGAAGGTTCCAACATTACTCTGAACATCTGTGAGGCTCCATGAGGGCCCACTGTCAAGCTACTGACATTAAAGAAGCGCTTGTTAGGAGGCAACCCAATGTTATATTTATCTATTTTCCATTGTTATTTTATGTTTTCTATAGGTTGATGATCATGTGAAATCACAAAAACAATTGAAAAAGCAAAAACAGAAAGAAAAATAGCACACCCTGGAGGAAAAACTTGCTGGCGTTTAAACGCCAGTAAGGGCAGCAAATGGGCTTTTAACGCCCAGTCTGGCACCATTCTGGGCGTTTAACGCCAGAAAGGGGCACCTGACTGATGTTTAACGCTAGAAAGGGGCACCTGACTGGCGTTTAAAGCTAGAAAAGGGCAGCAGCCCGGCGTTTAATGCCAGGATTGGCAGAAATGGCGTTTTACACGCCACTTGGTGCAGGGATGAGCTATCCTTGACACCTAAGGATCTGTGGACCCTACAGGATCCCCACCTACCCCACCACTCTCTCTCTTCTTCACCCATTCACCAATCACCTCAATACCTCTTCCCAAAAAAAAAAACCCTCACCTATCAAATCCCACCATTCTCTTCACCACTCACATCCATCCTTCAAAAAACCCTACCTACCCCACCATCCAAATTCAAACCACTTTCCCTCCCAAATCCACCCATAATGGCCAAACCCTACCCCTCTCTCCACCCCTATATAAACCCTTCTTCACTCCTTCATTTTCGCACAACCTAAACACTACTTTTCCCCCTCAGCCAAACCACAAAAGCCCCCTCCATCTCTTCTATTTCCTCTTCATCTACTCTTTTCTTTCCTCATTTGCTCGAGGACGAGCAAACCTTCTAAGTTTGGTGTGGTAAAAGCGTTGCTTTTTATTTTTCCATAACCATTTATGGCACCTAAGGCCGGAGAAACCTCTCGAAAGAGGAAAGGGAAGGCAAAAGCTTCCACCTCTGAGTCATGGGAGATGGAGAGATTCATCTCAAAGGTGCATCAAGACCACTTCTATGAAGTTGTGGCCATGAAGAAGGTGATCCCTGAGGTCCCTTTTGAACTCAAAAAGAGTGAATATCCGGAGATCCGAGATGAGATCCGAAGAAGAGGTAGGGAAGTTCTTACCAACCCCATTCAACAAGTCGGAATCTTAATGGTTCAAGAGTTCTATGCCAATGCATGGATCACCAAGAACCATGATCAAAGTGTGAACCCAGACCCAAAGAATTGGCTTACAATGATTCGGGAGAAATGCTTAGATTTTAGCCCGAAAAATGTAAGGTTGGCATTCAACTTGCCCATGATGCAAGGAGATGAACACCCCTACACTAGAAGGGTCAACTTTGATTAAAGGTTGGACCAAGACCTCATAGACATTTGTGAAGAGGGCGCTCAATGGAAGAGAGATTCAAGAGGGAAGCCGGTTCAACTGAGAAGGCATGACCTCAAGCCCGCGGCTAGGGGATGGTTGGAGTTTATCCAACGCTCAATTATTCCCATTAGCAACCGGTCCGAAGCTACTATAGACTGGGCTATCATGATTCATAGCATCATGATTGGAGAGGAAGTAGAAATTCAGGAGGTTATATCCCAAGAACTTTATAAGGTGGCGGACAAGTCCTCTACCTTGGCAAGGTTAGCCTTCCCTCATCTCATTTGTCACCTCTGTAATTCAGTTGGAATTAACATAGAGGGAGACATCCTCATTGATGAGGACAAGCCCATCACTAAGAAAAGGATGGAGCAAACAAGAGATCCCACTCATGGACATGAGGAAATTCCTCATCATAAAATCCCTGAGATGCATCAAGGGATGCACTTTCCTCCACAAAAATATTGGGAGCAAATCAACACCTCCCTAGGAGAATTGAGTTCCAACATGGGACAACTAAGGGTGGAGCACCAAGAACATTCCATCCTCCTCCATAAAATTAGAGAAGATCAAAGAATCATGAGAGTAGAGCAACAAAGGCAAGGAAGAGATATTGAGGAGCTCAAGCACTCAATAAGATCTTCAAGAGGAAGAACAAGCCGCCATCACTAAGGTGGACCCGTTCTTTAATCTCCCTGTTCTTTATTTTTTTGTTTTTCGAAAATTATGCTTTATGTTTTATTTATGTTTGTGTCTTATGATCATTAGTGTCTTAGTGTCTATGCCTTAAAGTTATGAATGTCCTATGA
This sequence comes from Arachis duranensis, assembly GCF_000817695.3. Lineage (NCBI taxonomy): Eukaryota > Viridiplantae > Streptophyta > Magnoliopsida > Fabales > Fabaceae > Arachis > Arachis duranensis. Next base: position 59,214,085 of record NC_029774.3, on the reverse strand, counting down.
ATCCATCACCTTTCTTAAATGAAAAAATTGTTCTTAATTGTAAAAGAGAAGAATTGCATGAATTTTGAATTTTATAACAGATTAATTATTTTGATGT
>NC_029774.3:59211793-59213949 GCF_000817695.3 Arachis duranensis | reverse complement strand
CTTGAGACTGAGCGGTTAAAGTCGTGATCCGAAGCAAAAAGAGTGTGCTTAAGAACTCTGGACACCTATAGTTGGGGACTCTAGTAAAGCTGAGTCACAATCTGAAAAGGTTCACCCAGTTATGTGTTTGTGGAATGGATGTATCCGGTGGTAATACTGGAAAACAGAGTGCTTTGGGCCACGGCCAAGACTCACAAAGTAGCTGTGTTCAAGAATCATCATACTTAACTAGGAGAATCAATAACACTATCCGGATTTTGAGTTCCTATAGAAGCCAATCATTCTGAACTTCAAAGGATAAAGTGAGATGCCAAAACTGTTCAGAGGCAAAAAGCTAAAATCCCCGCTCATCTAATTAATACTGATCTTCATAGATGTTTTTGGAATTCATTGTATATTCTCTTCTTTTTATCCTATTTGATTTTCAGTTGCTTGGAGACAAGCAACAATTTAAGTTTGGTGTTGTGATGAGCGGATAATCTATACGCTTTTTGGCATTGTTTTTAGCATGCTTTTAGTATGTTTTAGTTAGTTTTTATTATATTTTCATTAGTTTTTATTTAAAATTCACTTTTCCGGACTTTACTATGAGTTTGTGTGTTTTTCTGTGATTTCAGGTATTTTCTGACTGAAATTGAGGGACCTGAGCAAAAATCTGATTCAGAGGCTGAAAAGGGCTGCAGATGCTGTTGGATTCTGACCTCCCTGCACTCGAAGTAGATTTTCGGGAGCTACAGAATCCCAATTGACACGCTATCAATTGCGTTGGAAAGTAGACATCCAGGGCTTTCCAGCAATATATAATAGTCCATACTTTGCTCGAGATTTAATGGCCCAAACAGGCGTTCCACGTCAGCTTCAGAATTCCCGGCGTTAAACGCCGGAACTGGCACAAAAGTGGGAGTTAAACGCCCAAACTGGCACAAAAGCTGGCGTTTAACTCCAAGAAAAGTCTCTACACATAGAAGCTTCAATGCTCAGCCCAAGCACACACCAAGTGGGCCCGGAAGTGGATTTTTACGTCATTTACTCATTTTTATAAACCCTAGGTTACTAGTTCTCTATAAATAGGACCTTTTGCTATTGTATTTAAAGAATCTTTCAATCTTCGGATCATCTTTTGATCATGTTTTTATGATTGAACCCTCTTTGGGAGGCTGGCCATTTGGCTATGCCTAGACCTTGTTCTTATGTATTTTCAATGGTAGAGTTTCTACACACCATAGATTAACGTGTGGAGCTCTGCTGTACCTCGAGTATTAATGCAATTACTATTGTTCTTCTATTCAATTCAGCTTATTCTTGTTCTAAGATATCACTTGTTCCTCAACATGATGAATGTGATGATCCGTGACACTCATCATCATTCTCACCTATGAACGTGTGCCTGACAACCACCTCCGTTCTACCTTAGATTGAGTGGATATCTCTTGGACTCCTTAACCAGAGTATTCGTGGTACAAGCTAGAATCCATTGGCGGCTATTCTTGAGAATCTGGAAGGTCTAAATCTTGTCTGTGGTATTCTGAGTAGGATTTAGGGATTGAATGACTGTGACAAGCTTCAAACTCGTTATTGTAGGGCGTTAGTGACAGACGCAAAAGAATCACTGGATTCTATTCCGACATGGCCGAGAACCGACAGATGAATAGTCGTGCTGTGACAGAGCGTGATGAGCGGATAATTTATACACTTTTTGATATTGTTTTTAGTATGTTTTTAGTATGATCTAGTTAGTTTTTAGTATATTTTTATTAGTTTTTAGTTAAAATTCACTTTTCTGGACTTTACTATGAGTTTGTGTGTTTTTTTGTGATTTCAGCTATTTTCTGGCTGAAATTGAGGGACCTGAGCAAAAATCTGATTCAGAGACTAAAAAGGACTACAGATGCTGTTGGATTCTGACCTCCCTACACTCGAAGTGGATTTTCTGGAGCTACAGAAGCCCAATTGGCGCATTCTCAATGGCGTTGGAAAGTAGACATCCTGGGCTTTCCAGCAATATATGATAGTCCATACTTTGCCCAAGATTTGATGGCCCAAATCGGCGTTCAAAGTCATCCTCAGAATTCCCGGCGTTAAACGCCGGAACTGGCACAAGGATGGGAGTTAAACGCCCAAACTGGCACCAAAGCTGGCGTTTAACTCCAAGAGAA
>NC_029774.3:59208241-59210906 GCF_000817695.3 Arachis duranensis | reverse complement strand
TGGGATCGACCCTTACTCGCGTAAGGTTTATTACTTGGACGACCCAGTACACTTGCTGGTTAGTTGTGCGAAGTTGTGTTTATGCCATGGTAGTGAACACCAAGTTTTTGGGTTCATCACCGGGGATTATTTGAGTTGTGAAAAGTATTGATCACAATTTCGTGCACCAAGTTTTTGGCGCCGTTGCCGGGGATTGTTCGAGTATGGATAACTGACGGTTCATCTTGTTGCTTAGATTAGGTATTTTTCTTCAGAGTTCTTAAGAATGAATTCTAGTGTTTCAAGGTGATGTTTTTATCATCACCAAAGCTGATTGATTTTCATCAATTTAGCTCTTGAATGCAATGTTCTGCTGAAGCTTGGCTAGCCATGTCTAATTCTTTAGACTGAAGCTTTAGACTAACATTGCATGATTTCTGGGATTCTCATTAAGAATTTTGATACCTTTATTTTCTTTTCTACATAATTTTCGAAAAATCCAAAAAAATTACAAAATCATAAAATCCAAAAATATTTCTTGTTTGAGTCTAGTGTTTCATTTTAAGTTTGGTGTCAATTGCAGGTTTCTGTTCTTCTGGCATTCATCCATGTGTCTTCAGTGATCTTCAAGATGTTCTTGATGATTTCATTGCTTTGATCTTTGAATTCTCTTGACTTGAGTGTTTATGTGTCTCATATGCATTCTCATTTTTAGTGTCAGTAGTATACAAACTGCTAAGTTTGGTGTCTTGCATGCATTGTTATTTGATTTTAGTTGCATTTTGATTACTTCTCATTATTAAAAATCCAAAATATTTTTAATTTGTGTCTTTTCAAGTCAATAATACAGAGGATTGAAGATTCAGAACATACTGCAGAGGAATTACACAGAAAAAGCTGGGCGTTCAAAACGCCCAGTGGAGAAGGGCAAACTGGCGTTTAAACGCCAGCCAGGGTGCCTGGCTGTGCGTTTAACGCCCAAAAAGGTAGTGTTTTGGGCGTAAACGCCAGAATGTGCACCATTCTGGGCGTTTAATGCCAGGATGGCACATGAGGGAAGATTTTGTTTTCAAATCAAATTTTTTTAAGTTTTCAAAATCTTTTCAAAATAAAATCTTTTTCAAATCAAATCTTTTCAATCAAATCTTTTTCAAAATCAATTTCTTTCTATTTTCAAAAATACTTGCTATCAATTAATGATTTGATTCAACATTTCAAGTATGTTGCCTTTTCTGTTGAGAAAGGTTTAATGTTTGAATCATATCTTTTCTTGATAGCCAAGTCATTATTTTTTAAAAATCAAATCTTTTTAAAATGTTTTTCAAATCATATCTTCTCAATCACATCTTTTTAAAACCAATCATATCTTTTTAACCACATCTTTTTCAAAATAGTTTTCAATCAAATCTTTTTGATTTCTAATTTCAAAATCTTTTTCAAAAATCACTTGATTTCTTTTCCACTCTTGGTTTTCGAAAATTCTTAAAGTTTTTCAAAATGTTTTCAAAATCTTTTACTTAATTTTCGAAAATTTCTTCTCCTCTTCTCACATCCTTCTATTTATGGACTAACACTATTCCTTAATGCACAATTCGAACTCCATCTTCTTTGATAAGTTCAAATTTTCTACTTCTGCCTTCTATTTTTTCTTTTCCTCTGACACCTCAAGGAATCTCTATACTGTGACATAGAGGATTCCATATTTCCTTGTTTTCTTCTCTTTCATATGAGCAGGAGCAAAGACAAAAGCATTCTTGTTGAGGCTGACCCTGAACCTGAAAGGACCTTGAAGCGAAAGCTAAGAGAAGCTAAGGCACAATTTTCTGTAGAGGACCTGACAGAAATCTTCAAAGAAGAAGAACACATGGCAGCCGAAAACAACAACAATGCCAACAATGCAAGGAAGGTGCTGGGTGACTTTACTGCACCTACTCCCGACTTCTATGGGAGAAGCATCTCTATCCCTGCCATTGGAGCAAACAACTTTGAGCTTAAGCCTCAATTAGTTTCTCTAATGCAACAGAATTGAAAGTTCCATGGACTTCCATTGGAAGATCCTAATCAGTTTTTAGCTGAATTCTTGCAAATCTGTGACACTGTCAAGACTAATGGGGTTAACCCTGAGGTCTACAGACTTATGCTATTCCCTTTTGCTGTAAGAGACAGAGCTATATCCAAGATGTCTTTGGATAGCTCTGCTGGAGGATCTCTTCATCTAAAGAAGACGCCTACAGAAGCTCAAGAACTAATTGAAATGGTTGCAAATAACCAATTCATGTACACTTCTGAAAGGAATCCTATGAACAATAGGGCTAATCAGAAGAAAGGAGTTCTTGAAATTGATACTCTGAATGCCATATTGGCTCAGAACAAAATATTGACTCAGCAAGTCAATATGATTTCTCAAAGTCTGTCTGGAATGCAAAATGCACCAGGTAGTACTAAGGAAGCTTCATCTGAAGAAGAAGCTTATAATCCTGAAAACCCTTCAATGGAAGAGGTGAATTACATGGGAGAACCCTATGGAAACACCTATAATCCTTCATGGAGAAATCATCCAAATCTCTTATGGAAGGATTAACAGAGACCTCAACAAGGTTTCAATAACAACAATGGTGGAAGAAACAGGTTTAGCAATGGCAAGCCTTTTCCATCATCTTCTCAGCAACAGACAGAGAGTTCTAAG
>NC_029774.3:59207157-59207599 GCF_000817695.3 Arachis duranensis | reverse complement strand
GAAAGTTAAAGACCATTACATCCCTGCTGATTTCATAGTCCTAGAGACTGGGAAGTGCATGGATGAATCCATCATCCTTGGCAGACCCTTCCTAGCCACAGCAAAGGCTATGATTGATGTTGATAGAGGAGAATTGATCATTCAATTGAATGGAGAATCCTTTGTGTTTGAGGCTCAAGGATATCCCTCTGTCACCATGGAGAGGAAGCATGAAGAGCTTCTCTCAAAACAGAGCCAAAAAGAGCCCCCACAGTCAAACTCTAAGTTTGGTGTTGGGAGGCCACAACCAACTTCTAAGTTTGGTGTTGAACCCCCACATTCAAACTCTAAGTTTGGTGTTGGGAGGTTCCAACACGGTTCTGAGCATTTCTGAGGCTCCATCAGAGCCCACTGTCAAGCTACTGACAATAAAGAAGCGCTTGTTGGGAGGCAACCCAATGTT
>NC_029774.3:59205564-59206988 GCF_000817695.3 Arachis duranensis | reverse complement strand
AAAACAGCACACCCTGGAGGAAGATCCTGCTGGCGTTTAAACGCCAGTAAGGCTAGCAACTGGGCGTTTAACGCCCAGTCTGGCACCATTCTGGGCGTTTAACGCCAGAAAGGGGCACCAGACTGGCGTTAAACGCCAGTAAAGGGCAAGAACTTGGCGTTAAACGCCATAAATGGGCACCAGCCCGGCGTTTAACGCCAGAATTGGCATAAAGATCAATTTTTCTCACCACTTGGTGCAGGGATGACTTTTCCTTGACACCTCAGGATCTGTGGACCCCACAGGATCCCCACCTACCCCACCACTCTCTCTCTTCTCCACCCATTCACCAATCACCTCAACACCTCTTCCCCAAAAACCCTTCATCTATCAAATCCCATCTTTCTCTTCACCACTCACATCCATCCTTCATAAAACCCCACCTACCCCACCATTCAAATTTAAACCACTTTCCCTCCCAAACCCACCCTCCCATAGCCGAACATCACCCTCCCCCCACTCCTATATAAACCCATCTTCACTCCTTCATTTTCACACAACCTAAATACTACTTCTCCCTCCTATAGCCGAACCACAAGGCCATATCCATCTCCTCTTTTTCTTCTTCTTCTACTCTCTTCTTTCTTCTTTTGCTCGAGGACGAGCAAACATTTTAAGTTTGGTGTGGTAAAAGCATTTCTTTTTGTTTTTCCATAACCATTTATGGCATCCAAGGCCGGAGAAACCTCTAGAAAGAGGAAAGGGAAGGCAAAAGCTTCCACCTCCGAGTCATGGGAGATGGAGAGATTCATCTCAAGGGTGCATCAAGACCACTTCTATGAAGTTGTGGCCTTGAAGAAGGTGATCCCTGAGGTCCCTTTCAAACTCAAAAAGAAGTGAATATCCAGAGTCCGAGATGAGATCCGAAGAAGAGGTTGGGAAGTTCTTACCAACCCCATTCAACAAGTCGGAATCTTAATGGTTCAAGAGTTCTATGCCAATGCATGGATCACCAAGAACCATGATCAAAGTGTGAACCCGGATCTAAAGAATTATCTTACTATGGTTCGGGGGAAATACTTGGATTTTAGTCTGGAAAATGTAAGGTTGGCATTCAACTTGCCCATGATGCAAGGAGATGAACATCCTTAAACTAGAAGGGTCAACTTTGATCAAAGGTTGGAACAAGTCCTCACAGTCATTTGTGAAGAGGGCGCCCAATGGAAGAGAGATTCAAGAGGAAAGCCGGTTCAATTGAGAAGGCATGACCTCAAGCCCGTGGCTAAAGGATGGTTGGAGTTTATCCAACGCTCAATCATTCCCACTAGCAACCGGTCCGAAGTTACTATAGACCGGGCCATCATGATTCATAGCATCATGATTGGAGAAGAAATAGAAGTTCATGAGGTTATATCCCAAGAACTTTATAAGGTGGCGGACAAGTC
>NC_029774.3:59193352-59203690 GCF_000817695.3 Arachis duranensis | reverse complement strand
GGAATCTTCGTGGTATAAGCTAGAATTGATGACTGCATTCAAGAGAATCCGGAAGGTCTAACCTTGTCTGTGGTATTCTGAGTAGGATTCAATGATTGAATGACTGTGACGAGCTTCAAACTCCTGAGGGTTGGGCGTTAGTGACAGACGCAAAAGAATGACTGGATTCTATTCCGGCCTGATCTAGAACCGACAGATGGATAGCCGTGCCGTGACAGGGTGCGTTGAACATTTCCACTGAGAGGATGGGAGGTAGCCACTGACAACAGTGAAACCCTTGCATACAGCTTGCCATGGAAAGGAGTAAGAAGGATTGGATGAAGACAGTAGGAAAGCAGAGAGACGGAAGGGACCAAGCATCTTCATACGCTTATCTGAAATTCCCACCAATGAATTACATAAGTATCTCTATCTTTATCTTTATGTTTTATTCGTATATCACCCATACCCATTTGAGTTTGCCTGACTAAGATTTACAAGGTGACCATAGCTTGCTTCATACCAACAATCTCTGTGGGATCGACCCTTACTCGCGTAAGGTTTATTACTTGGACGACCCAGTACACTTGCTAGTTAGTTGTGCGAAGTTGTGTTTATGCCATGGTAGTGAACACCAAGTTTTTGGGTTCATCACCGGGGATTATTTGAGTTGTGAAAAGTATTGATCACAATTTCGTGCACCAGAGCGCGTTGAACATTTTCACTGAGAGGACAGGATTGTAGCCATTAACAACGGTGATGCCCAACATACAGCTTGCCATGGAAAGAAGTAAGAAGGATTGGATGAAGACAGTAGGAAAGCAGAGAGACGGAAGGGACAAAGCATCTCCACACGCTTATCTGAAATTCTCACCAATGAATTACATAAGTATCTCTATCTTTATTTTATGTTTTATTTATCTTTTAATCATTAATCCTCCATAAACATTTGAATCCGCCTTACTGAGATTTACAAGATGACCATAGCTTGCTTCATACCAACAATCTCCGTGGGATCGACCCTTACTTGCGTAAGGTTTATTACTTGGACGACCCAGTGTACTTGCTGGTTAGTTGTGCGAAGTTGTGATAAAGAGTTGAGATTGCAATTGAGCGTACCATGTTGATGGCGCCATTGATGATCACAATTTCGTGCACCAGAGCCCAATTATCAATCATGAATAAGTAATGGCCCCGACAATGATGAAATTGAAGAAATTGTGAATGACATATGTGTTGGGGGATTAGATTGGATGAGGTATTCGGATAGGAGGCTGATGAGCGGATAATCTATACGCTTTTGACATTGTTTTTAGGTAGCTTTTAATAGGTTTTAGTTACTTTTTAGTATATTATTATTAGTTTTTATGAAAAAATCACATTTCTGGACTTTACTTTGAGTTCGTGTGTTCTTCTATGATTTCAAGTATTTTCTGGCTGAAATTGAGGGACCTGAGCAAAAATCTGATTCAGAGGCTGAAAAAAGGACTCCTGATGTTGTTGGATTTTAACCTCCCTGCACTCAAAGTGGATTTTCTGGAGCTACAGAAGTCCAATTGGCACACTCTCAATTGCGTTGGAAAGTAGACATTCTGGGCTTTCCATCAATGTTTAATAGTCCATACTTTGCCCGAGATTTGATGGCCTAAATTGGCGTTCAAACGCCACCCAGAGACCCTTTTCTGGAATAAAATGCCAGAACTGGCACCAAAGCTAGAGTAAAACGCCAGAACTAGCACCCAAATTGGCGTTTAGCTCCAGGAATAGCACAAGCACGTGAAAGCTAGGAAGCTCAGTCCAAACACTCACCAAGTGGGCCCCGAAAGTGGATTTCTGCACTCTCTGCATCTAGTTACTCATTCTCAGTAAAACTAGGTTACTAGTCTAGTATAAAAACTAATTTTAAAGATTCATTTTGTAACTTATGACATTTTTACATTCCTTATTGTACCTTTGACGATATGAGTCTCTAAACCCCATGGTTAGGGTTGAGGAGCTCTATTGTGTCTCGATGAATTAATGCAGTTACTACTGTTTTCTATTCAATCGCGCTTGCTTCTGTTCTAAGATATTCACTCGTACTTCAATGTGATGAATGTGATGATCTGTGACACTCATCACTATTCTCATATCTTTTTCAAAATCTTATCTTATCTTTTTTTAATCTCAAATTTTAAAATCATATCTTTTTCAAATATTTTCTTTTATTTATTTTCTTACAAGTATCTTTAATTTTAAAACATATCTTTTTCAAAACTTCCTAACCACTTTCTATCTCTTCATTTTTCGAAAATCATATCCAAAAATTTTCAAATATTTTTAATTAATTAATTAGTTTAGTTTTCTAATTTCTTTTATTTCTTTTTCCCTTCTTAATTTTCGAAACTTATATTCAATTTTTCATTTATTTTATTTTATTTTTTCTTTTTATTTTTGTTTTCAAAAAAAAAAGAGAGAAAAATTGTTTATTTGTAATTCACATCATCTCCCTTTCTCCATCATGGACCTAAGTGGAAATGAACAGTCCAGAAGGACTCTGGGGTCATATGCTAACCCCATTACTGCTTCATATGGAAGTAGTATCTGTATACCCTCCATCAGAGCTAGTAATTTTGAGTTAAATCCTTAGCTCATTATCATGGTGCAGCAAATTGCCAGTATTCCGGTCTTCCACAAGAAGAACCCACTGAGTTTCTAGCACAGTTCTTACAAATTGCTGACACAGTACGTGATAAGGAAGTGGATCAGGATGTCTACAGATTATTGCTGTTTCCATTTGCTATAAAAGACCATGCTAAGAGATGGTTAAACAACCAACCCAATGCCAGCATAAGAACATGGAAACAGTTGTCAGACAAATTTTTGAATCAATATTTTCCCCCAAAAAGGATGACACAGCTAAGGCTAGACATCCAAGGCTTTAAACAAGAGGATAATGAATCACTTTATAATGCCTGGGAGAGGTACAGAGAGATGCTAAAGAAATGCCCCTCAAATGTTTTCAAAGTGGGTGCAGTTAGTCATCTTCTACTACAGGCTTACAGTGAAGGCCCAGATATCTCTAGACCACTCAGTTGGAGGATCTATACACATGAGAAAGACAATTGAGAAGGCTCAAGAGCTCATTGATACAGTTGCTAGAAATCAGCATCTGTACTTAAATAGTGAGTCCTCCACGAAAGAAGAGGCTAAAGCAGTATCCACTGAACTTAGTCCTCCAGAACAGGTTGTTGAACTCAACCAGCAAATACTCCTTCTAACAAAATAGTTAGTAGAATTCAAAGAAATGTTACAAGATACTAAAAATTCTAACAAAAACATGGAGGCACAATTGGATCAGACAAGACAATAGTTATCTAAACAAATAACAAAAGAGTGCCAACCTGTTCAACTAAGGAGTGAAAAGTCATTGAATATCTCAACTCAAAGCAGCAGAAAGCAAAGAAAGGAACACCTGACAGAGGATGACCAATTCACTGCCCAAAATCCCTCTGAGGACAGTAAGAGCCTGGAGAGGCGTTAAACGCCCATTTAGCTGCCAGTTCTGGCGTTCAAATGCCAGAAAAAGGCAGTAACCTGGCGTTAAATACCCATTCAGCTGCCAGTTCTAGCGTTCAAACGCCATCAAAGGGTAGCAACCTGGCGTTAAACGCCCACTGATGCTACGATTTTAGGAAATTGCACGATCGGCAAAAATTCCTTCCGGCAAGTGCACCGGTTATCGTCAAGTAAAAACTCACAATAGAGTGAGGTCGAATCCCACAAGGATTGGTTGAGTGAGAAATTCGGATTAGAAGTGTGTTCTAGTTGAGCGGAATCAAGATTTAGATGAGAATTGCGGAATGTAAAATTGGCGGGAAACGTAAATGGCAAGAAATTGAAATTGCGGAATCTTAAATTGCATGAATTAAAGAGCGAGAAGCTAAATTGCTGAAATTAAAAAAGGGATCGGGGTGATTGCATGAATTTAATTGCAGAATGTAAGAGAAAGTGGTAGATCAGGAATGGGGAATTCATTGGGTTTCAGGAGATATTGAGATCTCCGAATCAAAACATTTTTATCCCTTCCTCAACCAATGCGTTCATTGAAATTTGCTTGGCAATCTTATATGATTGGATCCCAATCCCATGGCTCACCAATTCTCTCTAAAAACAAACAAATTCCCAATCCCTTGGTTTAAATATTCATAAGAAGAGATGATGCTCGATCACTGATTATACCACACAGTTTCATGAACCACAATTTGGTAGGATTACATGTCACAATATCCATCCAAACCCCAATCCAATTCACTGTGAGAAAGCTTCTCTAGCATGAATCCTCCATTCCTTTCCCAAGGTTCCGAAGGATTCCAATTATGGATAGTTTCTTTCCCAAGACAACTAACCAATGGAATTAGATCGAGAAGCTTTCTAACAAAAATTCAAGAGAAAAGATTGAAGAAGAAGATAAAAACTATTATTGATTCATTGAATTACAATAGAGCTCCCTAACCCAATGAAAGGGGTTTAGTGAATCATAGCTCTGAATTCAAGTAATGACACATGACTCAACAAATTGAAATTCCAGACTCATCAATTCTTCAGGCCCAATCCCATAAACCATATTATTCAATTGGGTTTCATACCAGAGTACGTTTAAGTTAATGTTTGTGCTCAAATGCTAACTTAAACTGCAATATCTTTGGCCCAGAAACCTTTTCAAATAGTGGCGTTTAAGTTGCATTTTAAACTTAAACTGCAACTTAAACGCCAGACACTTCCAGTGATGCCTTTTGTGGAAGCACGTTTAAGTTCCAGTTTAAGCTTAAACTGGAACTTAAACGTTGGACACTCCTGGAGGTGGTATAACTCAAGCACGTTTAAGCTTCAGTTTAAGGTTAAACTGAAGCTTAAACGTGGAAATGGAAGAAAGTAACCCTGGAGGGTAAAGTAGTCGAACACGTTTAAGCTTCAGTTTAAGGTTAAACTGAAGCTTAAACGTGGAAATGGAAGAAAGCAACTATGAAGTATGGGATGGTCGAACACGTTTAAGGTTAAACTGAAGCTTAAACGTGGAAATGAAGAAAGCATCCCTGGAGGAGAATTTTGGTCGAACACGTTTAAGCTCCAGTTTAAGGTTAAACTGGAGCTTAATGCTTTCTTCATTTCCACGTTTAAGCTCCAGTTTAAGGTTAAACTGGAGCTTAAACGTGTTCGACAATTCCATCCTCCAGGGTGCTTTCTTCATTAACACGTTTAAGCTCCAGTTTAAGGTTAAACTGGAGCTTATCGTGGAAATGGCTCCCTGGTGCATTTCTCATTTCTGGCGTTTAACTTCCAGTTTAAGGTTAAACTGGAGGTTAAACGCCACTTTCAGCTTTTCCTCAGCTTTCATGATTTTGGCGTTTAAGATCCAGTTTAAGCTTAAACTGGAGCTTAAACGCCACTGATAGTTCCCAGCATTATATGGCTTGGCAGTTTAAGTTCCAGTTTAAGCTTAAACTGGAACTTAAACTCTACATGTGGTATTCAAGCTTCCTTTATTGATTTTGTTGCTTCCTTGTCTAGCCTCTTCTTCCCTGAAATCATCCAAACAACTGCATCAAAGTCTTGCAAAATTTCATGAGAAATCTTCCATTCATAGCATTCAAGTAATATTACTAAAAACTCATGAAATTTGCATTAAAATCATACTGTTTGGATGGTTCATTGCTTTGTTATTCATTTAACCATTCTTGGTTACTTTAAGCTCAAGAAAATGCATAAAACAACTAAAACTAACAGAAAAATGCTAGTGAAACTAGCCTAAGATGCCTTGGCATCATCCACTCTGCATCTAATTCTAGCATTCAAACGCCAAAAAAGGGCAGCAACTTGGCGTTAAATGCCCATTCAGCTGCCAGTTCTGGCGTTCAAACGCCTGCAAGGGGTCAGACACCTACAAGTGCTGATAACAGCACCATTAAGTAGGCGTCTCCAACTACTTCTGTAGGACATAAACCTGCAACAACTAAGGTTGAATAATACAAAGCTAAGATGCCTTATCCTCAGAAACTCTGCCAAGCAGAATAGGATAAACAATTTGCCCGCTTTGCAAACTATCTCAGGACTCTTGAAATAAATATTCCATTTGCAGAGGCACTTGAGTAAATACCCTCTTATGCTATGTTCATGAAAGAAATCTTAAGTCATAAGAAGGATTAGAGAGAAACTGAAAAAGTTTTCCTCACTGAAGAATGCAGTGCAGTCATTCTAAAAAGCTTACCAAAAAAGCTTAAAGATCCTGGAAGCTTTATGATACCATGCACATTAGAGGATGCTTGTACCAAGACAGCTCTATGTGATCTTGGGGCAATTATCAACCTAATCCCTGCATCCACTATCAGAAAGCTTGGCTTGACTGAAGAAGTCAAACCAACTAGAATATGTCTCCAACTTGTTGATGGCTCCATTAAATTTCCATCAGGCATAATTGAGGACATGATTGTCAAGGTTGGGCCATTTGCCTTTCCCACTGACTTTGTAGTGCTGGAAATGAAGGAGCACAATAGTGCAACTCTCATTCTAGGAAGACCTTTCCTAGCAACTGGACGAACTCTCATTGACGTCCAAAAAGGGGAGGTGACCCTGAGAGTCAATGAGGATGAGTTCATGTTGAATTCTGTCAAAGCTATGCAGCATCCAAACACATCAAGTGACTGCATGAGCGTTGATATTATTGACTCCCTGGTAGAAGAGATTAATATGACTAAGAGTCTCGAATTAGAGCTAGAAAACATCATTGAAGATGTTCAGCCTGATCTGGAAGAACCAGAGAAAATAGAAGAACCTCTGAAAACTCCTTAGGTAGAGGAGAAGCCTCCTAAACCCGAGCTCAAACCATTACCACCATCCCTGAAATATGTATTTCTGGGAGAAAATAATACTTTTCCAGTAATCATAAGCTCTGGTTTAGAGCCACAGGAAGACAAAGAACTAATTCAAGTGCTAAGGACGCACAAGACAGCTCTTGGGTGGTCCATAAGTGATCTTAAGGGCATTAGCCCAGCCAGATGCATGCACAAGATCCTATTGGAGGATGATGCTAAGCCAGTGGTTCAACCATAGAGGCGGCTGAATCCAGCCATGAAGGAGGTGGTGCAGAAAGAGGTCACTAAATTACTAGAGGCTGGGATTATTTATCCTATTTCTGATAGCCCCTAGGTTTGTCCTGTCCAAGTCATCCCAAAGAAGGGAGCCATGACAGTGATTTTCAATGAGAAGAACGAACTAGTTCCCACAAGAACAGTTACAGGGTGGCGTATGTGTATTGACCACAGAAGACTTAATACAACCACCAGAAAGGATCATTTTCCTTTACCATTCATAGACCAGATGCTAGAGAGATTAACAGGTCATGATTACTACTGCTTTGTGGATGGCTACTCAGGTTACAACCAAATTGCAGTGGATCCCCAGGACCAAGAGAAAACATCATTCACATGTCCATCTGGAGTATTTGCCTACAAAAGTATGCCTTTTGGTCTGTGCAATGCACCTGCAACCTTTCAGAGGTGCATGCTCTCTATTTTCTCTGATATGGTAAAGAAATTTCTGGAATTCTTCATGGATGACTTCTCAGTATTTGGAGACTCATTCAACTCCTGTCTTAACCATCTAGCACTTGTTCTGAAAAGGTGCCAAGAGACTAACCTGGTTTTAAACTGGGAGAAATGTCACTTCATGGTGACTGAAGGAATTGTCCTTTGGCACAAATTTTCAAACAAGGGAATAGAGGTTGATCAAGCTAAGGTAGAGGTAATTGAAAAATTACCACCACCTACCAATGTCAAGGCAATTAGAAGCTTTCTGGGATATGTAGGATTCTATAAGAGGTTTATAAAGGATTTTTCAAAAATTGCAAAATCTCTTAGCAATCTGCTAGCTGCTGATACACCCTTTGTCTTTAACACGGAGTGCCTACAGGCATTTGAGACTTTGAAAGCTAAGCTGGTCACAACACCAGTAATTTCAGCACCAGACTGGACATTACCATTTGAACTAATGTGTGATGCCAGTGACCATGATATTGGTGCAGTATTGGGGCATAATAAACTTTTGCACGTCATTTATTATGCTAGCCGTGTTTTGAATGACGCACAGAAGAATTACACAACCACATAAAAGAAGTTGCTTGCAGTAGTTTATGCCATTGACAAGTTCAGATCTTATTTAGTATGATCAAAAGTGATTGTGTACACTGACCATGTTGCTCTTAAATATCTCCTCACAAATCAGGATTCAAAACCCAGACTCATAAGATGGGTATAACTTCTGCAAGAGTTTGATATAGAAATAAGAGACAGAAAAAGGACAGAGAACCAAGTAGCTGATCACCTGTCCCGGATAGAACCAGTAGCAGGAGCGTCCCTCCCTCCTACTGAGATCTCTGAAACCTTTTTGGATGAGCAACTCTTTGCCATTCAGGAAGTACCATGGTTTGCAGACATTGTAAACTATAAAGGTGTGATATTCATACCCAAATAGTACAGTAAACAGCAATCAAATAAATTGATTTCTGATACAAAGTATTACTTGTGGGATGAACCATATCTCTTTAAAAGATGTGCAAACAGAATAATCTGTAGATATGTACCTAGAGAAGAGGCACAGAAGATTCTATGGCATTGCCATGGATCGCAATATGGAGGACATTTCGGAGGTGAGTAAACAGCCACTAAGGTCTTCCAATGTGGCTTTTATTGGCCTACTCTCTATAGAGACTCCTGAGAGTTTGTGCGTAGCTGTGATAGTTGCTAGAGAGCTAGTAATCTGCCTCACGGTTATGCCATGCCTCAACAAGGGATCTTAGAGATTGAATTGTTTGATGTATAGGGTATTGACTTCATGGGACCTTTCCCACCATCATACTCAAACACTTACATTCTTGTGGCAGTAGACTATGTATCCAAGTGGGTATAGGCAATTGTAACACCCACTAATGATACTAAGACAGTGTTGATGTTCCTCTAAAAACATATCTTCAGCAGATTTGGTGTTCCTAGAATACTGATCAGTGATGGAGGCACTCATTTCTGCAATAAACAACTTGACTCTACTTTGGTCCGATATGGAATTAACCACAAGGTGGTGACTCCGTATCATCCACAGACAAATGGACAGGCTGAAGTCTCAAATAAATAACTAAAACAAATCCTGGAACGGACTG
Organism: Arachis duranensis; assembly: GCF_000817695.3. Taxonomy (NCBI): domain Eukaryota; kingdom Viridiplantae; phylum Streptophyta; class Magnoliopsida; order Fabales; family Fabaceae; genus Arachis; species Arachis duranensis. The sequence continues at coordinate 59,194,521 of NC_029774.3, read as the reverse complement.
TAAGTGCCTGTAGAAGGGATTGGGCAAAAAGCTTGGATGATGCTCTGTGGGCATACAGAACAGCATTCAAGACTCCTATAGGGAACTCTCCATACCAGCTTGTGTATGGAAAGGCCTGCCATTTGCCAGTGGAATTGGAACACAAGGCCTAATGAGCAACCAGGTTCTTAAACCTTGATGCCAAGGTAACTGGAGAGAAAAGATTACTCCAGTTGAATGAGCTAGAGGAGTTCAGACTCAATGCTTTTGAAAATGAAATAATTTACAAAGAGAAAGCAAAAAGGTGGCATGACAAGAAGTTGTCATCTAGAGTCTTTTAGCCAGGATAGAAGGTTCTGCTGTTTAACTCTAGGCTCAGATTGTTCCCTGGAAAATTGAAATCCCGACAGAAGGGACCATATGTGATTACAAGTGTGTCACCATATGGATATGTAGAGCTTCAGGATATTGACTCTGACAAAAAGTTTATTGTTAATGGATAGAGAATCAAGCATTATCTTGAAGGAAATGTTGAGCAAGAATGCTCAAGACTGAGACTAGATTAAAGCTCAGTCCTGTCAAGCTATTGACATTAAAGAAGCACTTATTGAGAGGCAACCCAATTTTATTTATCTATGTCTATGTTTTCTTTAGGAACACCAAACTTAAAAATTTTAAGATCAAGACACAAGAAAAACTCAAGAACACCTTGAAGATTCACAAGAACACCAAGAACAAAAGAAAGAACACCAAACTTAAAATTTTTAGAAAACTTTAAGAAAATTTTCGAAAACTATAAAAAAGATTAACAAGAAAACACCAAACTTAAAGTTTGGCACAAGATTCAATCTAAAAATTAATTTTTGAAAAAGGTTCCAAAGGGTAAAACCAATTATCAAGAACAACTTAAAGATCAAGGAAGAACCAAGAACACTAACACGAGATTTTCAAAGAAAATATAAAATATGCAATTAACACCAAACTTAGAATAAGACACTAAACTCACGAAAATTCAACACTTAATTAAGAAAAATAATATGTTTGAAAAGAAATTTTTGAAAATAAACTATCCTATCAAAATTTGATGACTCTATAACAACAAAAATAAATTATTCCTAATCTAAGAAATAAAATAAGCCTTCAATTGTCCAAACTCAATAATCCCCGGCAACGGCGCCAAAAACTTGGTG
>NC_029774.3:59190462-59191726 GCF_000817695.3 Arachis duranensis | reverse complement strand
TTCATGACACAAGCACATGGTTAGGGACAGCTTGATTTAGCCGCTTAGGCCTGGATTTTATTTCCTTGGGCCCTCCTATCCATTGATGCTCAAAGCCTTGGATCCTTTTTACCCTTGCCTAGGGCTCATGGCTTTTTCTATTGCTCCTTCTTCTCTTTTTTTTTTTGACTGCTTTTTCTTGCTTCAAGAATCAATTTCATGATTTTTTTCAGATCATCAATAATATTTTTCGTGTTCCTCATCCTTTCAGGAGCCAATATTCATCAAATTCAAAGTACATATTATGCACTGTTCAAGCATTCATTCAGAGAACAAAAAGTATTGCCACCACATATAATTAATTATAATTTTATTTATTAAGAACTCGAAAAATATAATTTACTTCTTTATTCTAAAAGAAAATCTACTACTTTATTCATGCCTGATGATGATGAGAAAAATAAATTATAGCTTAATTGGAAATAAAATCAAAATAGACATACTAATTATTACTAAATATCTCCTAAGGTGAATTTCTATAATAATACTATCACTAAGCTAAAGCAAAAATTGGAACTCAGAAAAATTGGAACTCAGCAACCTGTTATTTTGAGGAGTAGATGTTCCTCTAATCTGTGGGGTGTTGTTCAAGGATTAATTTTTGGCACTTCAGCTCCCTTAGATCACGCCCTTGCTCCTCCTGTTCTTTGAGCAGTTTGCAAATCATGCTACCTTGATTATTCTGTTCTTCCTTTATTTGATCCATAGCTTCTTGCAATCTGGAAATAGAAGCCTCAAGCTGTTCCCAATATTCAAATTGGGGCAGTTCTGGGAGGGCTTCTTGTGCTCTCCTCTTGGTTGCATCATCTTGTTGCTGTTGTCTGACCATAGATATTCCAGTAATGGGCTTTTCAATTAGGATATATTCAGTTATTCCCATCTTTACTCCAGCATCTTTGCAAAGCATAGAAATTAGGCTTGGATAAGCCAATTTGGCGTCCTTAGAATTCCTGTTTGCTATTTTATATAGCTCACAGGAGATCAGCTGATGGACTTCCACTTCTTTTCGCAACATGATGCAGTGAATCATTATTGCTCTTTTAATAGTGACTTCAGAACGGTTGCTGGTGGGCAATATGGAACACCCTACAAAATCCAGCCAACCTCTGGCTACTGGTTTCAGATCTTCCCTTTTGAGTTGAACTGGGATGCCAGTAGTGCTGGTGGTCCACTTGGCTCCAGGGATACATATGTCCTCCAGAACCTTGTCCAGCCCTTTATTGAC
>NC_029774.3:59183859-59187655 GCF_000817695.3 Arachis duranensis | reverse complement strand
TTTGCCGAGTTGGAGGAGCCCGGTCAGGGTATGAACAGTGCCCCTGCCCGAGTTCGTCCTTTTTGGGAGGTCGAGCTCGGGCATAGTAGTTTTTCAAAATTCAAAAATGGCCATTCCTGCATTTATTGCATTTTACCGTTTTTTCTGGATTTCCGTTCGGGCTCTGTGAAGGCTTTATTTATTTGCCCTTTTTCCTCTTTTTCTGCGTTTTTGTTTTTCTTTATCCTTTTTTGAGCACTGCTTCTTCTTTCTCTTTGCTCTGCTTCCCCGAATCTCTCTGTGTGTTTTTCTGGGATTTCCTCTGTGTCGTCGTTTCGTTCTCCTTGCTTCGGAGCTCGTCGTCTTCGTTTCTTTCTTCCAGGTTTGTTCCCATGTTTCTCTTTTCTTGTGCCTATATGCTTCTGTCCTTTGTGTGGCTCTTGTTTGTTTCTTTTTCTTTATGCCTGGGTTGCCCCGAAAAGAGGCGCCGCCATTGCTTGTTGTTTGTATATGGGGGGGGCTCTTTTTGTTCTCTGGTATTTTTTGTTCCGGGTTGCCGCATTTTCTTCGTGGGGTTTTTGTTTTCTTGCTTTGCTGAATGGGTTTTCGCTGTCTTCTTTATGTGATTTTTGCTTGCTGTTGTATTCTTCTTTGTAGGTAAGAAGTTTATGTCTCGAAAGGTTCTTCAAGCGATGTCGACTAAGATTCCATGTGGTCTTGGTTGGGTAGACCCTCTTCCTCTAAGAGTCCCTTCTGTGGTAGATTCTGAGTATTTAGCTAGGTTCCGTAGGCACTGTAGCATATGTGAAAATAGGGAGTCTGAGAGGGATTACGAACTAGTGGCCCCGGAATCCGAGGAGAGAGTGTGCTTCCCGCCCTTAGATAGTTCCGAGAAGCTCTTCTTTTATGCTTATGATTGTTTTTTCTCTAAGCTGAGTGTCCGACTTCCCTTTACCGATCTGGAGTCCGAGGTGTTATGGTCTTGTAATCTTGCTCCTACGCAGCTCCATCCAAATTCTTGGGCATTTTTAAAGATGTTTCAACTTTTGTGTCAGTTTTTGGGCGTCGCTCCCTCTATTTCTCTTTTTTCCTATTTGTTTGTGTTGACGAAGCCGGGGTCGGGCGGAGGGAAGGTGTCTTGGGTCTCTTTTAGGTCCTGTAATCTTGCCCCTACGCAGCTCCATCCAAATTCTTGGGCGTTTTTAAAGCTGTTTCAACTTTTGTGTCAGTTTTTGGGCGTCGCACCCTCTATTTCTCTTTTTTCCTATTTGTTTGTGTTGACGAAGCCGGGGTCGGGTGGAGGGAAGGTATCTTGGGTTTCTTTTAGGGCTAACCAGGGAAGGAAGTTTTATACCCTGTATGATGAGTCCTTTCATGATTTTAAGAACTTTTATTTCAAGGTCCGGGCTACTGGAGACGTCCGACCTTTCTTTCTAGATGAGAGTGGGGAGCCTTCTTTTCCTCTTTGTTGGGCAGGAGAATGTAGTGTCTACTAAGTATACCCTTGAGAGTCTAGATGAGGTGGAGCAGGCCTTTGTGGGTGTGGTAAGCAGTTTATGGGGTCGGGCGCCTCACTTGGACACGAAGAAAATGTTGGGAGATCCAAGCCTTCTCCGTTCCGAGTTAGGTAGTTCCCGACCTCTCTGAGATTCATCTTTTTTAGTATTTTGGCTTTGCTTGTTTTGGTGGAATTTCTGTTGTGGTAATCCTTTTCTTTTATTTCTGCAGAGATGTCTTCTCAGGCGGATTCCATGAAGTTCCTTCGTCGAACGAAGAAGTCTGTGGCTGCTCGAAATATCGAGGCTGGGGAGGCTTCTGCCCGATCTTATCCGCAGAAGACTACTGTGGGTGTTACTACTCGGTCGAAGACTATTCCGACTCCCCAGATGTGTCTATGGAGCACCATTTTCAGTATATGGCGCGGAGTTGTGTTCGGATGGCTAGTCTTCATGCTGCTATTGCCCGGGAGTTCAAGAAATCCCCCATTGGTGTGACCAGCTCCCGACTTGAGAAGGCTCAGTCTGAATTCGAGAGGATTAGTGAACTGAAGGCTGCTAGGATTACTGAGCTGGAGGCATCTTTGGAGAAAGAGAAAGCTAAGGCTACCGCGGCTGTGGCGGCAGCGAATGCATCTGAGGAGATGGCGAAGGCGGCTACAGAGAATTATACTCGGACATATGCTGAGCTTGTGGAGACAAAGGAGAGATTGCAATCTGCTCAGGATGATTTTTACGAGCTAGAAGGTCATGTGGCTAAGGGTATGGATGCTATGTTTGAAAATTTGAAGGCTCAGGTCCGGGTTCTTGCTCCTGACCTGGATCTGAGCTTATTCAGTACGGATGACGTTGTTGTGGAAGGAAAGATTGTTCCTGCTCCCAACGAGGATGAGGTTCCGGTGTCCGACCCCAAAGTTCCGGGCACGAACCCGACTTTACCTTTGGCCGGGGATGGATCTGGTGTGGAGGTTTTAAACCGAGATGACGGTGCCGTCGATGCTGTCCCGATTTCTATGTTTCCTCCGCAGCCTTCTGTTGATGTGGAGTCCGGAAAGGATCTTGTCCGGACCTCAGGAGGGGGCGGTCGAGTACTTCCCTTTGTTGGGTCCGACCTTGTCGTTGGTCGGCCTTTTAAGTTATTTTTGTAATCTCTTTTTATTTGCCTTTTTGAGCCTTTTCAGAGTTGCTTTATAACTTCTCACATTAATTTGAACCTCGTCGCTTTATCTTGCCGACCTTGTGTGGTCTCTTGGCAATGATTTTTTGCGTTTTGCCGAGCATAAATTAATGCGCCTTGGCGGGGTACTTTCCAGGATTTGTTTCATCGTGAGGAAGAGGAAGGAGAAAGAAAAGAGAAAAATTCTATTAGTATTAAAAAAGAAAGAATATTTACAGAATGTTTACCCTTGGCTAGGTCGGGTGCCTTTCTCGACCGGGTGTCTCATTAAAAAACCTTTGCAGGAAAAAGAGTACACCTCGGGTTATATTTTTCTAGCTGTAGTATCGTCTTAGATTACGGGCGTGCCAGGCCCTGGGCAGCTCATTGCCTTCTAGGTCGGATACTTTGTAATAGCCTGTTCCTAAGACTTCTGTTACCTTGTAGGGTCCTTTCCAATTTGCAGCTAGCTTTCCTTCTCCCGACTTTTGTGTTCCGATGTCATTTTGGATTAGAATTAGGTCGTGAATGGAGAAGCTTCGCTTTATTACTTTCTGATTGTATCTGAGGGCCGTTCGACGTTTTAAGGCTTCTTCTCGGATCCGGGCTCTTTCTCGGACCTCGGGGAGGAGGTCGAGTTCTTCCTTTTGTGCCTGCGGGTTACCTTCTTCGTTGTAGAAGATGACTCTGGGTGACCCTTCATCTATTTTGATAGGAATCATTGCCTCCATCCCGTAAGCTAGTCAGAATGGCGATTCGCCCGTTGTAGAGTGTGGAGTTGTCCGATATGCCCATAGTACCTGGGGGAGCTCCTCGGCCCATGCCCCTTTGGCCTCTTGGAGTCTTCATTTTAACCCGGCCAAAATGATTTTATTTGCAGCCTCTGCTTGTCCATTGGCTTGTGGGTGCTCGACTGAGGTGAATTGCTGTTTGATTTTTAGCTCGGCCACCAAGTTCCGAAAACTTGTGTCTGTGAACTGTGTTCCATTGTCTGTGGTGATGGAGTAGGGGACTCCGAACCTTGTGACAATGTTTTTGTACAGGAATTTGCGGCTTTTCTGAGCCGTAATGGTGGCTAAGGGTTCAACTTCGATCCACTTTGTGAAGTAGTCGACCCCTACTATGAGGTATTTGACTTGCCCCGGTCCTTGGGGGAACGGGCCGA
>NC_029774.3:59180221-59183666 GCF_000817695.3 Arachis duranensis | reverse complement strand
AGGTAGTTGAGTATGGGGGTCATCCATCCTTGCTGTTGGTTGGATATATTTAGCGTTTCTTCCTTTCTTAGCACGGAGGGAGATTGTACGGTTTCTTGGAGGAGACTTCTGTTGTTGCCTCCGGGCTTGGTGCTGGCGAGCTTTGAGAGGGCGTCTGCTCGGGCGTTTTGTTCCCGAGGTATGTGCAGAATCTGTATCTCTGAAAAGTGACGTAGTTGTGCCTGTGTTTGGTCCAGGTATTTTTTCATGGTGGGGTCTTTGGCCTGGTAGCTTCAATTTACTTGTGATGTGACGACTTGGGAGTCGCTGAAGATCGTGATTTTCTGGGCTCGACCTCTTCGGCTAGCTTTAGACCTGCTAGTAGGGCCTCGTATTCAGCTTGGTTGTTCGAAGCCTGGAACTCGAATTTTAGGGATAGTTCTATCCGTGTTCCTTGGTCGCTTTCGAGTATAACCCCGGCTCCGCTTCCTATTTTGTTTGAGGATCCGTCGACATACAGGTTCCATGAGAGTGGGGTTCCAGGGGTCTCAGTGTATTCTGCGATGAAGTCGGCTAGGTACTGAGATTTTATGGCAGTCCGGGCTTCATAGTGGAGGTCGAACTCGGACAGTTCCACCGCCCATTGTAGTATTCGTCCTGCCAGGTCTGTTTTTTGTAGTATGTGTCTCATGGGTTGATTTGTCCGGACTTTGATAGTGTGGGCTTGAAAGTAGGGACGGAGCCTCCGAGCTGTGAATACTAGGGCGTAGGCGAATTTTTCTATTTTCTGATAGTTTTAGGCGAATTTTTCTATCTTCTGATAGTTTAATTCGGCCCCTTATAGTGCTTTGCTTACAAAGTATATGGGGTGTTGTCCTTGGTCATTTTCTCGTATTAATGCTGAAGCGACTGCTCGATGTCCAACCGAGAGGTATAGTACGAGTTCTTCTCCTTCTAAAGGTCGGGTTAGGATTGGTGGCTGCCCGAGGAACTCCTTGAATTCTTGAAAGGCTTTTTCGCACTCCGGGGTCCATGAGAAGGATTTCCCTTTCTTTAGGAGTGAGTAGAGAGGTAGTGACTTTATTGCTGATCCTGCCAAGAATCTTGATAGGGCGGCTAGCCTTCCATTCAGTTGTTGTACTTCTTTGACACACGTCGGGCTCTTCATATTGAGTATCGCTTGGCATTTGTCCGGGTTCGCTTCGTTGCCCCTTTGGGTCAGCATGAAGCCTAAGAACTTTCCGGCTTCTGCGGCGAAGGTGCACTTTGTCGGGTTAAGCCTCATGTTGTGTTTTCTGAGGGTGCCGAAGACACTGGTGAGGTCGGTCAGCAAGTTTCCGTCTTCTTGTGTCTTTACCAGCATGTCGTCGACGTACACCTCCTAGCTGTAGTCCGATGTGCTCTGAGAACACCTTGTTCATTAGCCTCTGGTAGGTTGCCCCTGCATTCTTCAGCTCGAAGGGCATTACTATGTAGCAGTAATTCTTCAGCTCGAAGGGCATTACTATGTAGCAGTAGTTTGCCCTTGGGGTTATGAACGAGGTCTTTTCTTGGTCGGGTCCGTACATCGGGATTTGATTGTACCCTGAGTATGCGTCCATGAAGGAGAGATATCTGTAGCCTGAGGCTGCGTCTACTAAGGCGTCGATGTTTGGTAGCGGATATGGATCTTTGGGGCAGGCTTTGTTGAATCGCTCCATGTATTCTCGGAGAGTTTCTTGGTTGCCTTGTTTGATCCCGAGTAGACTGGGGGCATGTTTTGCCTTATCCTTTTGAATAGAGAACCTTGTTAGGAATTTTTTGGTTAGGTCCTCAAAGCTGGAGATTGATCCTGGTGGCAGGTTGTCGAACCACTTCATGGCTGATTCGGGTACACTGATAGCTTATGGCACATCAGGTCGGGGCTTATGCCTGGCATGTCGGAGGCTTTCCAGGCGAAGAGGTCGGAATTCTCTTTTAAGAGGGTTATGAGTTCCTCTTTTAGGCCCGCTTCGAGGTTTGCTCCTATGTTTGTTATTTTTTCAGGTGTGTTCCCAACATCGCCGCGCCAGTTTTTGGTCGCCTTTTAGGGTAGCGATTCCTTTTGCGGTAGGGAACTTCATACAGAGGTGTGGGGTCGAGACTATAGCTGCCAGTCTGTTTAGGGCTGGTCGCCCAATGAGGGCATTGTATGCTGAAGTGACGTCGACTATAATGTAGTCGATGCTTAATGTTTTAGATTGCTCGCCTCTTCCAAAGGTAGTGTGTAGCGAGATGTATCCTAAGGGATGGATCGGGGTATCCCCTAGCCCAAATAGGTCGGTGGGATAGGCATTTAGCTCTTTTTCTTCAAGTCCGAGCTTGTCGAAGGCCGCTTTGAACAGGATATCTGCTGAGCTTCCCTGGTCAATCAGGATTCGATGTAAGTTGGCGTTTGCGAGGATAATGGTGATTACCATTGGATCATCGTGCCCGGGTATTATCCCTTGAGCATCTTCTCGGGTAAATGAGATGGTAGGTAATTCGGTCAGGGGACTGTCTTCTCGGACGTGATAGACTTCTTTGAGGTGTCTTTTTCGCGAGGATCTGGATGTTCCTCCGCCTGCAAAACCTCCATTTATCATATGAACGTGTCTTTCAGGGGTTCGCGGGGTTTGTCCGGCCCGATCTTCGTTATCTCCCCGCCTTCTCTTCCTGGTCTCTTCTCCTTTCTCTGCTATGTATCTGTCGAGTTTTCCTTCTCTGGCTAGCTTTTCTATAACATTTTTTAGGTCGTAGCAGTCGTTAGTAGAATGACCGTAGAGCTTGTGATATTCACAGTATTCGGACCGATCTCTCCCCGCTCTCTTGAGTTTTAGCGGTCGAGGTGGTGGGATCTATTCGGTGTGGCATACTTCTCTGTAGATGTCTACCAAGGAGACTCGGAGGGGGTGTAACTGTGGTACTTCCGTGGCTTGTCCGAGTTGGGTTCTTCTTTCTTCCTCTGTTCCCGATCTCGATCTCGGGGTGGGTAGGTTGATTCCTTCCTAGAAGAGTCTCTCAGTTGAGAGGTTTCCTCCATGTTGATATATTTTTCCGCCCGCTCCTGCACCTCGTATAGGGAGGTCGGATATCGTTTGGATAGGGATTGGCTAAACGGTCCCTCCTTTAGGCCGTTTGCTAGTCCCATGATGGCTGCTTCAGTGGGCAAGTGTTGTATGTCCAGGCAGGCTCTGTTGAATCGCTCCATGTACTCTCGGAGAGTTTCTTGGTTACCTTGTTTGATTCCGAGTAGACTGGGGGCATGTTTTGTCTTGTCCTTTTGAATAGAGAACCTTGTTAGGAATTTTTTGGTTAGGTCTTCGAAGCTGGTGATTGATCTTGGTGGCAGGTTATCGAACCACTTCATGGCTGACTTGGTGAGAGTGGTGGGGAAGGCTTTGCACCGAATCGCGTCGGAGGCGTCGACTAGGTACATTCTGCTTCTGAAGTTGCTGAGGTGGTGACT
>NC_029774.3:59156356-59178189 GCF_000817695.3 Arachis duranensis | reverse complement strand
AAGTCATCCATGAAGACTTCCAGGAATTTTTCCACCATATCAGAGAAAATTGAGAGCATGCACCTTTGAAAGGTTGCAGGTGCATTGCACAGGCCAAATGGCATCCTTCTGTATGCAAATACTCCAGATGGGCATGTGAATGCCGTTTTCTCCTGATCCTGGGGATCTACTGCAATTTGATTATAACCTGAATATCCATCCAGGAAGCAGTAGTATTCATGACCTGCTAGTCTTTCTAGCATTTGGTCTATGAATGGTAAAAGAAAATGATCCTTTCTGGTGGCTGTATTGAGCCTTCTGTAATCAATGCACATACGCCACCCTGTAACTGTCCTTGTAGGAACCAGTTCATTTTTTTCATTATGAACCACTGTCATGCCACCTTTCTTATTGGACAACTTGGACAGGGCTCACCTTTAAATTTAAATGCAAGGGTAAAAAGGATCCAAGGCTTTGAGCATTAATGGATAGGAGGGCCCAAAGGAATAAAATCCTAGCCTAAGTGGCTAAATCAAGTTGTCCCTAACCATATACTTGTGTCATGAAGGTCCAAGTGAAAAGCTTGAGACTGAGTGGTTAAAGTCGTGATCCAAAGTAAAAAGACTGTGCTTAAGAACTCTGGACACCTCTAACTGGGGACTTTAGCAAAGCTGAGTCACAATCTGAAAAGGTTCACTCATTTATGTGTCTGTGCCATTTATGTATCCGGTGGTAATATTGGAAAACAAGATGTTTAGGGTCACGACCAAGACTCCTAAAGTAACTATGTTCAAAAATCAACATACTGAACTAGGAGAATCAATAACACTATCTTAATTCGGAGTTCCTATAGATGCCAATTATTCTAAACTTCACAGGATAAAGTGAGATGCCAAAACTGTTCAGAAGCAAAAAGCTACTAGTTTCGCTCATCTAATTGGAGCTAAGCTTCATTGATATTTTGGAATTTATTGTATATTCTCTTCTTTTTATTCTATTTTATTTTCAATTGCTTGGGGACAAGAAACAATTTAAGTTTGGTGTTGTGATGAGCGGATAATTTATACGCTTTTTGCCATTGTTTTTAGGTAGCTTTTAGTAGGTTTTAGTTACTTTTTAGTATATTATTGTTAGTTTTTATGCAAAAATCACATTTCTAGACTTTACTATGAATTTGTGTGTTTTTCTGTGATTTCAGGTATTTTCTGGCTGAAATTGAGGGACCTGAGCAAAAATCTGATTCAGAGGCTGAAAAAAGGACTGCTGATGCTGTTGGATTATGACCTCCCTGCACTCGAAATGGATTTACTGGAGCTACAGAAGTTTAATTGGTGCGCTATTAGTTGCGTTGGAAAGTAGACATCCTGGGCTTTCCAGAAATATATAATAGTCCATACTTTGCTCGAGATTTGATGGCCCAAACTGCCGTCCAAACGCCACCGAGAGACCCTTTTCTGGAATAAAACGCCAGAACTAGCACCAAAGCCGGAGTAAAACACCAGAACTGGCACCCAAATTGGCGTTTAACTGAAGGAATAGCACAAGAACGTGAAAGCTAGGAAGCTCAGCCCGAACACTCAACAAGTGGGCCCCGAAAGTGGATTTCTGCACTCTCTGCATCTAGTCGCTCATTCTCTGTAAACCTAGGTTACTAATCTAGTATAAAAACTACTTTTAGATATTCATTTTGTAATTTATGACATTTTTACATTCCTTATTGTACCTTTGACGGCATGAGTCTCTGAACCCCATGGTTGGGGTGAGGAGCTATGCTGTGTCTCGATGAATTAATGCAATTACTACTGTTTTCTATTCAATCGCGCTTGCTTCTGTTCTAAGATATTCACTCGTACTTCAATGTGATGAATGTGATGATCCGTGACACTCATCACCATTCTCAACTTATGAACGCGTGCCTGACAACCACTGTTGTTCTACCTGTAACAGCTTGAGTGTGTATCTCTTGGGCTCCCGATTCACGAGTTTGATTGTCTCTCCTGACAACAGAGCATTCAATTCCGTGAGATCAGAACCTTCGTGGTAGAGGCTAGAATCAATTGGCAGCATTCCTGAAGTCCAAAAAGTCTAAACCTTGTCTGTGGTATTCTGAGTAGGATCTGGAGAGGGATGACTGTGACGAGCTACAAACTCACAATTGTTGCGCGCAGTGACAGTGTGCAAAAGGATCAATGGATCTTATTCCAACACAACTGAGGACCGACAGATGATTAGCCATATACATGGACCATTTTCACTGAGAGGATGGATGGTAGCCATTGACAACGGTGATCCACCAACATACAGCTTGCCAAGGAAGGAGCCTTGCATGTTTGAAGAAGAAGTCAGTAGGAAAGCAGAGATTTAGAGAGCAAAGCATCTCCGAAACCTCAACCTGTTCTTCATTACTGCATAACAAGTATTGTTTATTCCATGCTCTTTTAGTTTTTTACAAATAAAACTAAGAATTATTATTGATATCCTGACTAAGAATAATAAGATAACCATAGCTTGCTTCAAGCCGGCAATCTCCGTGGGATCGACCCTTACTCACGTAAGGTATTACTTGGACGACCCAGTGCACTTGCTGGTTAGTTATGCAGAGTTGCAAAGTGTGATTGCAAATTTCGTGCACCAGAGGCCACGGTTCATTAGGAGGGGGGACCTCATCCCGGAAGCCAAGGGATGGTTTGAGCTCATTAGAAGGTCTATCCTCCCAGCCTCAAACAATTTCGAGGTCAACATTGCTCGAGCTACTATGGTACACTGCATAATGAGGGTGGAGACATCAACATACATGAAATCATAGCTGAGGGAATCCAAGAGGCTACCGAGAAAAATGATCCGCTTGCTTGGCTTGGCTACCCGAGTATCATATTTAGACTATGTGTGAAGGCCAAGGTAGTTTTCGAAGATAGCAATCCAATATGGATAAACCCTGGAAGGTCAATCACACTCCAGCGCATAACCTATGTGGCACCCGCTCAACAACAAAGAAGGCCACAAAAAAGAGAAAGAGCAGAAAAGAGTCATGAATCAATAAGGAAGGCACTAGAAGATTGGAAAAGGGCCAGAATGGCACGGATGCAAGGGAAGGAGACAAGCAAGGAGATGGACGTGAGAACCCCAAGTGAGCAAAAGGTGGTGGAGTTTCTTTTTTTTCTCTTTTCCAAGTCTAAATAAGGAGAATCATGTATGAAATAGAACATGCTTCCATAGTAGCTTAGGAATTTTCAATTCTGCCTTTAAGATTTCATTTTTAAAGTCTATGTATGCTTGTCTAAAGTTCCCTGTTGCATTTTCACCTTGCTTAATTGTATGCTTATCTTTTGAGCTGAATAAAAAAGATGTTATGAAAGAAACAAGAGTTGAGTTCATTTTATGAAGAAAAGTTCCAATATTTGTGGTGTGGTAAGTGACTAGCTAAGTTGGTTCACCAGCAAGGTATAAGGGCAATTATGTGTTTTGAATCATATGCTTGAAGCACATCCTATGAGACTAGTTAAATAACAAGATCCTAATAAGAAAAAGAAAAAGAAAAGTTAGAGTGTGAAAAAGAAAGAAAAAAAGAATAGGAAATTAGACTAGGCACCAAGGGTTTGAATCTTGAGGCATGTGTCTGTGCTGCTCTTGTGCAAAGGATCTGCTTGGATGAATAAGTTCTTAGGAGTGCTTTATCACTTGGTAACTTGGGTTAACTTACCCGGGATTATCAACTGAAATCCCACTATCAAGAGCAACCTTGCCACAAAGTACTTAGTAACCCAAAGAGGTGTTGGAAACCAAGGCCTCAAGAAAGAAAATAACAAACCATATGCCTGTGGTGTGTATGTGTGGAGGAGAGACTTGAGGGAGTAGGTCCTTAGGGGTGTTTCAACACCTAGCACCTTGAACCAGCTGGTTCGGGAGTGATAGCTGAAAGCTTATCTTAAAGAGTTGTCTCCTCACAAAGCACTTAGCCTAAGAAAGCAATAAACCCTGAAAAAAAAAAGGGAAGGATCAAGGAATAAGGATCTCATAGGATGCAATCAAGTGAGTATTCAAGGGCATGATAAGGACTTGGAAACCAGCAAAGGCATGAACCTGAGTTGCTATGCATGAAACCCCATGAACTAATGACCTAACTTCTATAATAAGGACTTATTTCTCTTATTCTTTCATTCATCATCCTTACATTTCACAACTTGCTTAGGGACAAGCAAGCTTTAAGTTTGGTGTTGTGATGCTAGGACATTTTGGCCAATTTCACTAGCCTTTTCTTTACTTTTTTTTATATAGTTTCATGCATTTTCTTAGGTAATAAGCAAGTTTTGGATGAATATACACATACATCTTGATTCAAGCAAACATTGTGAACTTTACATGATTTCATGAGAATAATGCATGAATTGAATGCCAATTTATATAGTGCAAGATCTTATGACCTAGAACAAAGCTTTGATGCACCTTGTTTGTGTGATTTCTGGACAAGGGAAGCATAGAAGAACCACGTTAGCAGCCATGTTAGTATCACTAACGTGACCACTAACGTGGAAAGGAAGCAAGCTTGCAACGTTAGTGGTATAGTTATTATCACTAACGCCCTCGAAAGCCATCACAGCCCACGTTAGCTGCTACGTTAGTTACATTATCATGGGAACTAATGTGGAAAGAGAAGGAAGCTCCAACTTAGTGGTGAAGTTAACACCACTAACGTTGCAAAGGCCAAAAACATCCATGTTAAGAGCCACGTTAATGCCATTAACATGAGCTCTAACATGGAGCAATAGAGGATCGCCAATGTTAGTGACACTAACTTTGTCACTAACGTTGGATCAGGCCAAGTTCACCTACGTTAGTGGCCACGTTAATGCCACTAACGTAGGAGTTAATATGGAGCAAGGAATGAAGAGCCAACGTTAGTGACACTAACTTTGTCACTAACGTTGGAGATGGCAACATACCCACGTTAGTGGCCACGTTAATGCAATTAACGTGAGCACTAACGTGGAAGAGGAGGATTTTTTTAGCGTTAGTGACAAAGTTAGTGTCACTAACGCCCTCGAGTCTTGGCATGCCTGCGTTAAGGGCCACGTTAGTTACACTAATGTGGACCATTAATGTGGGAAAAAGGGACAAGGAGCAGCGTTATTGGCAAAGTTAACGCCAATAATGCTAGCGAAGGATGGAAAGGCTATGTTAGTGGTCATGTTAGTGCCACTAACGTTGGAGTTAACGTGGCTCAAATAGGTTGGGTCGTTAGTGACAAAGTTAGTGTTACTAACGTCTTCAAACCAGAATTCACACTTAACGTTAACACCACTAACGTCCTGACTAACTGCATACCATGCTTGACTCACTCTCTTTCTGCAAGCAAAGTTGAGCCTACTGAAGACTGTAACTGCTTCAACTAAAGATCAAAGGCCCATATCTAAGACTTGGAGAACTAACTAGAAGATCAGAAGAGTAGTATATATAGGAGTAGTTTTGAACTAGAAGGGAGCTGGGCATTATTGGGAGCTTCACTCTGTATATTTACTTTTTCTGCAATTTCTAGTTACTTTACAATGCACTTTTCTTTTACGCATTCCATTCCCATAGCTATGAACAACTAAACCCCTTTCATTGGGTTAGGGAGCTCTGTTGTAATTTGATGGATCAATTATAGTTTTCATTCTCTTCCTCTTTCTTTTCTCTTTATTTTGCTAGAAAGCTTTCGGTCTTCAACCAATTGGTTAGTTATCTTGGAAAAAGAACTCTCCATAATTGGATCTCCTGTGAGTCTAGGAAGAGGAATGAAGAGATCATGCTAGAATTGCTTTCTCACATTGGATTAGGTTGGGGGTTGGATGGATATCGTGACATGTAATCCTACCAATACTTTGATCTATGAAGGTGTTTGGTATAATCAGTTACCAAACTTCATCTCTTCTCATGAGTAATTAAATCAAGGAATTGGGAAATTGTTCAAGCTTAGAGAGATTGGGTTGCCAAGGAATTGGGATCCAATCACCGAAGATTGCCAAGGAGATCAATGAATGCATTGATTGAGGAAGAGATGAAGATGAACTTGATCCGGAGAATGCAATATCTCCTAAGCCCAATGAATTTCCCATCTCTGATCTTACACAGTCTCTTTACTTTTTGTTATTTACTCTCATGCTCATCTCCCCAATTTCCTATTTAAGATTTTGCAAATTTATATTTCATGTCATTTATCTTTCCTGCCATTAATTTTCTGTAATTCTCACTCAATTTGGCTTAGCTTGACTAGAACAATCCTCTAATTAAAGATGCTCGACCAATCAATCCCAGTGGGATTCGACCTCACTCTATTGTAAGTTTTTACTTGACAACAATTTGGTATACTTGCCGAAGGCAAATTTGTTGAAAGACAAGTTTTCGTGCATTAGGCACAAGGATCTTCTTCTGTAAACATGGGGAAGAAGCATGAAAAGCTTCATTCAATTCTCTCCATGTAGAATCAAGTAAAGCCCCTACAATTAAACTCTAAGTTTGGTGTTGGGAGGCCACAACATTGCTCTAAACATCTGTGAAGCTCTAAAAGAGCTCACTGTCAAGCTATTAAAATTAAAGAAGCACTTATTAGGAGGCAACCCAATTTTATTTTATTTTTCTATGTTATTTTATGATTTCTTTAGGATCATGATCATGTAGAGTCACAAAAACAACTGCAAAAAAATTAAAGCAAAATCAAAAACAACATCAAAAATGGCACACCCTAGAGGACGAGCTTACTAGCGTTTAAACGCTAGTAAGGATACCAAAATGGGCGTTTAACGCCCAGCCTGGCACCATTCTGGGCGTTTAAACGCCAGAAATGGGCAGCAGTCTGGCGTTTAAACGCCAGAGCTGGGAAGCAAACTGGCATTTAAACACCAATAAAGGTATAAAAATGAGTGTTTAAACGCCCAGTCTGGCACCTTTCTGGGCGTTTAAACGCCAGAACAGGACAGCAGACTGGCATTTAAACGCCAGAAAAGGGCAGCAGCCTAGCATTTAAACGCCAAAAAATCACACAGAGGGGCGTTTAACACCAACAAGGTGCAGGGATACAAAATCCTTGACACCTCAGGATCTGTGGACCCCACAGGATCCCCACTTACCTCAACTCACTATCTCTCCCCTTCCCACCTTTCCATAACACTCTTCCCAAACCACTATTCAACTATCAAATCTATCCACTCTACCCGAAAAACCTATATATAGCCCTCCTTACCACCTTCAATTTCGCACATCTTAACCCACTAAACCCCCCTTGGCCGAACCCTTCAAAAATTTCTATCTCCTCTATTTCTTCTTTTCCTCCTCTTTTATTTCTTCTTTTGCTCGAGGACGAGCAAACCTTTTAAGTTTGATGTGGAAAAATCCTTGCTTTTTTTTTGTTTTTCCATAACCATTAAATGGCACCTAAGGCCAGAGAAACCTCAAGGAAGAGGAAAGGGAAGGCAATTGCTTCCACCTCCGAGTCATGGGAGATGGAGACATTCATCTCAAAGGTCCATCAAGACTGCTTCTATGAAGTTGTGGCCAAGAATAAGGTGATACCCGAGGACCCCTTCAAGCTCAAAAGGAGCGAATATCCAGATATCCGACATGAGATTAGGAGAAGAGGATGGGAAGCTCTCACCAATCCCATTCAACAAGTCAGAATCTTAATGGTTCAAGAGTTCTATGCTAATGCATGTGACGTTAGGATTTTTGCTAGTAAAGAATTTTATAAAAAGAGTCTTGTTGTAGATATAGTTTCTAAACCAACAAAAATCCCTTCGTACAAAAATTTTGTTTGTCACTTAAGCAAACCCAATAAAATTGATAACCGAGTATTTAAACCTCGGGTCGTCTTCTCAAGGAATTACAGGGAGGTATGACTTATTATTGGTATGAAAAAGGTAAAATTTTGGGTTTTTGAAAGCAAGAAATCTGTATGTTAAATGATAAGAAAAATAAAATAGTAATAATAAAATAAACCCTTGGCAAGGTATAAGAACTGGAAGTCCTATCCTTATCAATTATGGTGAGAATTGGATTTTGATGCATGAAAACTTGTCTCTCAACAAATTTTCCCTCGGCAAGTATACCGAATTATCGTCAAGTAAAACTCACTATAGAGTGAGATCAAATCCCTCAAGAATTCATTGGTCAAGCAGCTTTAGTTAGAAGAATATGCTAGTTGAGCTAAACAGAATTTAGATTGAGATGCAGTATTTTAAATGACTAGAAAGTAAATAGCAGAAATTAAAGTGCAGAATCTTAAATGGGGAAGTGGGTAATGCTCATAAAAGTAAATGGCAGAAATTAAAGAGAATGGGTAAGATCAGAAATGGGGGGATCGTTGGGTTTAGGAGATGTTGCAATTCTCCAGATCAAGTTCATTATCATCTTTTCCTCAATCAATGCATTCATTGATCTCCTTGGCAATCTTAAGTGATTGAATCCCAATTCCTTGGTTCAATCATGCAACTCATTGACCTCTTGGCAATCATGATTGATTGAGCCCCAATCCCTTGGTGACTCAATCTCTTAGATCTTGATCAATAGCCAATTCTTTGGTCAATTGCTCATGAGAAGAGATGAAGTATGGTCACTGATTATACCACATACATTTCCCAATTCAAGTATTGAGGGGATTATAGTCACATATCCATCCCAACCCAAATTGGTCCAGCATGAGAAAGCAATTCTAGCATGATCTCTTCATTCCTCTTCCAAGGTTCCGAAGAGATCCAATTATGGAGAGTTTCTTTTCCAAGATAACTAACCAATTAAATTAAGATTGAAAGCTTTCTAGTAAAATCAAGAAAAAAGATAGAAGAAGAAGAATGAAAACTAATATTGATCCATCAAATTACAGCAGAGCTCCCTAACCCAATGAAAGGGGTTTAGTTGTTCATAGCTCTAGGAATCAAAAATGGCAGAAAAGAATAATCCATGCTAGAAGCACAGAAAAGTAAATATGCAGAGAGTAGTTCTCCGAGGTGCAAAAAGTCTCTCTCTAGTTCAAAACTACTCCTATATATACTACTCTTCATGATCTTCTAGTGAGTTCTTCAAGTCTTGGATGTGGGCTTTGGACCTTGAGTTGAAGCAATCCTCATCCTTAGTGGGCCCAGCTTGCAGAGAAATATGAATTAGGCTTGGGCATTTAGTGAGTGCAATCGTGGAATACATTTCTGGGTGCGAGAACATTAGTGGCATTCACCTTTTCCACTAACGTTCCACCCTTATATGCCCACGTTATTCTCAACGTTAGAAGTCTTAACGTGACTTCTAACGTTCCTTCTCAATTCTTGGCCAACGTTAATGGGACTCACTTTTCCCATTAACGTTGGCTTGTGCCCCTTTTCGCAAACGTTAATGGGAATCACTTTTCCCATTAACGTTGCTTGCCTTTTGCCCCCCTACGTTAGGTCTTACGTTAGCTTAGCTAACGTAGCTCTTAACATGGGCACCTATCACCTTCGAGAGCGTTAGTGANNNNGTGGGGCCTAGCGTTGAGGAGAAACGTTATTGGAGTTCACGTTTCTCATTAACGTGGAGTCCTCCTTTCCTTCTACGTTAAGTACCACATTAACTTAGTTAACGTGGCTCTTAACGTAGGCTATGAAGTGGCTTCGCAGGCGTTATTGGTGATCACTTTTCTCATTAACGTTGTAAGCCAATTGCCATCCCACGTTAGTAGTCATGTTAACTAAGTTAACGTGAATGCTAACGTGATTCTTTCATGCTTCATTTGTCCTAAAATCAAGCAATTAAAGTGCATCAAAGCTCTAGCCAAAATCATGAGATTATGCATCATTAAAATATCATGTAATTCTGGCAAAAAATCTCATGAAATCATGCAAAATTCACAATAGTTGCTTGAATGAAGGTGTAAGTGTATTTTCACCAAAAACTTGCCTTGTTTACTAGGAAAATGCATGAAACTACCCTAAAACAGTAAAGAAAAGGTCAGTGAAACTGGCCTAGATGCCCTGGCATCAGATTTTAATCCCACTTTGTTAACCTCTAACTATGAAGGTAATTCAAGTGGATTAATTAGCTTAATCCTCAGGTCCTAGTCAATTCCTATGGAAAGACTAGAGTTATTGGAGCAACTCCCAATTTCAACCACTGCTTTATTTGACAGCTTTAGCGTTACCAATTACTTAACCCAAACCAAAAGGGGAAAATATCTAAATTAAGTTAAAAGCATTCATAAATAAAACAATCGTAAACTGAAATACCTCAAATAACATTAATTAAGAAAATTATATGTAACATGGAAGAGTTCATAAATTAAATTGGAGAAATAAATAGAAGAAACATTGAACCTGTGATTACAGAAGATGAAATCCTAATTCTAATCCTAATCCTAAGAGAGAAGAGAGAACCTCTCTCTCTCTTAAAACTACATCTTATGAATTATGAGAGCATGATGATGAATGGATGCATTCTCCCACTTTATAGCCTCTAATCTGTGTTTTTCGGGCCGAAAACTGGGTAAAAAATAGCCCAGAAATCGCCCCCTGCGTATTCTGGTACGTTCAGGTCGCGGGCAAGTGACGCAGAGGCGTCGCCCACGCGGCCGCGCGGATTGAAGTTCGCAGATGCGATGTGTCCGCGTGGATCACATGTTCGCATCGCTTAGCGTTAGAGCAACTATGGCATATTATATATCAAATCGAAGCCCCGGACGTTAGCTTTCCAGCGCAACTAGAACCGCGTCGTTTGGACCTCTGTAGCTAAAGTTATAGCCATTTGAGTGCAAAGAGGTCAGGCTGGACAGCTTAGCAGTTTCTCCAACTTCTTGTATTCCTTCCATTTTTGCATTCTTCCTTTCTATCCTCTGAGCCATTCCTGCCCTATAATATCTGAAAATACTTAATACACATATCAAGGCATCTAATGGTAATAAGAGAGGATTAAACATAGGGAACTTACGGCCAAAGAAGCATGTTTTCAATTAAAGCACATAATTAGGAAGGCAAATGTAAAACCATGCAAATAGTATGAATAAGTGGGTAAAGAGTTGATAAAATCCACTCAATTAAGCACAAGATAAACCATAAAATAGTGGTTTATCAATCTCCCCACACTTAAACAATAGCATGTCCTCATGCTAAGCTCAAGAGAAACTATAAAGATGAAGAGGAATGGTAAGATGTATGAAATGCAACCTATCTATATGAATGCAACTACATGCAAAAATGTTTCTACCTACTTGGTTAAAAATAAATAAGTTCTCCAAGACAAACATAAATCAGATTTCACTAATTCAAATCATATAAAATAAAGACAAGTAAACTTGTAAGAAGATAGCTCATGAAAGCAGGGAACATAGAATTAAGCACTAAACCCTCACTGGTAGTGTATATCACTCTAATATCTCTAGTGTATAGGGTAATCACTCTACTCTTCTCTAGTCATGCTTTCTAAAACTTTGTTCTTCATCTAATCAATCAACAAATATTTAGCATACCAATACAAACATCACGAGGTCTTTTCAGAGTTGTAATGGGGCTGTGGTAAAGGTAAGGGTATATATAAGGCTAAGTGAGCTAGTAAAGTGAATCCTTGAGTAGTCTAAGATCTCACCTAACATATACATACTCTATAAAAATTTTAAAATTATACTTAGCTTCCCATAATTTTCCCACTTTTTATCACATACTCATGTACCAATTTTATTTTGATTTTACTTTCATGTGCATTGATTTCTCTACTAAACTTATTATTGGCGTAATTTTGTCCCCTTATTCATAATTTTTTTTTAATCATAAAAGCAAACATAACTTATCAATGCACATGGATTTTCCATTATTTTTTTTATTTTGGTTTTTTTTCATGAGTAGGTTCCCAAATTCCCAATATTCAAATAAATTAGAAACATGATACATTCCCTTATTAACCCATGTTCCCACAGTTTCCCCACACTTAAATTATATATAATATCTATCTTAAGCTAACCAAGGATTCAACTTGGAATTTTTATTTTGTTTTTCTGCTTAAGGCTAGTAATATGGTTATGAAATAGAAGGGGGTTACAAAGTTCAAAGTGGCTAACAAGGGTGATGTAAAAGGTAGGCTTATTTGGGATAAGTGAGCTAATAACAAATAATGGCCTCAATCATATGCAAGCATGTAAATACACTAAATAATGGACATATAGAATGGAACAAAGCAGAGATTGCAATTATAGAGAAGGGAACACACAAGAATAAAAATTTATGGTTAAATAATGTAACTATATAAATAAGCTCAAAATCTCATAGGTTGTTTGTTCTTTGGCTCAAAAACCATGTTCCAAATACAACTTCAAACAAGTGTAACAAAAAATTGTATTCAAATTAGTGAAATGCTATAAAAAGTTTCTTGCAAAAGAAATTATTACTTTAACCAAGTGGTAAAATATGCAAAAATCAAACAAATATGCAAATGCAACAATGAACTATCAAATAAAATAAAACATTGGTGTTGAAGTAGGAAATAACTAACCCATGGAGATCGGTATCGACCTCTCCACACTTAAAGATTGCACCGTCCTCGGTGCATGCTAAGATGTATAGGTAGACGGGTTGTTCCAACTTATGCTTTTCTCCAAAGATTGTGCAGATGGACTTGTCTTCTCTCCCCATGTAAACGTCTTTCGCTTCCCTTTCGGGTGGCCATCATGAAAGAAAATAGGGAAGAAAAGTAACCCAGAAATAAATATAAGAAAATAAATGAAGTATGGTTGGGTTAATGCCAAATGATAAGGGTCTCATTTACATGGAAGCTTCAACATGTACGTGAGAAAACAATAGAAGCCATGGCATGCCAATGGGACAAAATGTACAACAATGGGGAAGAGAGTGGGTAATGAAAGACAATGTAAGTTCATGCCAATGCAAAAGGAATACACGTATAAAAGAATGACATTGACAGAAAATTAACATTACCTAACATTGTAAAACAAGTCACTAAGCATCAAAATGACACCAGAAAAGATGCAACAGTTAAATAAGAAAATCAACACCAAAGGAAAAATAAATTTAGAAAAGAAAAGAAAAATATGCACTAAATTAAAATGCAATGAATGAAATATGCAAATAAATTAAGTAAAATAAAATGAAAGATAAGAAGAATGAGAAGGGAAAGAAGTGAGTAAGAAAGGAGGGAGGGAAAAATTAGGATTGGGGAAGAAAAGATACGATATTTGGCAAATTAGGATAAGCTGTGCGGCACAAGCGACGCGGACGCGTGGGGGACGCGGTCGCGCGACTTGTGCTTAAATTAATCGACGCAGTCGCGTCGGTCACGTGGACGCGTGACTCAGGTTATGCTACTGGCGCGAGGGTAGCCTCGCGCTCCCACAACTCTCTGTTCAAAATCTTATTTTGCCAAATTTTGGGTGACGCGATCGCATGGGGCATGCGATCACATGAGTGAGCTCCAGAAAAGAATGACGCGGACGCGTCGGCGACGCGGTCGCGTGATAGAGATTGTGCGTCCAGTACCAATCCAGTACCACTCTCGGACAATAATTTGTTGTGCACCCTTTTTACGTCGAAAATCATGGCACGCGGCCGCGTGGGGAACGCGATCGCGTGGGAGGCCATTATTCCCATGTGACGTGGACGCGTCAGCGACGCGGTCGCGTTGGACGATTTGGGCGGCGAGAGCTTGTATAGTAGAGTTCATATCAGCAAATGCTTTCTTCATGGAGGTTTGGGGTGGATAAGAGGGTTCATTTGTTGGTAGAAAGGGTTCATGGTAGGAAGGTGGTTCATCTTGATAATGATAAGGAGATGATGTATATTGAGGTGGTGGTTCTGTGTATGGTTCATTTGGCTCATAAGGTGGTTGGTATAGTGGATACGGGTTAGGGTCATATGGAGGGGAATGGTGGAAAGGGGCTTGTGAGTGTGGTGGTTCAAAGTTATGTTGTGAGGATGGTCTCTGAGCATACGGTGGGGCTTGTTGGTAGCTACTAGGCGGTCCACCATATCTATCAGCTTGGTATGCATTGTAGGATGGTCTTTGTCTGTGATATCTAGGAGGGTGTTGTTGCCTACAGGGTTGATCAGATCCTCTTGGCTCCGTCCATCTTTGATTGCTTTGACCTTGATGCATATTCCTGTTATAACTTCCATTCCTTGCAACAAAATTAGAACTAAACTCAAAGCGAGAGGGGTGAGAATTCATAATAGATATCAGAAATAAGAGGGAAGAGAGAAAACAAATAAACAAGTAAGGGAAAAATAATTTTTTTAAAAAAAATATTTACAATAACCAATAATAAGGCACACGTTTGCAATTCCCCAGCAACGGCGCCATTTTGACGTTAGGATTTTTGCTAGTAAAGAATTTTATAAAAATAGTCGCGTTGTAGATATAGTTTCTAAACCAACAGAAATCCCTTCGTACAAAAGTTTTGTTTGTCACTTAAGCAAACCCAATAAAATTGATAACCGAGTATTTAAACATCGGGTCGTCTTCTCAAGGAATTGCAGAGAGGTACGACTTATTATTGGCTATGAAAAAGGTAAAATTTTGGGTTTTTGAAAGCAAGAAATCAGTATGTTAAATGATAAGAAAAATAAAATAGTAATAATAAAATAAACCCTTGGCAAGGTATAAGAACTGGAAGTCCTATCCTGATCAATTGTGGTGAGAATTGGATTTTAATCCCACTTTGTTAACCTCTAACTATGAAGGTAATTCAAGTGGATTAATTAGCTTAATCCTCAGGTCCTAGTCAATTCCTATGGAAAAACTAGAGTTATTGGAGCAACTCCCAATTTCAACCACTGCTTTATTTGACAGCTTTAGCATTACCAATTACTTAACCCAAACCAAAAAGGGAAAATATCTAAATTAAATTAAAAGCATTCATAAATAAAACAATCATAAACTGAAATACCTCAAATAACATTAATTAAGAAAATTATATGTAACATGGAAGAGTTCATAAATTAAATTGGAGAAATAAATAGAAGAAACATTGAACTTGTGATTGCAGAAGATGAAATCCTAATTCTAACCCTAATCCTAAGAGACAGGAGAGAACCTCTCTCTCTAAAAACTATATCTAATCCTAAAATTATGAATTATGAGAGCATGATGATGAATGGATGCATTCCCCCACTTTATAGCCTTTAATATCTGTTTTCCATGCCAAAAATTGGGTCAAAACTAGCCCAAAAATCGCCCCCTGCGTATTCTGGTACGTTTAGGTCGCGGGCAAGTGACGCGGAGGCGTCGCCCACGCGACCGCGTGGATTGAAGTTCGCAGATGCGACGCGTCCGCATGGATCACGTGTTTGCGTCACCTAGCGTTAAGGCAACTATGACATATTATATATCAAATCGAAGCCCTGGATGTTAGCTTTCCAACGCAACTGAAACCGCGTCGTTTGGACCTCTCTAGCTAAAGTTATAGCTGTTTGAGTGCGAAGAGGTCAGGCTGGACAGCTTAGCAGTTTCTCCAACTTCTTGTATTCCTTCCAATTTTGCATTCTTCCTTTCCATCCTCTGAGCCATTCCTGCCCTATAATATCTGAAGACACTTAACACACATATCAATGCATCTAATGGTAATAAGAGAGGATTAAACATAGGGAACTTAAGGCCAAAGAAGCATGTTTTCAATCAAAGCACATAATTAGGAAGGCAAGTGTAAAACCATGCAAATAGTATGAATAAGTGGGTAAAGAGTTGATAAAATCCACTCAATTGAGCACAAGATAAACCATAAAATAGTGGTTTATCAACATGCATCACCAAGAACCATGTACAAAGTATGAACCCAAACCTAAAGAATTGGCTCACAATGGTTCGGAGGAATTACTTAGATTTCAGTCCGGAAAATATGAGGTTGGCATTCAACTTGCCAATGATGCAAGGAGATCTTCATCCTTTCACAAGAAGGGTTAACTTTGATCAAAGGTTGGACCAAGTCCTCATGGACATCTGTATGGAAGGAGCACAATGAAAGAGAAACTCCAAAGGCAAGCCAGTTCAACTAAGAGGGCTTGACCTTAAGCCTGTGGCTAGAGGATGGTTGGAGTTCATCCGACGCTCTATCATTCCTACTAGCAACCGATCCGAAGTAACTGTGGATCGGGCTATCATGATCCATAGCATCATGATTGGAGAGGAAGTGGAAGTTCATGAGATCATACCTCTAGAACTATACAAAGTGGCTGACAAGCCCTCCACTTTGGCAAGGTTAACTTTTCCTCATCTCATTTGTCACCTATGCAGTTTAGCTGTAATTGTCATAGAGGACAACATCCTCATTGAAGAGGACAAGCCCATCACTAAAAAGAGGATGGAGCAAACAAGAGAGCCCACTTATGGACCTCAGCAAATGCATGAGGAAGTCCTTCATCAAGAAATCCCTGAGATACCTCAAGGGATATATTTTCCTCCACACAACTATTGGGAACAACTCAACACTTTTCTAGGAGATTTGAGTTCCAATATGGAGCAACTAAGGATGGAGCACCAAGAGCATTCCAGCATCATCCATGAAATTAGAGAAGACCAAAGAGCCATGATGGAAGAACAACAAAGGCAAGGAAGAGACATCGAGGAGCTCAAACACTCCATAGGATCTTCAAGAAGAAGAACTAGCCGCCATCACTAAGGTGGACCCCGTTCTTTAATTTTCTTGTTATTTGTTTATTTGTTTTTCGATTTTTTATGCTTTATGTTTGTCTATGTTTGTGTCTTTATTACATGATCATTAGTGTCTAGTGTCTATGCCTTGAAGCTATGAATGTCCCATAAATCCTTCACCTTTCTTAAATGAAAAATGTTCCTAATTACAAAAGAACAAGAAGTACATGGATTTCGACTTTTATCTTGAAATTAGTCTAATTATTTTGATGTGGTGGCAATACTTTTTGTTTTCTAAATGAATGCCTGAATAGTGCATATTTTTTATAGTGAAGTTTATGAATGTTAAAATTGTTGGCTCTTGAAAGAATGATGAACAAAGAGAAATGTTATTGATAATCTGAAAAATCATAAAATTGATTCTTGAAGCAAGAAAAAGTAGTGAAAAACACAAGCTTGCAAAAAAAAATAGCCGAAAAAATAAAGAAAAAGAAAAAGCAAGCAGAAAAAGCCAATAACCCTTTAAACTAAAAGGCAAGGGTAAAAAGGGTCCAAGGCTTTGAGCATTAATGGATATCAGGGCCCAAAGGAATAAAATCCTGGCCTAAGCGGCTAAATCAAGCTGCCCCTAACCATGTGCTTGTGTCATGAAGGTCTAAGTGAAAAGCTTGGGACTGAGTGGTTAAGGTCATGATCCAAAGCAAAAGAGTGTGCTTAAGAACTCTGGACACCTCTAACTGGGGACTCTAGTAAAGCTGAGTCACAATCTGAAAGGGTTCACCCAGTTATGTGTCTGTGGCATTTATGTATCCGGTGGTAATACTGGAAAACAAGATGCTTAGGGTCACGGCCAAGACTCATAAAGTAGTTGTGTTCAAGAATCAACATACTTAAATAGGAGAATCAATAACACTATCTAAATTCTGAGTTCCTAATGGATGCCAATCATTCTGAACTTCAAAGGATAAAGTGAGATGCCAAAACTGTTCAGAGGCAAAAAGCCACTAGCCCCGCTCATCTCATTGGCACTAAGTTTCATTGATATTTTAATATTTATTGTATATTCTCTTCTTTTTATCCTATTTTGTTTTCAGTTGCTTGGGGACAAGCAACAATTTAAGTTTGGTGTTGTGATGAGCGGATAATTTATATGCTTTTTGGCATTGCTTTTACATAGTTTTTAATATGTTTTAGTTACTTTTTAGTATATTTTTAGTAGTTTTTATGCAAAAATCACATTTCTAGACTTTACTATGAGTTTGTGTGTTTTTCTGTGATTTCAGGTATTTTCTGGCTGAACTTGAGGGACCTGAGCAAAAATCTAATTCAGAGGCTGAGAAAAGACTGAAGATGCTGTTAGATTCTGACCTCGCTGCACTCGAAGTGAATTTTCTGGAGCTACAGAAACCAATTGGTGTGCTCTCAATTGATTTGGAAAGTAGACATCTTGGGCTTTTCAGCAATGTATAATAGTCTATACTTTACCTGAGATTTGATGGCCCAACCTGGCGTCCAAACGCCCACTAGAGACCCTTTTTTCTGGCGTAAAACGCCAGAACTGGAACCAAAGCTGGAGTTAAATGTCCAAACTGGCACCAAAACTGGTGTTTAAACTCCAAGAAGAGCCTATGCATGTGAAAGCTTCAATGCTCAGCCCAAACACACACCAAGTGGGCCCCGGAAGTGGATTTCTGCAGTATCTACACTTAGTTACTCATTTTCTGTAAACCTAGTTTACTAGTTTAGTATAAAAAGCACTTTTTACTATTGTATTCAAATCTTTAGATCATTTTTGATACTATCTTTGGATCATTTTTGATCTCTTGATCACGTTTTGGGGGTTGGCCATTCGGCCATGCCTGGACCTTCATCACTTATGTATTTTCAACGGTGGAGTTTCTACACCTCATAGATTAAGGTATGGAGCTCTGTTGTTCCTCATGAATTAATGCAAAGTACTATTACTTTTCTATTCAATTCATGCTTATTCTTGTTCTAAGATATTCACTCGTACTTCAACCTGATGGATGTGATGATCCGTGACACTCATCATCATCCTCCCTTATGAACGCGTGCCTGACAACCACCTCCGTTCTATCTGCGAGAGCTTGAGTGTGTATCTCTTGGCCTCCTGGTTCACGACGCATGGTTGCCTCTCCTGACAACAGAGCCTTCCATTCCATGAGATCAGAGTCTTTGTGATATAAGCTAGAACCAATTGGCAGCATTCTTGAGATCCGGAAAGTCTAAACCTTATCTGTGGTATTCTGAGTAGGATCTGGGATGGGATGACTGTGACGAGCTTCAAACTCGTGACTGATGGGCGCAGTGACAGTGTATAAAAGGATCAATGGATCTTATTCCGACACGATCGAGAACCGATAGCTGATTAGCCATGCGGGAAATCGTGGCGGACATGTTTTCACTGAGAGGACAGATGGTAGACATTGACAACGGTGATCCACCAACATATAGCTTGCCATGGAAGGGAGTAAGCATGATTGGATAAGGACAATAGGAAAGCAGTGGCTCAGAGGGAACAAAGCATCTCCATACGCTTATATGAAATTCCCACCAATGAATTGCATAAGTATCTCTATCCTATTTTATATTTTATTTCTCTTTTAATTATCAAAACCTCATAACCATTTGAATCCGCCTGACTGAGATTTACAAGATAACCATATCTTGCTTCAAGCCGACAATCTCTGTGGGATCGACCCTTACTCACATAAGGTATTACTTGGACGACCCAGTGCACTTGCTGGTCAGCTGCGCAGAGTTATGAAGAAAGTGTGGACTGTATGGAAGGATGTTGAATTTGAGCTGGGTGAGGACTGTATGGAAGCGTTTGATAAGCTGAAGATCGCCTTGACTCAAGCTCCAATTGTGACAGGACCAGACTGGGGCCAGCCCTTTGAGACTATGTGTGAAGCCTCTAACCATGCTGTATGAGTGGCGTTGGCCCTGTGATGACATGTCATCATATACCTATTTTTCTATGCTTTTTCATACAAGAAATTGATGATTTGTGCTTAAATATTGAATGCTTTAATACTTAATTGGTATATTTCCTTGATCTTTTAATTTTATAAATCTTGTAGGAAATAAGAAGAAAAAGAAGCAAAGAAGCACAAAAAAAGGAGAAAAAAAGAGCTTTGGGACACACTTTGAAGTTGGAGCACACCTTGGAGCCTTAGGCCACGCTTTTAAAAGCGTGGCCCATGACCAAATTAAAGGAGAATAGGCAATCAACACACACTGCCCTGCTCTTGCCAAGGGCAGGGCAGAATCGTGATGCAAAGTGAGGTTGGAAGCAAGAATTTTCGCTAAGGTAAAATCTGGGCGCTCACAGCATGACCGTGCCTCCTTCAAAGGGCTATAACTTGAGCTACAGACGTCCAATTGACGTGCTTCCAGTTGCGTTGGAAAGCTGACATTTAGAGCTTTCCAATGATATATAGAAATCCATATTTGGCATAAAATTGGGGTAGGAACGAAAGGCATCTTTAAGGGCCAAAAATAAGCAAAAATAAACCAATGTACTTCCACCAAGGTTCGAAGCTGGAGCCTCACCCCAAAGCAAAGTAGCGCTCATTTTTCTGCTCTGCCCTCTTGGAGAGCAGGGCAATGTCGTGCTCTCTTCATGGAAAATCAAGGAAAAATTGCTCCTCAAGTGCTTTCACCAAGGTTCGAACACAAGATTTTTGCACTTTGGAACTTCTCTTGGTGTCTTCACTGAGATTTCAGAGAATTGGGGAGGAGAATTGATCTCTCTTCTTCCTCGTTCTTGCTTGGGCCTTCTTAATTTTCTTGTTTCAGTCTTGGGTGTTAAGAATTGAGGAAATTCTGTCTCAATCTCCACTCAAGAGCTCTTTGATTTCTCTTCTGCATAATTGAATTCATTTACATTCTCTTTACTGCTTCTTCTTCAATTCCTTGTCAATTGCTTTTAGAACTTGGATCTAGGAAGGCAATTGAGATCTAGGCTCTGCTACCTAGTCTCTGGAGTCCTGAGATCCCAATTCCCTTTTGGTTCTTCCATGAACCTTTGCTGCACTTTAATTTCAATTTCTGTTTGAATTCTAGTTGCTTCTAATTAAATTTCTGCTCTATTAACTGTGGTAATTCAATTTCTCTTTGTTTAGATTCTGCAATCCCAGTCCTCAAATCCCTTTTACATTCAAGCAATTTACATTTCTTGCCATTTAAGTTACTGCAATTTACATTCTTGCACTTTAAGTTTCAGTCATTTAATTTCTTGTCCTTTAAGATTCAGTCTATTTTACTTTCCTGTTCTTTAATTTACTGCAATTCTTCCATCTCCCTTTACATTCCAAGCAATTTAGCTTCTGTTAAATACAACCCACTCAACCAAAACTTAATTCGCTTGACTAAATCAACCACTAAACTAAAATTGCTCAATCCTTCAATCCCTGTGGGATCGACCTCACTCATGTGAGTTATTATTACTTGATGCGACCCGGTACACTTGCCGGTGAGTTTTGTGTTGGATCGTTTTCCACACATCAAGTTTTTGGCGCCGTTGCCGGGGATTGGAATAGATTGACAATGATTAAGTGAAGTGGAGGTCTAGATCAAGCACTTTTTCTTTTCTGTTATTTTAATTTTGACTAACACACTAACTGTTTGAATTTTTGCTTAAACTAACTAAAATTCCATTCTAGCTATAGATTGAAGTTTCATTGGCTTTCTGGGTCTGTGTGTTTATTGTTGTGTGTTTGTATGTCAGGTACAGGAAGATCTTCCCCTGTCCTCTCTGAAATTGACCAAAGAACTCTTCGAAGAATAAGAAGAGCTGAAAGAGGGAAGAACGTTATTGGAGAGGAAGAATCTGAGGAGGAATTCCAAGAAATGGAAGGAGATCCATCAAATCTCAATCAACTAGGAGGAGGGGCCAACAATAATCAACAGCAAAGAAGAGTCCTGGCTTCATATACATTTGCAAGTGCTAGACACTGTGGAAGTAGCATTCTTACTCCTAATGTCAATGCAAACAATTTTGAACTAAAGCCACAACTCATCACTTTGGTTCAAAACAACTGTTCTTTTGGAGGAGGACCTTTGGAGGACCCAAATCAACATTTATCTACCTTTTTGAGAATCTGTGACACTGTAAAAACCAATGGTGTGCCTCCTGACAGCTACAAGTTGTTGCTCTTTCCATTTTCTCTCAGAGATAAAGCCACTCAATGGCTAGAGACCTTTCCAAAAGAAAGCATCAACACTTGGGATGACTTGGTAAGCAAGTT
>NC_029774.3:59155322-59156034 GCF_000817695.3 Arachis duranensis | reverse complement strand
CCCAACCTCAGATGGGGAGACAACCATAATCAAAACCAACAACCATGGCAAAGAAACACAAGTCAGAATAATTGGAAAAGCACAAACCACAACCCCCAGCCAAACACTAACCAAAATACATATAGAAAACCACAAAATAATTACCCCAACTCTAACCAGTATCCACCCAATAACCACCCAACAAATCCAAACACCTATCATCATCCATCAACACCCCAAAATCAACCAATCTCACAAGACTCTCAAAGGATCACTAATCTAGAGATGCTCATGGAGAAAATGATGAAGAACCAAGAATTGACAACAAAGAACCAAGAAGCCTCCATGAAGAACTTAGAAAGGCAAATTGGGCAAATCTCCAAACAGATTTCTGTTGAAAAACCATCAAGCTCACTGCCAAGTGACACCATTCCCAACCCAAAGGAAGAATGCAAGGTTGTGCAACTAAGAAGTGGAAAAGTGTTAGTGGATGGTAACCAAGGAGCAACCAAGAATAATGACAATGAGCCAACAAAGAATGATAAAGCCATCAACAAGGACATGATAAGCAAGAATGACCAAGAAAAACTCACAGAGGAAAACAACAAACCACAGAATCTAAAGAAAGGAAAGCAGATCATGGAAGAACCAAATCCAAAACAACATCAAGTGGAGAAGAGCTCAACACCACCACTACCGTATCCACAGAGATTCCACAAAGAGACAAAGGATC
>NC_029774.3:59153931-59154502 GCF_000817695.3 Arachis duranensis | reverse complement strand
AGCTTGTACAAGGAGAAAAAGGAATTCAAAAAGAAGC
This sequence comes from Arachis duranensis, assembly GCF_000817695.3. Taxonomy (NCBI): domain Eukaryota; kingdom Viridiplantae; phylum Streptophyta; class Magnoliopsida; order Fabales; family Fabaceae; genus Arachis; species Arachis duranensis. The sequence goes on along the minus strand of NC_029774.3, from coordinate 59,154,465 downwards.
TGGGATGATAAACAAAAAGGAAGGTATCACAACTCAAGTCATTGTCAAAGGAAGCATATTAACAAGGAAGAAGAAGAAGAAGAACAAGAAAAAGGCCTACAAAGGGTGGAAGAATAAGAAAATCCCAACTGAAGGATTTTCTAAAGGTGATAAGGTGCAACTAGTATATCAATAGCTGGGAACAGAAGATTATTACACTGTCAACCAAGTACTTTCTCTTGAGCATATGGAAATTGAGCATCAAGGCACATAGAGAAAGCTTACAGTGAGAGGTGACAAGTTGAGACATCACCAACATCAACCACCCTAAAGGGAGTTCAATGTCAAGCTAGTAACAGTAAAAGAGCGCTTCATGGGAGGCAACCCATGGTTTAAGATTTCTGTCTTCTCTTTTATTCAATAAGCCATGATTACCTGAGCATGATATTTGAACGTCCAAAAAAAAAAAATTTGCATACATTGTTTTGAAGCACATGTCAAACTTCTAAGTTTGGTGTACCTTAAGGCACACCCAAGTTCATTTTTCAAAAAAAA
>NC_029774.3:59151573-59153527 GCF_000817695.3 Arachis duranensis | reverse complement strand
CATGCATGCATGCATCATTGAACGCCTAAATGCATGCAGCCAATGGGAGGAGGATCCTCGTCAAAGCCTCAACAATGCATGCAGACCGTCTATTCCATGAACCCTTTAGATGAACAACTCAATCTCAACCCTTCATGAGCACTAACGTGCTCCTTCTTCATTCATTGTGGTTTTGTTGGAAAGCTTGAAGAATCTGCCTATTAATAGCCGTAGCACTAAACGGTTCACACACTCATTCAAGCTACTTTCATATGAAAACCATAATCCCCTCTACTCCCAAAACCAACATAATTCCCTTATCTCACACAATAGAACCGAACCAAAACTCATCCCAAACATAACACATACTTCTTCTATTCTCACTTTTCCTTTCTTTTCACCTCAAATCCAATGGCCTCCTCAAGTTCAAAAAGAAGGCCGGGAAAGGAACCTATGGTGGCCGAACCTCCATCATTTGATGCAACCAAATTTAGATTTAGATCCCAATTCCATTAAGGGAGATATCATAGGTTCATGGAGGCAAAGAATGTCATCTATGAGAAAAGCCTTGAGTTGAGGGAAGGAGAATATCCCATCATGAGGCAAATTACTAAAGAAAGAAGGTGGGAACTCTTGTGTGCTCCTCTAGTTGACATCAGTGCAGTTATGATCAGGGAGTTCTATGCAAATACTGTGAAAGAAAACAAAGATAGTGCTCCTTACACAAGTTATGTCAGAGGAGTTGAAGTGAGCTTCATTCCAGCAGCCATCACTAGGGCTCTAAAGTTGAGAACCATAACTTATGCAGAGCCTAGTTATGAGACCAGGTTGCAAATGGAAAACAATCCTGATGATTGTGGAAAATACAGACTGGGAGAGAGACTCAAAAGGAGTTCTGAGCCACTTGAGGAGAATAAACCTTACTCCTGTGGCCAAAGGATGGTATGAGATAGTAAGGAGGTCTATTCTCCCTACTGGAAATGCCTCTTGGGTCACAATCAAACGAGCACTCTTGACATATTGCATCCTACATGGAGGTGAAATCAACCTTGCACAACTCATAGCTGACAGTATTCAAGATATGGCCAACAGTACAAGTAAATCAAGTAGCCTTGGACATCCAAGTACCATCCTTAGGCTATGCAACAAAGCAGGAGTGATCTTTAAAGATGAGGACACAGAAAAAGTGAAAAAAGGGAAAGGAATCACCAAGAAGAGCATGGAGGGAATGAATGAACAAGAAGATCAAGAAGGGGTGGTAGCTCCCAGACAAAGGAGATCACAAAAAGAGGAAGGACGAAATCAAGCTCATGATGCCATAGACATGAGCCAGTTACAAAGATCAATCGAAGAACTATCTCAGCAACTCATGCAGGCTCAACAAGGCCAAAATCAGGGGGGCCAAGAGAAATATCTAGAGCCCCATCCAGAATTTTGGGCAATATTTGAAAGATAAAGAGGAACGAGAAGCTTGGCAGTGTCAAATGGAGGAGAAACAAGAGAGATGGCAGTAACAAATGATGACTCAGCAGCAAGAATTTCAAGCACAGATTCTTGAAGGACAAAAAGAGCAATACAAAGAATTCAAAGAATCATATGATAAGCTGTACTTTAGTCAAGCTAAAGCAGGGGAATATAGTCACAACCTTTATCAATGGAAGAATATTCATCACACCATGAGAGAAGTTAGATACGCACAAAGAATGGAGAATGATGAAAACATGCAAGCAAGGTTGGAGTACTTGACCCATAATTTGCCAACACTCAATCCTGAGATCAAGCCATTTGAGCAATGCCCTGAATTTGTAGCCAAGCAACAAGCAAGGTCTCATCACTATACTGAGGCAACTTTTAAAAGATTGGAAGAAGTTGGGCTCTCAGGACTCTTAGATTCTGTTTGGGGTAGAAGATGTCCTGGTGAAGAGATCCGAGATTACTCCAAGCTAGGGAAGAGAAAGAAGAAAAAGGGAGAATC
>NC_029774.3:59146099-59148571 GCF_000817695.3 Arachis duranensis | reverse complement strand
AAATGTCCACCAGAGATGTTCACTGAGTGGGACAAGTTGCAGAACTTCTATGAGGGGCTCACTCTTAAGGCTCAAGAAGCACTTGATCATTCAGCTGGAGGCTCTTTGCAACTCATGAAAACTACAGAGGAAGCTCAAAACCTCATTGATATGGTGGCCAATAACCAATATTTCTTTGCTCATCAAAGACAACGCCAACCATCACAAAGAAGAGGAGTAATGGAGTTGGAGGGAGTGGATTCAATTCTAGCTCAGAACAAGATAATGCAGCAGCAGATTCAACAACAGTTTGAGCAAATGGCCAAAAGGATTGATGGTTTGCAAGTTGCATCAGTGAGTGCCACAAGCCAACCACCAACTACTTGGGTGCAAAGTGAAGAAACTCAAGAGGAGCAACAGCAAGAGCAAGTCCAATACATGCATAACCAAAATCCTGGAACAAATGAAGTCTATGGTGATACCTACAATCCATCTTGGAAGAACCATCCTAACCTCAGATGGGGAGACAACCATAATCAAAACCAACAGCCATGGCAAAGAAACTCAAGTCAGAACAATTGAAAAAGCACAAACCACAACCCCCAGCCAAACACTAACCAAAATACATATAGAAAACCACAAAATAATTACCCCAACTCTAACCAGTATCCACCCAATAACCACCCAACAAATCCAAACACCTATCATCATCCATCAACACCCCAAAATCAACCAATCTCACAAGACTCTCAAAGGATCACTAATCTAGGGATGCTCATGGAGAAAATGATGAAGAACCAAGAATTGACAACAAAGAACCAAGAAGCCTCGATGAAGAACTTAGAAAGGCAAATTGGGCAAATCTCCAAACAGATTTCTGTTGAAAAACCATCAAGCTCACTGCCAAGTGACACCATTTCCAACCCAAAGGAAGAATGCAAGGTTGTGCAACTAAGAAGTGGAAAAGTGTTAGTGGATGGTAACCAAGGAGCAACCAAGAATAATGACAATGAGCTAACAAAGAATACCATCAAGCTCACTACCAAGTGACACCATTCCCAACCCAAAGGAAGAATGCAAGGTCGTGCAACTAAGAAGTGGAAAAATGTTAGTGGATGGTAACCAAGGAGCAACCAAGAATAATGACAATGAGCCAACAAAGAATGATGAAGCTATCAACAAGGAGATGATAAGCAAGAATTTCCCAGAAAAACTCATAGAGGAAAACAACGAACCACAGAATCTAAAGAAAGGAAAGCAGATCAGGGAAGAACCAAATCCAAGACAACATCAAGTGGAAAAGAGCTTAACACCACCACTGCCTTATCCACAGAGATTTCACAAAGAGACAAAGGATCAGCATTTTCACAAATTTCTTGAGACTTTCAAGAAGCTGGAAATCAACATACCTTTAGCTGAGGCATTGGAGCAAATGCCTCTGTATGCCAAGTTCTTGAAGGAGCTCATCAACAAGAAAAGAAGTTGGAATGAAAAGGAGACTGTAATGCTTAGTGAAGAATGCAGTGCTCTCATTAAAAAGGGACTCCCTCCCAAGCTTGAGGATCCTGGAGGTTTCTTCCTACCCTGCACTATTGGAAACCTATTCATCAACAAGGGAATGTGTGATTTAGGAGCAAGCATAAATCTACTCATCCTCTTTAGTGAAAAAGCTTGGCATAGAGGAAGTGAAACCAATACAGATGTCCTTGGAGTTGGTGGACCAATCAGTAGTATATCTTAAAGGGCTGATTGAGAACCTTTTAGTTAAGGTTGACAAGTTCATATATCCTACAGATTTTGTGATCCTGGATTCTTCAGAAAAAGGAAGTGACTCCATAATACTTGGTCGACCATTTTTGGCCACTGCTAGAGCCATTGTGGATGTAGAGCAGGGAGAGTTAACCCTCAGGATGCATGAGGAGAGCATCATCTTGAAAGTCTTTCCAGAATTACAAAGGAATGAAGAAACAAGCAAAACAAGTGGTGACTTCCTTCCAAAGCAAGCAACCGACAAGGCAGTAGAACAGAAAAACAAGCAGTTACAAGAAGAAAAAGGAGTGCAAAAGGAAGCAGGGTTGATAAACAAGAAGGAAGGTATCACAACCCAAGTCACTGTCAAGAAAGAAAGATCAACAAGAAAGAAAAAGATGAAGAGCAAGAATAAGGCTCACAAAGGGTGGAAGAACAAGAAAATCCCAACTGAAGGATTTTCTAAAGGTGATAAGGTGCAACTAGTATATCAACAACAGGGAGCAGAAGATTATTACACTGTCAACCAAATACTTTCTCTTGAACATATGGAAATTGAGCATCAAGGCACACAGAGAAAGCTTACAGTGAGAGGTGACAAGTTGAGACATCACCAACATCAACCACCCTAAAGGGAGTTCAATGTCAAGCTAGTAACAGTAAAAGAGCGCTTCATGGGAGGCAACCCATGGTTTAAGATTTCTGTCTTCTCTTTTATTCAATAAGCCATGATCACCTGAGCAT
>NC_029774.3:59143769-59145042 GCF_000817695.3 Arachis duranensis | reverse complement strand
CCTCTTCAAGTTCAAAAAGGAGGCCGGGAAAGGAACCTATGGTAGCTGAACCTCCATCATTTGATGCAAACAAATTTAGATCCCAATTCCATGAAGGGAGATATCATAGGTTCATGGAGGCAAAGAATGTCATCTATGAGAAAAGCCTTGAGTTGAGGGAAGGAGAATATCCCATCATGAGGCAAATTACTAGAGAAAGAAGGTGGGAACTCTTGTGTGCTCCTCTAGTTGACATCAGTGCAGTTATGATCAGGGAGTTCTATGCAAATGCTGTGAAAGAAAACAAAGATAGTGCTCCTTACACAAGTTATGTCAGAGGAGTTGAAGTGAGTTTTAGCCCAGCTGCCATCACAAGGGCCCTTAAGTTAAGAACCATAACTTATGCAGAGCCCAGTTATGAAACCAGATTGCAGATGGAAAACAATCCTGATGAAATCTTGCAAGGGTTATGTGTGGAGAATACAGATTGGGAAAGAGATTCAAAGGGAATTCCAAGTCACTTAAGGAGGATAAATCTTACTCCTGTATCCAAGGGATGGTATGAGATAGTAAGGAGGTCTATTCTCCCTACTGGAAACGCCTCTTGGGTCACAATCAAACGAGCACTCTTGACATACTGCATCTTACATGGAGGTGAAATCAACCTCGCACAACTCATAGCTGACAGTATTCAAGATATGGCCAACAGTACAAGTAAATCAAGTAGCCTTGGACATCTAAGTACCATCCTTAGGCTATGCAACAAAGCAGGAGTGATCTTTGAAGATGAGGACACAGAAAAAGTGAAAAAAGGGAAAGGAATCACCAAGAAGAGCATGGAGGGAATGAATGAACAAGAAGATTAAGAAGGGGTGGTAGCTCCCAGACAAAGGAGATCACAAAGAGAGGAAGGACGAAATCAAGCTCATGGTGCCATAGACATGAGCCAGCTACAAAGAACAATTGAAGAGCTATCTCAGCAACTCATGCAAGCTCAACAAGACCAAAATCAGGGGCGCCAAGAGCAATATCTAGAGCCCCATCCAGAGTTTAGGGAGCAATATTTGAAGGACAAAGAGGAACGAGAAGCTTGGCAGCGTCAAATGGAGGAGAAACAAGAGAGATGGCAACAACAAATGATGACTCAGCAGCAAGAATTTCAAGCACAGATTCTTGAAGGACAAAAAGAGCAATACAAAGAATTCAAAGAATCATATGATAAGCTGTACTTTAGTCAAGCTAAAGCAGGGGAATATAGTCACAACCTGTATCAATGGAAGAATATTCATCACAC
>NC_029774.3:59141558-59142160 GCF_000817695.3 Arachis duranensis | reverse complement strand
ATAGAAAGTGTATAAATAGGAGCTAGTTTGATGTAATTAGGACCTTTTTACTTGACTTTTGAATTTTGCACTTTCTTTGAGCTTGAATTTTATTTTTGCACTTTGGAACTTCTCTTGGTGTCTTCACTGAGATTTCAGAGAATTGGGGAGGAGAATTGATCTCTCTTCTTCCTCGTTCTTGCTTGGACATTTTTAATTTTCTTGTTTTGAGTCTTGGGTGTTAAGAATTGAGGAAATTCTGTCTCAATCTCCACTCAAGAGCTCTTTAATTTCTCTTCTGCATAATTGAATTCATTTACATTCTCTTTACTGCTTCTTCTTCAATTCCTTGTCAATTGCTTTGAGAACTTGGATCTAGGAAGGCAATTGAGATCTAGGCTCTGCTACCTAGTCTCTGGAGTCCTGAGATCCTAATTCCCTTTTGGTTCTTCCATGAACCTTTGCTGCACTTTAATTTCAATTTCTGTTTGAATTCTAGTTGCTTCTAATTAAATTTCTGCTCTATTAACTGTGGTAATTCAATTTCTCTTTGTTTAGATTCTGCAATCCCAGTCCTCAAATCCCTTTTACATTCAAGCAATTTACATTTCTTGCCATTTAAA
>NC_029774.3:59119374-59141248 GCF_000817695.3 Arachis duranensis | reverse complement strand
CATGTGAGTTATTATTACTTGATGCGACCCGGTACACTTGCCGGTGAGTTTTGTGTTGGATCGTTTTCCACACATCAAGTAGCGCTCATTTTTCTGCTCTGCCCTCTTGGAGAGCAGGGCAATGTCGTGCTCCCTTCATGAAAAATCAAGAAAAATTGCTCCCCCAAATGTTTTCACAAGAGTTTGAACTTGGGAACTCTCCTTGGCGCACACAAGCATGAGCGCACGACACGGCCAGCGCACACATTGGCGCACAGCTTGGACGCACGGGCAGGGAGGCAAGGCGCACCAAAGCAACATCGCCCTGCCCTCCACAAGGGCAGGGCAGCATCCTGAAGGTCTCTCCCACACTTGGCACGCGACATGCTTCCTCACACAACTTTCCTGCTCTGCCTTCCACAAGAGCAGGGCAGCCTCCTGGGAACACCCATGGGCCAAAATTCAATTCAAATTCCCTTTGAACTCAAATCTTCACCAATTGAACTAAGGCCATCCAAGACCCATCTCTCCTCAAATCCAAAGCAAGCAAAGCCCACATCATCACTCAAAGGCACATGGATAAATTAGATTAGGATTTTTATTTTAATTGTAATTTGTTTTAATTTCATTTTCATTTTCACTTTGAAAAGCCTATATAAAGGCATCAACGAGAGCTCAATGGGAGGGAGGCTAGCTCCACTAGGGAGCATTAGGATTTGAGAGCTCTCTCCCATTTCTGTTCATGATCCCAATTTACTTTCCTGCAAGTTAAGCTTTCTGCAAGAGTTTCTGAGTTTTGATCTATTGCTCTCTTTAATTTCCAGCACCCAACCCCCCTTTACTTTTCATGCAATTTACTTTTCTTGCAATTTAAGTTTCAGCTATTTTACTTTCTTGCTCTTTAAGTTTTCTGCCCATTTACATTCTGCAACTTTATCATTCCTGCAATTTACTTTCTGTTGATCAACTTCACACAATTCACTTCAATGTTAGCTTGACTAAACTAATCACCCACTAAAGTTGCTTGATCCATCAATCCCTGTGGGATCAACCTCACTCTTGTGAGTTATTACTACTTGATGCGACCCTGTATACTTGCCGGTTGGATTTGTGTGTTGGAGATTCATTTTTCCACAAAAACACCATCACCCAATGCACAGGTAAGGATCCTTTTATAATTGCATATGCTTCAAAAACCTTAGACGCTGCCCAGTCTAATTACACTACCACTGAAAAAGAGATTTTGGCTATTGTTTTTGCTCTGGATAAATTTTGAGCCTACTTACTTGGTACTAAGGTGGTGGTGTACTCGGACCATGCAGCTCTCAAATATTTATTAGCTAAAAAAAAGTCCAAACCAAGGCTAATACGTTGGATACTATTGCTACAAGAATTTGATTTAGAAATTAAGAATAGGAGTGGTTCTCAGAATTTAGTGGCAGACCACTTGAGTCGCCTTAAGCACAATAAGGATGACTCCGCTCCTATCAATGATGCTTTTCCATTTGATAGCTTGCATGCAGTATCTGGAGTAGTTCCTTGGGGTGCACCTGTTACTAATTATCTAGTTAGTCATACCTTCCCTCCCAATTTTACTAAGCATCAGAAGGACAAGCTGAAAAGCGAGTCCAAATATTATAAATGGGATGATCCATATTTATGGAGGTATGGTGCTGACCAGGTAATTAGAAGGTGTGTACCTCAATCAGAATTTTAGTCCATTTTAGAGGCCGGCCACTCCTCTGAGAGGGTTGGACATTTTGGCCCTCAAAGAACAGCTAGAAAAATTTTAGACTGTGTATTCTAGTGGCCTACTCATTTTAGAGATGCTGCTACTTTCTGTAAATCGTGTTCACCATGCCAAAGATTTGATAATATATCCAAGAGGGATGAGTTACCTCAACAGCTTATGCTATTCTGTGAGATTTTTGATGTCTGGGGCATTGACTTCATGGGTCTGTTTCCAAACTCTAGCGGTTTCTTATATATATTGTTAGCTATAGATTATGTTTCTAAATGGGTGGAAGCAATTCCTACCCGTACTGATGATGCTAACACTGTTGTCTCTTTTGTTAGAACCCATATTATATGTCGCTATGGATCACCATGAGCAATTGTGAGTGATCAAGGCACTCACTTTTGTAACAGGAGATTAACAGGCCTACTGAAGAAACATGGCATCCTTCACAAGATAGAAACAGTTTACCATCCCCAAACCAATGGGCAAGCCAAGGTATCTAACAGAGAGATAAAGTGCATACTGCAAAAGATAGTCAAGCCTCATAGGAAGGACTGGAGCACTAGGCTACAAGATGTGCTTTGCGCATATCGGACAGCGTACAAGACACCAATCGGGATGACCCCCTTCCGCCTAGTTTATGGGAAGGCCTGTCACCTCCCAGTTGAGGTAGAGCACAAAGCTTTCTGGGTGGTAAGAGAATGCAACATGGGATTTAGGAAAGCTGGAGCCAAAAGGAAGCTGCAACTACAAGAATTAGAGAACCTTCGCCTAGAAGCTTATGAGAACTCCAGGCTATACAAGGAGAAGGTGAAGGCTGTGCATGATAAGCAGATAAAGAGGAGAGAGTTTAAACCTGGGGACTTAGTCCTCCTTTACAACTCCAGATTGAGGCTCATGCAGGCAAGTTGAGATCAATATGGGAAGGTCCCTTGATGAGCGGATAATTTATACGCATTTTGGCATTGTTTTTAGGTAGTTTTTAGTATGATTTAGTTAGTTTTTAGTATACAATTATTATTTTTTACGCAAAAATCACATTTCTGGAATTTACTATGATTTTGTGTGTTTTTCTGTAATTTTAGGTATTTTCTGGCTGAAATTGAGGGACCTGAGCAAAACTCTGATTCAAAGGCTGAAAAAGGACTGCAGATGCTGTTGGATTCTGACCTCCCGGCACTCCAAATGGATTTTCTGGAGCTACAGAGGCCCAATTGGGGTGCTCTCAATTGTGTTGGAAAGTAGACGTCTTGGGATTTCCAGCAATATATAATAGTCTATGCTTTGCCCGAGTTTTGATAACGCAAACTGGCATTTTAACGCCAACTTTCTACCCTTTTCTGGCATTAAATGCCAGAACTGGCATAAAAGCTAGAGTTAAATTCCCAAACTAGCACCTGAGCTGGTGTTTAACTCTAAGAAAAGCCTATGCACGTGAAAGCTTCAATGCTCAGCCCAAGCACACACCAAGTGGGCCCTCGAAGTGGATTTCTGCATCATTTACTTATTTATGTAAACCTTAGGTTACTAGTTCATTAAAATAGGACCTTTTACTATTGTATTTTTATCAAGAGAGATCTTTAGATCATTTTTGAGACTATCTTTGTATCACTGTTGATCTCTTGATCACGCTTAGGAGGCTGGCCATTCGGCCATGCCTGGACCTTCATCACTTATGTATTTTCAACAGTGAAGTTTCTACCCCTCATAGATTAAGGTTTGGAGCTTTGCTATTCCTCATGAATTAATGTAATTACTATTGTTTTCTATTCAGTTCAAGCTTATTCTTGTTCTAAGATATTCATTCGCACTTAAACATGATGAATGTGATGATCAAGTGACAGTCATCACCATTCTGACTTATGAACGCGTGCTTGACAACCACTTCCGTTCTACCTGAAAACAAGATTGAATGTATATTTATTGGCCTCCTGGTCCACAACGCATGGTTGCCTCTCTTGACAACAGAGCCTTCCATTCCGTGAGATCAGAGTATTCGCGGTATAAGCTAGAATCAACTGGCAGCATTTTTGAGATCCGGAAAGTCTAAATCTTGTCTGTGTATTCCGAGTAGGATCTGGGATGGGATGACTGACGATCAGATTTCTATCGGTAAAGAAATTTAAAAATATAATCACGTTGTAAGTATAGTTTCTAAACCAACAGAGAATCCTTTCGTGCAAAAGTTTTGGTTGTCACAAGTAACAAACCTAGTAAAATTTATAAACCAAAGTATTCAAACCTCGGGTCGTCTTCTGAAGGAATTGCAGGGAGGCTTGTTTTATTATTGATTATGGAAAAAGTATCTTTTTTGGGTTTTTAAATAGGTTGAACAAGAAAAGTGAATTACAAGAAATTAAATTAATAACTAATAAAGCTCTTGGCAAGGTATGAGAATTAGAAGTCCTATCCTAGTTATCCTTATCAATTGTGATGAGAATTGGCTTTTTCTCCCACATGGTCAACCTCTAACTATTAAGGTATGTTAAGTGGATAAATCAATTTGATTCCTCAAGTCCTAGTCAATTCCTAAGAAAAGACTAGAGTTAGAGGAATTCAAATCAATCAGCAAAGAATTCCAATTTTCAATCATCAGTTGAGTTTGATAACTCAAGAGTCTCTAATTACTCAACCAAAGCTAAGAGTGTAAAAAGCTAAATTAAAATCATATATATGAAATACCTCGAATTATATTAAATAGAAAGTTAGATTGAACATAAGAATCCATAAACCAAATTCGCAACATCAAGTAATCAACTAAAGTAATAGAATAAATAAAAGTAGAAGAAAACATAAAGAAAAGTAAAGGAATATTAAACTTGGAAATTGAGAAGTAGAAATCCTAATCCTAAAAGAAATCCTAAATCCTAAAACCTAAGAGAGAGGAGAAAGCCTCTCTCTCTAAAAACTACATCTAAACCTAAAATTATGAATTATGTGCCTATGCTAAGTATGAATTGAGTCTCTGCATGTTCCCTGTCTTTATTCTGTGTTTCTGGACCGAAAACTGGGTCAAACGCGGCCCGAAATCGCTCCCAGGGTGTTCTGTTAATTCTGCAGATCGCGTATGTCATGCGTACGCGTCATCCACGTGTGCGCGTCATTCAGCGTCTTTTTCTTGCCACGCCTACGGGTCGTCTACGTGTTTGCATCATTCATGCAGACTCCAATCCATGTGTTCGCATCAGGCACGCAAACGCGTCACTGCGATTTTCTCCATTTCGCGTGGTCGCGTCAGCCATGTGTCCTCGTCGGTGTTTGCTAGTCATCTCCTTAGTTTCTTGTGTTCCTTCCATTTTGCCTAAAACACTTAACACATGGATCACGGTATCGAATGGTAAGGATAATTAAAATACACAATAAAAAGATCTCTAGGAAGCAAGTTTTCAACCATAGAACTAAACTAGGAAGGAATCTGTAAAATCATGCAAATCATATGAATAAGTGGGCAAGAATTTGATAAAAACCACTCAATTAAACACAATATAAACCATAAAGTAGTGGTTTATCAATGACTGTGACAAGCTTCAAACTCGCAAGTGCTGGGCGCAGTGACAGTGGACAAAAGTATCGTTGGATCTTATTCAAACACAAGTGAGAACCAACAGATGATTAGCCCTACGTAACCCGTAGCCGGACCATTTTCATTGAGAGGACGAATGGTAGCCATTGACAATGGTGATCCCCCAACATACAGCTTGCCATGGAAAGGAGTACGCATGACTGGATGAAAGCAGTAGGAAAGCAGGGATTCAAAAGGAACAAAGCATCTCCATAAGCTTATCTGAAATTCCTACCAATGAATTGCATAAGTATCTCTATCCTATTTTATGTTTTATTTCTCTTTTAATTATCAAAACCCCATAACCATTTGAATCCGCTTGACTGAGATTTACAAGATGACCATAGCTTGCTTCAAGCTGACAATCATCGTGGGATCGACCCTTACTCACGTAAGGTATTACTTGGACGACCCAGTGCACTTGCTGGTTAGCTACGCAGAGTTGTGAAGAAAGTGTGTGAGATCATGATTTCGTGTACCAAGTTTTTGGCGTCGTTGCCAGGGATTGTTCGAGTTTGGACAACTGACAGTTCATCTTATTGCTCAGATTAGGTAATTTTCTTTTTTTTTATTTACTTTGTTCTTCAGAATTTTTAAGAATGAATTCTAGAGTTTCATATGATGCTTTTATCATCACAGGAGATAGTTGATTCCCATCAATTTGGCTGTTGTATGTATTGTCCTATTGAAGCTTGGTTAGCCATGTCTAATCCTTTTAGACTGAAGCTTTAGACTAGCATTGCACGATTCCTGGGATTCTTATTAAAAATTTTGAGTTTCTTATTTTCTTTTTCAAAATAATTTTCGAAAAAAAATATTTCATAAAATCATAAAATCAAAAATGTTTTGTGTTTCCTGTTTGAGTCTAGTGTCAATTTTTATGTTTGGTGTCAATTGCATGTCTTTATTCTTCTTGCATTTTTCAAAAGTGTGTTCTTGTGTTCTTTATTGATCTTCAAGTTGTTCTTGATGATTTTCTTTGTCTGATCTTTAAATTCTCTTGTTTTATGTCTTTTGTTATTTGTTATGTGTATTCTCAAATTGTTAGTGTGTCTAGTATGAAAACTTCTAAATTTGGTTTCTTGCATGTCTTTCTTTTCTTAAAAATTTTTCAAAAATAGTGTTCTTGATGTTCATCTTGACATTCAAAGTGTTATTGCATGCATTCTTTGTTTTGATCTTAGTTTTTCATGTTTAATTTCATTCTGTTATTTTTCTCTCTCATCATTAAAAATTAAAAAAAAATTAAAAATTATGTCTTTTCAAGTCAATAATACAAAGAATTGAAGATTCAGAACATACAGCAGAAGAATTACAAAGAAAAAGCTGGGCGTTCAAAACACCCAGTAAAGAAGGATTTCTAGCGTTTAAACGCCAGGTAGGGTACCTGGCTGGGCGTTTAACGCCCAAGGAGGTAGCCAAGTGGGCGTTAAATGCCAGAATGGATACCATTCTGGGCGTTTAACACCAGGATAACACCAGGGAGGTAATTTTGTTTTCAATTCAAATCTTTTTCAATTTTTCAAGTTTTAAAACTAATTTTTCAAAATCTTATCTTTTTCATATCCTCTCTTATCAATCATATCTTTTTCAAAATCAAATCTTCTTCATTTTTTTTAATATTTTCAAAAATCCTTGCTAACAATTAATGTTTTGATTAAAAAATTTCAAGTTTGTTACTTTCTTGTTAAGAAAAGTTCAATATTTGAATTTTAGAATCATATCTTTTAATTTCTTGTTAGTTAAGTCATCAATTTTAAAATTCAATTTTTTTTAAATTGGTTTTCAATCATATCTTTTCAATCATATCTTTTTAAATCATATCTTTTTCAAATCACAACTTTTTAAATTCTAATTTTAAAATCTCTTTCTAACTTCCTATCTTTTCAAATTTTCTATTTCAAAATCTTTTTCAAAACCACCTAACCACTTTCTCACTTTTAATTTTTGAAAAACCATCAACCACTTCTTCAAAATCCTTTTTAGTTATTTAAAATTTTTTTTAGTTTTATTAAAAAAATTGTTTTTGAAAATTTCCCCCCTCTCACCTCCTTCTATTTAAAGACTAAAACTTCTCTTCAATTAGCAATTTGGACTCTATCATTCTTTATATGCTCGAAATCTTCTCTATCTACCTCATCTCTCTATTCCTTTTTTCCTCTGACACCTCAAGGAATCTCTATACTGTGACATAGAGGATTCCATACTTTCTTGTTCTCTTCTCTTTCATATGAGTAGGAACAAGGACAAAGACATTCTTGTTGAAGCTGATCCTGAACCTGAAAGGACCTTGAAGAGGAAGATAAGAGCAGCTAAAGCACAACACTCTAAAGATGACCTGATAGAAATTCGAAAAGGAAGCAGACAAAACAACCATGGCCGAACCCAACAACAACAATGCAAGGAAGGTGCTTGCTGACTTTACTGCACCAACTCCTGACTTCTATGGGAGAAGCATCTCTATTCCTGCCATTAGAGCAAACAACTTTGAGCTTAAGTCTCAATTAGTTTCTCTGATGCAATAGAATTGCAAGTTTTATGGACTTCCATTGGAAGATCTTCATCAGTTCTTGGCTGAATTTTTGTAAATCTATGACACTGTTAAGACCAATGGAGTTGATCCCGAGGTCTACAGACTTATGCTTTTCCCTTTTGCTATAAGAGACAGAGCTAGTATATGGTTGAACTCACAACCTAGAGACAGCCTGAACTCTTGGAAAAAGCTGGTTAATGCCTTCTTAGCTAAATTCTTTCCACCTCAAAAGATGAGTAAGCTTAGAGTGGAAGTTCAAACCTTCAAACAGGAGGAAGGTGAATCCCTCTATGACATGCTTTCAGAATGGAGCATCATAAGTATCTTCTATGATGGTCTGTTTGACTTATCCAAGATGTCATTGGACCATTCTGCAGGCGAATCTATTCATCTGAAGAAAACACCTGCAGAAGCCCAGGAACTCATTGAAATGGTTACAAATAACCAGTTCATGTACACTTTTGAAAGAAATCATGTGAACAATGGGACAAGTCAGAAGAAAGAAGTTCTTGAGATTGATACTCTGAATGCCATATTGGCTCAAAACAAAATATTGACTCAGCAAGTCAATATGATTTCTCAGAGTTTGACTGGACTGCAAGCTGCATCCGGCAGTACTAAAGAAGCGTCTTTTGAAGAAGAAGCTTATGATCCTGAAAATCCTGCAATGGAAGAGGTGAATTACATGGGAGAACCCTATGGAAGCACCTACAATCCTTCATGGAGAAATCATCCGAATCTCTCATGGAAGGATCAACAGAAGCCTCAACAAGGCTTCAATAACAATAATGGTGGGAGAAATAGGTTTGGCAATAGCAAACCTTTTCCATCATCTTCTCACCAACAGACAAAAAATTCTGAGCAGAGCATCTCTGGCTTAGCAAACATAGTCTCTGATCTATCTAAGGCCACTCTAAGTTTCATGAATGAAATAAGGTCCTCCATCAGAAAATTGGAGGTACAAGTGCGTCAGCTGAGTAAAAGAGTTACTGAAACTCCTCCTAGTACTCTCCCAAGCAATAAAGAGGAGAACCCAAAGAGAGAGTGCAAGGCCATTAACATGACCAAAATGGCCGAACCTGAGAAGGAGGACGAGGACGTGATTTCCATTGAGGAAAACCTCAATGGACATCCACTGATCAATAAGAGGTCCTCTAATGGAAAACCAAAGGAATCTAATGCTCATATAGAGACCATAGAGATTCCAGTGAACTTCCTATTATACCATTCATGAGCTCTGAAGAATATTCTTCTTCTGAAGAGGATGAAGACATTATTGAAGAGCAAGTTGCTCAGTATCTAGGAGTGGTGCATGAAATTGTGATCTCAATGGCGCCAACAACTTGGTACGCACAATTATAATCTCAACAACTTGGCTACCTCCCATCCTCTTAGTGAAAATGGTCCAAATGCGCTGTCACAGCACGGCTAATCATCTATCGGTTCTCGATCATGTCAAAATAGGATCCATTGATCCTTTTACGTCTGTCACTACGCCCAACACTCGCGAGTTTGAAGCTCGTCACAATCATCCCATCCCAGATCCTACTCGGAATACCACAGACAAGGTTTTGACTTTCCAGATCTCAAGAATGCTGCCAATAGATTCTAGCTTATACCACGAAGACTCTGATCTCACGGAATGGGAGGCTTGGTTGTCAGGCGAGGCAACCATGCGTCGTAGGTCAGAAATCCAAGAGATACATACTCTAGCTTTCGCAGGTAGAATGGAAGTGTTTGTCAGGCACGCGTTCATAAGTGAGAATAGTGATGAGTGTCACGGATCATCATATTCATCAGGTTGAAGTGCGAATAAATATCTTAGAATGAGAATAAGCATGAATTGAATAGAAAATAGTAGTAATTGCATTAATACTCAAGGAACAGCAGAGCTTCACACCCTTAATCTATGGTGTGTAGAAACTCCACCGTTGAAAATACATAAGAACAAGGTATAGGCATGGCTGAATGGCCAGCCTCCCTAAATGGCATATGGATTCGAAAATTAGGCAAAAAGACCAACTCCCAGTACAATAGTAAAAAGTTCTATTTATACTGAACTAGTTACTAGGGTTTACAGAAATAAGTCTAAGTGTAGAAATCCACTTCTGGGGCCAACTTTAGTGTGTGCTTGGGATGAACTTGAGCTTTACACGTGCAGAGGCTTCTCTTGGGGTTAAACGCCAAGTTGTAACGTGTTTCTGGAGTTTTACTCCATAATGCAGCATGAAGCTGGCGTTGAACGCCAGTTTGCGTCATCTAAGCTTGAATAAAGTATGCACTATTATATATTGCTGGAAAGCCCTGGATGTCTACTTTCCAACGCAATTGAGAGCGCGCCATTGAGAGGTTTGTAGCTCTAGAAAAGCCATTTCGAGTGCAGGGAGGTCAGAATCCAACAGCATCTGTAGTCCTTTTTCAGCCTCCTATTAGATTTTTGCTCAGGTCCCTCAATTTCAGCCAGAAAATACCTGAAATCACAGAAAAACACACAAACTCATAGAAAAGTCCAGAAATATAAATTTTACATAAAAACTAATAAAAATGTCTCTAAAAGTTGCTAGATCCTACTAAAAACTACCTAAAAACAATGCCAAAAAGCGTATAAATTATTCGCTCATCACAACACCAAACTTAAATTGTTGCTTGTCCCCAAGCAACTGAAAATCAAATAGGATAAAAAGAAGATAATATACTATGAATCCCAAAATATCAATGAATATTAGTTCTAATTAGATGAGCGGGACTTGTAGCTTTTTGCTTCTAAACAGTTTTGCCATCTCACTTTATCCTTAGAAGTTTAGAATGATTGGCATCCATAGGAACTCAGAGTTCAGATAGTGTTATTGATTTTTCTAGTTAAGTATGTTGATTCTTGAACACAACTACTTTTATGAGTCTTGGCCGTGGCACTAAGCACTTTGTTTCCGGTATTACCACCGGAAACATAAATGCCACAGACACATGACTGGGTGAACCTTTTCAGATTGTGACTCAACTTTGCTAAAGTCCCCAGTTAGAGGTGTCCAAAGCTCTTAAGCACACTCTTTTTGTTTTGGATCACGACTTTAACCACTCAGTCTCAATCTTTTCACTTGGACCTACATGCCACAAGCACATGGTTAGGGACAGCTTGATTTAGCCGCTTAGGCCTCGATTTTATTTCCTTGGGCCGTCCTATCTATTGATGCTCAAAGTCTTAGATCCTTTTTACCCTTGCCTCTTGGTTTTAAGGGCTATTGGCTTTTTCTGCTTGCTTTTTCTTAAAAAAAAAAATTTCGCAAGCTTTGTTCTTTATTGCTTTTTCTTGCTTCAAGAATCACTTTTATGATTTTTCAGATCATCAATAACATTTCTCTTTTTCATCATTCTTTCAAGAGCCAACAATTTTAACATTCATAAACAACAAGATAAAAAATATGCACTGTTTAAGCATTCATTCAGAAAACAAAAAGTATTATCACCACATCAATATAATTAAACTAATTTCAAGGATGAATTCGAAACTCATGTACTTCTTGTTCTTTTGTATTAAAAATATTTTTCATTTAAGAAAGGTGAAGGATTCATGGAATTATTCATAGCCTTAAGACATAGTTACTAAATACTAATGATCATGTAGTAAAGACTCAAAACATAGACAAACATAGAGCATAAAGTTGAAAAACAGAGAGATAAGAACAAAGAAGTTAAGGAATGAGTCCACCTTATGAGGGTGGCGCCTTCTTCTTGAAGGACCAATGGTGTCTTTGAGCTCCTCTATGTCTCTTCCTTGACTTTGTTCCTCCTCCCTCATAGCTATTTGATCTTCTCTAATTTCATTGAAAATGATGGAGTGCTCTTGGTGTTCCACCCTTAATTGGTTCATGTTATGACTCAATCCTTCTAGAAAAGTGTTGAGTTGTTCCCAATAATTGTTTGGAGGAAAATGCATCCCTTGAGGCATCCCAGGGATTTCTTGATGATGAGCTTCCTCATGTGTCTCTTGAGATCCATGAATGGGCTCTCTTGTTTGCTCCACCATCTTCTTACTGATGGGCTTGTCCTCTTCAATGAGGATGTCTCCTTCTATGAAAACTCCAGCTAAGTTGCATAGATGGCAAATGAGATATGGAAAAGCTAGCATTGCCAAGGTGGATAGCTTTTCGGCTACTTTGTAGAGTTCTAGAGAGAAGACTTCATGAACTTCTACTTCCTTTCCAATCATGATGCTATGGATCATGATGGCCTGATCCACAATTACTTCAGATCGGTTGCTAGTGGAGATGATGGAGCGTTGGATGAACTCCAACCATCCTCTAGCCACAGGCTTAAGGTCCAGTCTTCTCAATTGAACTGGCTTGCCTTTTGAGTCTCTTTTCCATTGAGCTCCTTCCACACATATGTCCATGAGGACTTGGTCTAACCTTTGATCAAAGTTGACCCTTCTAGTGTAGGGGCGTGCGTCTTCTTGTATCATAGGCAAGTTGAACACCAACATTACGTACTCCAGACTGAAATCTAAGCATTTTCCCCGAACCATTGTAAGCCAATTCCTTAGGTTTGGGTTCATGCTTTGATCATGGTTCCGAGTGATCCATGCATTTGCATAGAACTCTTGAACCGTCAAGATTCTGACTTGTTGAATGGGATTGGAAAGAACTTCCCATCCTCTTCTTCTAATCTCTTGTCGGATCTCTGGATATTCACCCTTTTTTAGCTTAAAATGGACCTCAGGGATCACCTTTTTCTTGGCCACAACTTCATAGAAGTGGTCTTGATGGGCTTTTCAGATGAATCTCTCCATCTCCCATGACTCAGAGGTGAAAGCAATTGCCTTCCCTTTCCTCCTTCTTGAGGTTTCTCTGGCCTTAGGTGCCATCAATGGTTATGGAAAAACAAAAAAGCTATGCTTTTACCACACCAAACTTAGAATGTTGCTCGCCCTCGAGCAAAAGAAGAAAGAATAGAAGAAGAAGAAGAAGATATGGAGGAGAGGGAGAGAGGTATGGGTTTCGGCCAAAGGGGAGAAGAGAGGGAAGTGTTGTGTGAAAATGAAGAAGGATGGAGGGGTTTATATAGTGGAGGGAGAGGGGTTTAGGTTCGGTCATTTAGGGTGGGTGATGAGAGAACTTTTGCGTGGTCTAGAAATTTGCGGATAAATCCTCGTTGCAAGTATAGTTTCTAAACCTTCAAAAGTCCTTTCATACAAACGTTTTGGTTGTCACAAGTAACAAACCCCCTTGAAATTGATAACCGAGTATTCAAACCTCGGGTCGTCTTCTCAAGGAATTGCAGGGAAGTATGTTCTTATTATTGGTTGTGAGTCTTGTAATGTAGGGGTTTTAGAAAGTAGGGAAGCAGTATGTTGAATGATAAGAAAAATAAAATAATAATAATAAAATAAACTCTTGGTAAGGTATTAGAAATTAGAGGTTCTATCCTGGCTATCCTTATCAGTAGTGATAATAATTGAATCTTAATTCTACTTCGTTAGCCTTTACTAATATAAAGGAAGGTCAAGGGATTAATTGGTTTGATCTTTGGATCCTATTTATTTCCTAAGAAAAGATTGGGATTATTGAAGTTCAACTCAATTGGCAAGATAACAATTATCAATTATGCTGTTGAATTGGATAATTCCTGAATTACTGATTTCTTAACCAAAACCAAAAGGGGAAAAGTAAATCTTACTGGAATAAAGATGTCTTCAGAGTAAAAGCAATAATAGCATAATTAAAAGAAAGCAATATTAAACTGAAATATCTCAAATAACATTAATTTAAAAGAGTAATCTGTAACACGGAAGAGTTCATAAATTAAATTGGGAAAATAAATAAAAATAAAGAACCTATGATTGAGAGTCGCTCCTAAAACTAAGAGAAATCCTAAATCCTAATCCTAAGAGAGAGGAGAAAACCTCTTTCTCTAAAAACTATATCTAAAATATGAAAAGTGAATTATGAGAGCCTCCTCATGAATGAATGGATTCCCCCACTTTATAGCCTCTAATCTGTGTTTTTTGGGCTGCAAACTGGGTTAAAAACAGCCCAGAAATCGCCCCCAGCGTATTCTGGTATGTACAGGTCGCGGAAAAGTGACGCGGCCGCATGGCTCACGCGGCCGCGCGGGTTGTGTTCCTGCCAGGTCACGCGTCCGCGTGACCAACACGTTCGTGTCGCCTGGCGTTGGGGCAGCTATGGTAAATTATATATCAAATCGAAGCCCCGGACGTTAGCTTTCCAACGCAACTAGAACCGCGTCGTTTGGACCTCTGTAGCTAAAGTTATAGCTGTTTGAGTGCAAAGAGGTCAGGCTGGACAGCTTAGCAATTTCTCCAACTTCTTGTATTCCTTCCACTTTTGCATGCTTCCTTTCCATCCTCTAAGCCATTCCTGCCCTGTAATCATGAGATCACTTAACACACATATCAAGGCATCTAATGGTAATAAGAGAGGATTAATAATAAGCAAATATAAGATCAAAGAAGCACGTTTTCAATCATAGTACAAAATCAGGAAGGAAATATAAAACTATGCAAATATTATGAATAAGTGGGTAAAGAGTTGATAAAATCCACTCAATTGAGCACAAGATAAACCATAAAATAGTGGTTTATCAACCTCCCCACACTTAAACACTAGCATGTCCTCATGCTAAGGTCAAGAGAAACTATAAAGATGAAGAGGAATGGTAGATTAATATGAAATGCAATCCTATCTATATGAATGCAACTACATGCAGAATGTTTCTACCTACTTGGTTAAAAATAAATAAATCTTTCAAGAACATATATGAACTGGATTTCACTGATTCAAATCATAAAAATGAAGTAAAAGTAAACTTGCAGAAGAAAATAGCTCATGAAAGCCGGGAACAAAGAATCGAGCATCGAACCCTCATTGGAAGTGTATACACTCTAATCATTCAAGGGTAGAAACTCCACCGTTGAAAATACATAAGTGATAATGGTGTTCATTGGCTTCGACCCCAGAGGGGGAATCAGAATAACCAAGACATCTAATACAACAGTAAAAAGTCCTATTTATAATGAACTAGTAACCTAGGGTTTTCATAAATAAGTAAATGATGCAGAAATCCACTTCCAGGGCCCACTTGGTGTGTGCTTGGGGTGAGCATTGAAGCTTTCACGTGTAGAAACTTCTCTTGGAGTTAAATGCTAGTTTGCAGCCTATTTTTGGCGTTTAACTCTAGCTTGTAACCTGTTTCTGGCATTTAACGCCAGAATAAGGCAGGAAGTTGGCGTTTGAACGCCAGTTTCCGTCGTCAAAACTCGAGCAAAGTATGGACTATTATATATTGCTGGAAAGCCCAGGATGTCTACTTTCCAACGCCATTTGGGTTTCTGTATCTCTAAAAAATCCATTTTAAGTGCAGGGAGGTCAGAATCCAACAGCATCAGCAGTCCTTTTTCAGCCTCTGAATCATATTTTTGCTTAGGTCCCTCAATTTCAGCCAGAAAATACTTGAAATCACAGAAAAATACACAAACTCATAGTAAAGTCCAGAAATGTGATTTTTGCTTAAAACCTAATAAAAATATACTAAAAACTAACAAAATTCTACTAACAACTATCTAAAAACAATGCCAAAAAGTGTATAAATTATCTGCTCTTCAAGGAGCAATCATAAAGCTGAATGCCAAATTATTTGAAAATAAGACTTGGGAGGATGAACCTCCATTGCTCATCAATGAACTAAGTGCATTGGTTCAGCTGAAATTACCTCAAAAGAAAGAGGATCCCGGAAGGTTCTTAATACCTTGCACCTCTGGCACCATGACCTTTGAGAAGGCTCTGTGACCTGGGGTCAAGTGTGAACCTCATGCCACTCTCTGTAATGGAGAAACTAGGGATCTTTGAGGTACAAGCTGCAAGAATCTCATTGAAAATGGCAGACAAATCAAAGAAACAGGCTTATGGACTTATAGAGGATGTCTTAGTGAAGGTTGAGGGCCTTTACATCCATGCTGACTTCATAATCCTAGACACTGGGAAGAATAAAGATAAATCCATCATCCTTGGGAGACCTTTCCTAGCCACAGCAAAAGCTGTGAATGATGTGAACAAAAGAAAGTTAGTCCTTTAATTGAATGAAGACAACATTGTGTTTAAGGCTCAAGGATCTCCCTCTGCAACCATGGAATGGAAGCATGAAAAGCTTCTCTCAATAGAGAGTTGATGAGCAGATAATTTATACGCTTTTTGGCATTATTTTTAGATAGTTTTTAGTAGGATTTAGTTACTTTTTATTATATTTTTATTAGTTTTTAAGCAAAATTCACATTTATGGACTTTACTATGAGTTTGTGTGTTTTTCTATAATTTCAGGTGTTTTACTATGAGTTTGTGTGTTTTATGGCCAGAAACAAAATGCAAGCTAGAGTGAAATGCCAAAAACAAGTTACAAAATGGCATTTAACTGCAAAGAAGGCCTCTACATGTGAAAGCTTCAATGTTCAGCCCAAGCATACACCAAGTGTGACCGGAAGTGGATTTCAGCATCATTTACTTATTTTTGTAACCCTAGTAACTAGTTTAGTATAAATAGAACTTTTTACTATTGTACTAGGGGTCTTTTTCCCTATTTTTGAATTCATATGCCATTTGGAGAGGCTGGCCATTCGGCCATGCCTAGATCTTGTTCTTATGTATTTTCAACGGTGGAGTTTCTACACACCATAGATTAAGGTGTCGAGCTTTGCTGTTCCTCGAGTATTAATGCAAAGTACTATTGTTCTTCTATTCAATTCATGCTTACTCTTATTCTAAGATATCCATTCGCACACAAGAACATGATGAATGTGATGCTTATGTGACACTCATCACCATTCTCACTTATGAACGCGTGATTGACAACCACTTCCGTTCTACATGAAAACAAGCTTGAATGTATATCTCTTGGGTTTCTAATCAACGATTCACATAGACTCCCCTCTAACAATGGGCATCTAAATCCGAGATTAGAATCTTCGTGGTATAGGCTAGAATTCATTGGCAGCATTTCTGAGATCCAGAAAGTCTAAACCTTGTCTGTGGTATTTCGAGTAGGATCTGGGATGTGATGACGGTGACGAGCTTCAAACTCGCAACTGTAGGGTATGGTGACAGACGCAAAAGGATAGTAAATCCTATTCCAACATGATCAAGAACCAACAGCTGATTAGCCATACGATATCTATGCATGGTATTTTTCATCCGAGATGAGAAATCTGATAGTTCATTAGCCGTACGGAAACCGTAGGGGACCATTTTCACTGAGAGGATGGAAAGTAGCCATTGACAACGGTGACACCCAACATACAGCTTGCCATAGGAAGGAGTATGAAGGATTAGATGAAGTCAATAGAAAAGCAGAGATTCAAAAGCAATAACGCATCTCCATACGCTAATCTGAAATTCCCACAAATGAATTGCATAAGTATCTCTATAACCATTTGAAGCCGCCTGACTGAGATTTACAAGATGACCATAGCCTGCTTCAAGCCGACAATCTCCGTGGGATCGACCCTTACTCATGTAAGGTTTATTATTTGGATGACCCTGTGCACTTGCTAGTTAGTTGTGCAAAGTTGTGAAAAAGAGTAGAGATTACAATTGTGCGTACCAAGTTGTTGGTGCCATTGAGATCACAATTTCATGCACTAAGTTTTTGGCACGTTGCTGGGGATTGTTCAAGTTTGGACAACTAACGGTTCCTCTTGTTACTTAGATTAGGTAATTTTCTTCTTATTTTATTTTCAAAAAGTTTTCAAAAATCTTTCAAAATTTTTTTCTTCTTTTTCGTTTTTCCGAAATATTTTTCGAAAATATCCAAAAAGAAATTTATAAAATCATAAAATCAAAAAAATTATTTTGTGTTTCTTGTTTGAGTCTAGAGTCAATTTTTAAGTTTGGTGTCAATTGCATGTTTTATTTTTTCTAAAAATTTTCGAAAACTCATGCATTGCATTCTTCATGATCTTCAAGTTATTCTTGATGAGTCTCCTTGTTTGATCTTCATATTTTCTTGTTTTGTGTCTTTTCTTGTTTTTCATATGCATTTTTAGTTTGTTAGTGTCTAAGCATTAAAAATTTCTAAGTTTGGTGTCTTGCATATTTTTCTTTTCTTGAAAATTTTTCAAAAATAAGTTCTTTATATTCATCATGATCTTCAAAGTGTTCTTGGTATTCATCTTGACATTCATAGTATTCTTGCATGCATTAGTTGCTTTGATCCAAATTTTTATGTCTTGAGTTATTTTGTTGTTTTTCTCTTTCCTCATTAAATTCAAAAAATTCAAAAAATCAAAAAATATCTTTTCCTTTAATTACTCATAATTTTCGAAAGCCTTGGGTTGACTTAGTCAAAAATTTTTAAAATTAGTTGTTTCTTGTTAGTCAAGTCAAGATTTCAATTTCAAAAATTTATCTTTTCAAAATCTTTTTCAAAATCAAATTTTTTTAATTTCCTTTTCAAATCTTTTTCAAAATAAAATTCAATCATATCTTTTCAAACATATCTTTTTCAAAATCAATTTCAAAATATTTTCTAACTTCTTATCTTTCCAAAATTGATTTTCAAATCTTTTTCAATTAACTACTTAACTTTTTGTTTGATTTTAAAATTATTATCTTTTTCAAAACCACCTAACTACTTTTCTCTCTCTAATTTTCGAAAATCATTAACTTCTTTTTCAAAATTCTTTTTAATAAACTAATTATTTTAAATTTTAATTTTATTCCATTTCTTCTCTTAATTTTCTAATTTTAACTAATAATTAAAATAAGAACAAAAATATTTTTCTTTTCTCTTAATTAAGATTCGAATTTTCTCCTCTCTCTCATCTCTTTCTATTTATTTATTTATCTACTAACTCTTCTCTTCTTATAATTCGAACCCTCTCTCCCTCTCTGTGTTCGAATTCTTCTCTTCTCCTTCTCCTATTCTTATCTTCTTCTACTCACATAAAGGAATCTCTATATTGTGACATAGAGGATTCCTCTTCTTTTCTATTCTCTTCTTGTTCACATGAGCAGGAGCAAGGATAAGAACATTCTTGTTGAAGCTGATCTGGAACCTGAAAGGACTCTGAGAAGGAAGCTAAGAGAAGCTAAAACACAACACTCTGAAGAGGATTTTACTAAAATTTTCAAAAAAAAAAGTAGAGATGGCCGAACCCAATAACAATGGTGGAGGTGCAAGAAAGATGCTTGGTGACTTTACTGCACCAAATTCCAACTTCCATGGAAGAAGCATCTCAATTCCTGCCATTGGAGCAAACAATTTTGAGCTAAAGCCTCAATTAGTTTCTCTAATGCAACAGAATTGCAAGTTTCATGGACTTCCATCAAAAGATCCTTTGCAGTTCTTAACTGAATTCTTATAGATCTGTGATACTGTTAAGACTAATATAGTTGATCCTGAGGTCTACAAGCTTATGCTTTTCCCTTTTACTGTAAGAGACAGAGCTAGAGTATGGTTGGACTCTCAAGCTAAAGATAGCCTGAACTCTTGGAATAAGCTGGTCATGGCTTTCTTAGCCAAGTTCTTTCCTCCTCAAAAGCTGAACAAGCTTAGAGTGGATGTTCATACCTTCAGGCAGAAAGAATGTGAATCCCTCTAAGCTTGGGAAAGATACAAGCAACTGACCAAAAAGTGTCCTTCTGATATGCTCTCAGAATGGACCATCCTGGATATATTCTATGATGGTTTGTCTGAATTGTCTAAGATGTCATTGGACCATTCTGCAGGTGGATCTATTCAGCTGAAGAAAACACCTGGAGTAGCTCAGGAACTTAATGAAATGGTTGCAAATAACCAGTTCATGTACACCTCTGAAAGGAATCCTGTGAGTAATGGGACACCTCAGAGGAAGGGAGTTCTTGAAATTGACGCTATGAATGCCATATTGGCTTAGAATAAAATGTTGACTTAGCAACTCAATATGATTTCTCAGAGTCTGAATGGTTTGCAAAATACATCCAATAGTACTAAAGAAGCATCTTCTGAAGAAGAAGCTTATGATCCTGAGAACCCTGCAATGGCAGAGGTGAACTACATGGGTGAAGCCTATGGAAACACCTATAATCCCTCATGGAGAAATCATCCAAATTTCTCATGGAAAGATCAACAAAAGCCTCAACAAGGCTTTAATAATGGTGGAAGAAATAGGTTTAGCAATAGCAAGCCTTTTCCATCATCCTCTCAGCAACAGACAGAGAATTCTGAGCAGAGCCCCTCTAGCTTAGCAAACATAGTCTCTGATCTATCTAATGCCATTCTCAGTTTGATGAATAAAACAAGGTTCTCCATTAGAAATTTGGAGGCAGAAGTGGGCCAGCTGAGTAAAATAGTCACTGAAACCCCTCCTAGTACTCTCTCAAGCGCAATACAGAAGAGAATCCAAAAAGAGTGCAAGGCCATAACCTTACTTGGTGTGGCTGAACCTAGAAAGGAGGAGGAGGACGTGAATCCCAGTGAGGAAGACCTCGTGGGACATTCTTTGGACAAAAAAGAGTTCCCATTTGAGGAACCTAAGGAATCTGAGGCTCATATAGAGACCATAGAGATTCCATTGAACCTACTTCTGCCATTCATGAGCTCTGATGAATATTCTTCCTCTGAGGAGGATAAAGATATTACTGAAGAGAAAATTGCTAAGTACCTTGGAGCAATCATGAAGCTGAATGCCTAGTTTATTTGGTAATGAGAGTTGGGTGGATGAACCCCCCTTGCTCACCAATGAACTGAATGACTTGGTTAGGCAAACATTACCTCAAAAGAAACAGGATCCTGGTAAATTCTTAATTCCCTGTACCATAGGCACCATGACCTTTGAGAAGGCTCTGTGTGACCTGGGATCAGGCATAAACTTAATGCCACTCTCTGTGATGAAGAAACTGGGAATCTTTCAGGTACAGGCTGCCAAAATCTCATTAGAAATGGTAGACAAATCCATGAAAAAGGCTTATGGACAGGTAGAGGACGTGATAGTAAAGGTCAAAGGCCTTTACATCCCTGCTGATTTCATAATCCTAGACACTTGGAAGGATGAGGATGAATCTATCACCCTTGGAAGACCCTTCCTAGCCACAGCAAAAGCTGTGATTGATGTGGACAAAGGAGAGTTGATCCTTCAATTGAATGAGGACTACCTTGTATTTAAAAGTCAAGGATCTCCCTCTGTAACCATGGAGAGGAAGCAAGAAAAGCTTCTCTCTGTATAGAGTCAAACAAAGCCCCCACAGTCAAACTCTAAGTTTGGTGTTAGGAGGCCACAACCAAACTCTATGTTTAGTGTTGGGAGGTCCCAACAATGCTCTGAACATCTGTGAAGCTCCATGAGAGGTTGGTGTCAAGCTATTGACATTAAAGAAGTGCTTATTGGGAGGCAACCCAATTTTATTTATCTATGTTATTTTCTTTTTTTTTTTAGGTTGATGATCATGTGGAGTCACAAAAACACTACAAAAGTTAAAGAAAAATCAAAAGCAGCATTAAAAATAGCACACCCTGGAGGAGAAACTTATTGGTGTTTAAACGCCAGTAAAGGTAGCAGAATGGGCGTTTAACGCCCATTCTAGCACCAATCTGGGCGTTAAACGCCAGAAAGAAGCACTAGTGATGAGCGGATAATTTGTATGCTTTTTGGCATTGTTTTTAGTATGTTTTTGGTATGATATAGTTAGTTTTTAGTATATTTTTATTAGTTTTTAGTTAAAATTCACTTTTCTAGACTTTACTATGAGTTTGTGTGTTTTTCTGTGATTTCAGGTATTTTCTGGCTGAAATTGAGGGACCTGAGCAAAAATCTGATTCAGAGACTAAAAAGGACTGCAGATGCTGTTGGATTCTAACCTCCCTGCACTCGAAGTGGATTTTCTGGAGCTACAGAAGCCCAATTGGCGCGCTCTCAACGGCGTTGGAAAGTAGACATCCTGGGCTTTCCAGCAATATATGATAGTTCATACTTTGCCCAAGATTTGATGGCCCAAACCGGCGTTCAAAGTCACCCTCAGGAATCCCAGCGTTAAACGCTGGAACTGGCACCCAAATGGGAGTTAAACGCCCAAACTGGCAC
>NC_029774.3:59118759-59119054 GCF_000817695.3 Arachis duranensis | reverse complement strand
TCTGTGGTATTCTGAGTAGGATTCAATGATTGAATGACTGTGACGTGCTTCAAACTCCTAGCGGGCGGGGCGTTAGTGACAAACGCAAAAGAATCGATGGATTCTATTCCGGCCTGACCGAGAACCGACAGCTGAATTCCGCGTGCTGTGACAGAGCATATGCAATCATTTTCACTGAGAGGATGGGAGGTAGCCATTGACAACGGTGAAACCCTACACAAGCTTGCCATGGAAAGGAATAAGAAGGATTGGATGAAGACAGTAGGAAAGCAGAGAGACGGAAGGGAAGGAATCT
>NC_029774.3:59097532-59110453 GCF_000817695.3 Arachis duranensis | reverse complement strand
GCTCGCCTGACAACCGAGCCAACCATTCCGTGAGATCAGAGTCTTCGTGGTATAGGCGAGAACTGATGGCAGCATTCAAGAGAATCCGGAAGGTCTAACCTTGTCTGTGGTATTCTGAGTAGGATTCAATGACTGAATGACTGTGACGTGCTTCAAACTCCTGAGGGCGGGGCGTTAGTGACAGACGCAAAAGAATCACTGGATTCTATTCCGGCCTGATTGAGAACCGACAGATGAATTCCGCTATGCTGTGACAGAGCATATGCAATCGCTTTCACTGAGAGGATGGGAGGTAGCCATTGACAACGGTGAAACCCTACACAAGCTTGCCATGGAAAGGAGTAAGAAGGATTGGATGAAGACAGTAGGAAAGCAGAGAGACGGAAGGGAAGGCATCTTCATGCACTTATCTGAAGTTCCTACCAATGAATTACATAAGTATCTCTATCTTTACCTTTGTGTTATTTTCGTTCATCACCATATCCAATTGAGTTTGCCTGACTAAGATTTACAAGATGACCATAGCTTGCTTCAATACTAACAATCTCCGTGGGATCGACCCTTACTCGTGTAAGGTTTATTACTTGGACGACCCAGTGCACTTGCTGGTTAGTTGTGCGAAGTTGTGTCATGCCATGGTATTGAGCTACCAAGTCTTTGGGGCTCATGACCGGGGATTATGAGAGTTGTGAAAAAGTATTGTTCACAATTTCGCACACCAACTAGACTGGCGTTAAATGCCAGAAAGAAGCAACAAACTGGCGTTAAATGCCAGAAACAGGTTGTAGCTTGGCGTTTAATGCCAGGAAAGGAATAAAAACTGGCGATTAACGCCAGAAACAAGCAGCAGTCTGGCATTAAATACCAGGATTGCACATTAAGGGCGTTTTTACACGCCTAAATGGAGCAGGGATGAGAAGTCATTGACCCCTCAGGATCTGTAGACCCCACATGATCTCCACCTATCGCACTTCTCTCTTTCTCTCTCCCCCCTTACACATCTCTATAACATTCTACCCAAAACACCACTCACCAATCAAATCCTATCCTCTTCTCTATATTCTCTTCACCAAACACTTTTTCCTCCCAAACCCACCTAATTCCATTCGGACCCTTTCCCTCTCTTTCCCTATAAATACCCCTCTTCACTCCTTCATTTACACACATCACAAACACTCTTCTACCCCCTTGGCCGAACCACTCTCTCCCTTTATCTCCTCCATTTTCTTCTTCTCCCCCTTCTTTCTTTCTTCTTTTGCTTGAGGACGAGCAAACCTTTTAAGTTTGGTATGGTAAAAGAATTGGTTTTTTGTTTTTCCATAACCATTTATGGCACCTAAGGCCGGAGAAACCCCTAGAAAGAGGAAAGGGAAGGCAAAAGCTTCCACCTCCGAGTTATGGGAGATGGAAAAATTCATCTCAAAGGTCCATCAAGACCACTTCTATGAAGTTGTGGCAAAGAAGAAGGTGATCCCTGAGGTCCCTTTCATGCTCAAGAAAAATGAGTATCTGGAGATCCGACATGAAATCCGAAGAAAAGGTTGGAAAGTTCTTACCAACCCCATTCAACAAGTCAGAATCTTAATGGTTCAAGAGTTCTATGCCAATGCATGGATCACTAGGAACCATGATAAAAATATGAACCCGAATCCAAAGATTTGGCTTACAATGGTTCGAGGAAAATACTTAGATTTCAGTCCGAAAAATGTAAGGTTGGCGTTCCACTTGCCAATAATGCAAGAAAATGCACGCCCGTACACTAGAAGGGTCAACTTTGATCAAAGGTTGGACCAAGTCCTCAGGAACATATGTGTGGAAGGAGCTCAATGGAAAAGAGACTCAAGAGGCAATCCGGTTCAATTGAGAAGACCGGACCTTAAGCCTGTGGCTAGAGGATGGTTGGAGTTCATCCAACGCTCCATTATTCCTACTAGCAACCGATCTAAAGTGACTGTGGATCGGGCCATCATGATCTATAGTATCATCATTGGGGAGGAAGTGAAAGTTCATGAGATCATACCTCTAGAACTCTGCAAGGTGGCTGACAAGTCCTCCGCTTTGGCAAGGTTAGCCTTTCCTCATCTTATTTGTCACCTATTCAATTTGGCTGGGATTGACATAGAAAGAGACATCCTCATTGAAGAGGACAAGCCCATCACTAAGAAAAGGATGGAGCAAATAAGATAGCCCACTCATGGACCTCAACAAGAGTATGAGGAAATTCCTCATGAAATCCCTGAGATGCCTCAAGGGATGCAATTTCCTTTACACAACTATTAGGAGCAACTCAACACCTCTTTGGAAGGTTTACGTTACAACATAGACCAACTAAGGGTGGAGTACCAAGAGCACTCCATCATTCTCCATCAGATTAGAGAAGATCAAAGAGCTACGAGAGAGGAGCAACAAAGGCAAGGAAGAGACATAGAGGAGCTTAGGCGTTCCATTGGATCTTCAAGAGAAAGAACTAGCCGCCATCACTAAGGTGGACCCGTTCATTAATTTCCTTGTTTTCATTTTTTTCTATTTTTCAAATTTTATGCTTTATGTGCTATCTATGTTTGTGCTTTCACTACATGATCATTAATGTCTAGTGTCTATGTCTTAAAGCTATGAATAATTCCATGAATCATTCACCTCTCTTAAATGAAAAATATGCTTAATTACAAAAGAACAAGAAGTACTTGGATTTCAAATTTTATCTTAAAATTAGTTTAATTATTTTGATGTGGTGGCAATACTTTTTGTTTTCTGAATGAATGCTTGAACAGTGCATATTTTTGACAGTGAAGTTTATGAATGTTAAAATTGTTGGCTCTTGAAAGAATGATGAACAAAGAGAAATGTTATTGATAATCTGAAAAATCATGAAATTAATTCTTAAAGCAAGAAAAAGTAATGGAAAAAAAGAAGTAAAAAAATGGCAAAAAAAAAAGAGAAATAAAAAGAAAAAGCAAGTAGAAAAAAAGCCAATAGCCCTTTAAACCAAAAGACAAGGGTAAAAAGGATCCAAGGCTTTGAGCATTAATGGATAGGAGGGCCCAAGGAAATAAAATCCAGGCCTAAGCGACTAAATCAAGTTGTCCCTAACCATGTGCTTGTGTCATGGAGGTCCAAGTAAAAAGCTTGAGACTGAGTGGTAAAAGTCGTGATCCAAAGCAAAAGAGATGCCAAAACTGTTCAGAAGCAAAAAGCTACTAGCCCCGCTCATCTAATTAGGACTAAGTTTCATTGATATTGTGAGATTCATTGTATATTCTCTTATTTTTATCCTATTTGATTTTCAGTTTCTTGGGGTCAAGCAACAATTTAAGTTTGGTGTTGTGATGAGCGGATAATTTATACGCTTTTTGGCATTATTTTTAGATAGTTTTTAGTAGGACTTAGTTACTTTTTAGTATATTTTTATTAGTTTTTAAGAAAAATTCACATTTCTAGACTTTACTATGAGTTTGTGTGTTTTTCTGTGATTTCAGGTATTTTCTGACTGAAATTGAGGGACCTGAGCAAAAATCTGATTCAGAGGCTGAAAAAGGACTGCTGATGTTGTTAGATTCTGACCTCCCTGCACTCAAAATGGATTTTTTGGAGCTACAGAAGTCAAAATGGTGCGCTCTCAATTGCGTTGGAAAGTAGACATCCAGGGCTTTGCATCAACTTATAATAATTTATACTTTGCCCGAGTTTAGATGACGCAAACTGGCATTCAACGCCAGCTTTCTGCCCTATTCTGGTGTTAAACGCCAGAAACAAGTTACAAGCTAGAGTCAAACGCCAAAAACAAGTTACAAACTGGCGTTTAACTCCAAAGAAAGCCTTTACATGAGAAAGCTTCAATGCTCAGCCCAAGCATACACCAAGTGCGCCCGGAAGTGGATTTCTGCATCATTTACTTATTTCTGTAACCCTAGTAACTAGTTTAGTATAAATAGAACTTTTTACTATTGTACTAGGGGTCTTTTTCCATATTTTTGAATTCATATGCCATTTGGGGAGGCTGGCCCTTTGGCCATGCCTAGACCTTGTTCTTGTGTATTTTCAACGGTGGAGTTTCTACACACCATAGATTAAGGTGTGGAGCCCTGCTGTTCCTCGAGTATTAATGCAAAGTACTATTGTTCTTCTATTCAATTCATGCTTATTCTTATTCTAAGATATCCATTCACACACAAGAACATGATGAATGTGATGATTATGTGACACTCATCACCATTCTCACTTATGAACACGTGATTGACAACCACTTCCGTTCAACATGAAAATAAGCTTGAATGTATATCTCTTGGGTTTCTAATCAACGATTCACATTGACTCCCCTCTGACAATGGGGCGTCTGTATCCAAGATTAGAATCTTCGTGGTATAGGCTAGAATCCATTGGCAGCATTCCTGAGATCCGGAAAGTCTAAACCTTGTCTGTGGTATTCTGAGTAGGATCTGGGATGGGATGACTGTTACGAGCTTCAAACTCGCGACTGTAGGGCGTGGTGACATACGCAAAAGGATAGTAAATCCTATTCTTACACGATCAAGAACCAACAGCTGATTAGCCATACAATATCTGTGCATGGTATTTTTCATCCGAGACGAGAAATCCGACAGTTAATTAGCCGTACAGAAATCGTAGAGGACCATTTTCACTGAGAGGACGAGATGTAGCCGTTGACAACGGTGACACCCAATATACAGCTTGCCATAGAAAGGAGTATGAAGGATTGGATGAAGGCAGTAGGAAAGCAGAGATTCAAAAGGAATAACGCATCTCCATACGCTTATCTGAAATTCCCACCAATGAATTGCATAAGTATCTCTATCTTTATTTTATTTTTTATTTATCTTTTAATTATCAAAACTCTATAACCATTTGAATCCGCCTAACTTAGATTTACAAGATGACCATAGCTTTCTTCAAGCCGACAATCTCCGTGGGATCGACCCTTACTCACGTAAGGTTTATTACTTGGACGATGCAGTGCATTTGCTGGTTAGTTGTGCGAAGTTGTGAAAAAGAGTAGAGATTACAATTGTGCGTACCAAGTTGTTGGTGCCATTGAGATCATAATTTCGTTCACCAAGAGTCAACCAAAGCCCCCACATTGAAATACTAAGTTTGGTGTTAGGAGGCCCCAACCATGCTCTGAATATCTGTGAAGCTCCATGAGAGCTCACTGTCAAGCTATTGACATTAAAGAAGCGCTTATTGGGAGGCAACCCAATTTTTATTTATCTAGGTTAAATTTCCATTTTCCATTGTTATTTTATGTTTTCTTTAGGTTGATGATCATGTGAAGTCACAAGAACAACTGCAAAAATCAAAGCAAAATAAAAAATAGCATTAAAAATAGCACACCCTGGAGGATGAGCTTTCTGGCATTTAATGCCAGAAAAGGGCACCAAGTTGGCGTTAAACGCCAGAAAGGGAAGAAAAGCTGGCGTTAAACGCCAGAAATGGGCAGCAACCTGGCGTTTAACGCCAGAATTAGCACTTAGAGGGCGTTTACACACCAGAATGGTACAGGGATGAAAAATTCTTGACACCTCAGGATCTGTGGACCCCACAGGATCTCCACCTAACTCAACTTACTCTCTCTCTTCTTCACACATTCCAATAAAATCCTTTCCCAAATACCCTTCACCAATCACCTCCATCTCTCTTTCCCATCACCTCTTCACCACTCACATCCACCCACTCTTCCCCAAAAACCCCACCTACCTCAACATTCAAATTCACATCCTTTACCAACCACTCACACCTATCCATCTCCTTCATTTTCTTCTTCTTCTCCTTTCTTCTTTCTTCTTTTGCTCGAGGACGAGCAAAACTTTTAAGTTTGGTGTGGTAAAAGCGTTGCTTTTTATTTTTTCATAACAATTTATGGCACCTAAGGCCGGAGAAACCTCTAGAAAGAGGAAAGGGAAGGCAAAAGCATCCACCTCCGAGTCATGGAAGATGGAGAGATTCATCTCAAAGGTCCATCAAGACCACTTCTATGAAGTTATGGCCAAGAATAAGGTGATCCCTGAGGTCCCTTTCATGCTCAAAAGGAATGAGTATCCGGAGATCCGACATGAGATTCGAAAAATTGGTTGGGAAGTTCTCACCAACCTCATTCAACAATGCGGAATCTTAATAGTGTAAGAGTTCTACGCTAATGCATGGATCACCAAAAACTATGATCAAAGTGTGAACCCGAACCCAAAGAATTGGCTTACAATGGTTTGGGGGAAATACTTAGATTTCAGTCCGAAAAATGTAAGGTTGGTGATGTGTGGAAAACGATCCAACACAAAACTCACCGGCAAGTGTACCGGGTCGCATCAAGTAATAATAACTCACGTGAGTGAGGTCGATCCCACAAGGATTGAAGGATTGAGCAATTTTAGTTTAGTGGTTGATTTAGTTAAGCAAACAAGAGTTGATTTGATGATTTGTATCTGACAGAAGCTAAATCGCATAAAATGTAAAGGGAGAAGGGAAATTGACAAGAATTTAAAGTGCAGAAGAATTAAAAAGCTGAATCTTAAAGAATAGGTAAAGTAAATGACAGAAACTTAGAGTGCAAGAAATGTAAATTACAAAATCTTAGAGTGCAAGAAATGTAAATTACTTGAATATTAAAGGGTTTAGGGAGCTGAGAATGCAGAATTTAAGCAAGAAAAAGTAAATTGCAATTAATAGAAGAGTAAAAGATGACTTGAATTGAAACAGATCTCAGACAGAAAAGAAAATTGCTTGAAGAAGCATATAGTAGATGAATTAAATAGAAAATGCATATCTCAGGGGTCCAGAGACTAGAAAACAAGTCTAGATCTCACTGCCTTCCTTGATCCAATCAGAGAACAATTTCAAAAGAATTAAAGATGAAATTCAGTAGAGAAAAGTAGATCAAAACACAAATCCTTGAATTATGTAGTAAAATGAACAAAGAGATCTCAAGGTGAGATTGAAACATAATTTCTTCAATTCTCAACACCCAAGACTCAAGAAAAGTGTGCAGAAAAGAAAAGAAGTAAACCCAGAGGAAGAGAACTCGATTCCCCTTCACAAATTAAAGCTAAAGTTCAAAGAAAATGAAAATAAAAGTATGCTCCAAAATGAGAAAGTCTAAAAATGATAAAAAAAGTTCTCTCTAAATCTAGCTAACATCTATTTATACACTTCCTCTTTTGGATCTCAGAATTTGGGTGGGCATCTAAATTTTGTGAAGAAATGAATTTATCTTGAATTTTTGTTGAATTTCCGAGCCCATGGGTGTTGCTCCTAGGGCTAGGCTCGGTTCTTGCAACAAGCTGAGCTTTGGTTCCCTAGTCTTGTGCCAATTGTGCGTGACATACTTCATGTGACAAGGGAGGTAGCGCTCAACTCTTGGCAAGAGCTGAGCTTCCTCCTTGTCCTTTGTGAGGTCCCAAGCTCGAACTATTGGGAGAGCATTTGCTGGCTCCTTTTTCTTGGCAACCAAGTAGCGCTTCCTCCATTGTTTTCCTCACGCTCCCGGTTCGAATCCCAGGGAATGCAAACAAGCCAATTTTGGCTTGTTTTCTTGCAAGGTAGCGCTTACATCCTTCCCCTTTGTTCATGAGTTCGAACATTGGTAAGTGCACTAGCAAGCTTTTTTCTTTGGATTTTTCTTAGAGTGCCCCCGATAAAGCTCTTGGATTTTCCTTCGGTTCTCATGGAGAGCCTAGCTTTCCCTTTGCTTTGCCTTTGGCCTTGGAGTAGCGCTCCTTGTGAAAGCTCTAGGCTCTTGGTGAGAGCTTTAGGCTCTTGTCCTTGATTGTGCCACGCTTTTCTCTTCCCTTGGCTACACTTTTTGTTTCCTTTGAGTACGCTCCTTAGGCCACGCTTTTCCTTTTTTTCTTTTCTTCACCTACAAGTAATCAAAACCACCAATCAAAGTATCGCTGGTGGACAAAATTGTGATTCATACTTAAATTGTTGTTTGAAATTGATTCCTAGGTAATGGCGCCAAAAACTTGGTGCTCAATACCATGGTCTAAACATAATTTCACAACTTCGCTCAACTAACTAGCAAGTATACTAGGTCGTCCAAGTAATAAATCTTACGTGAGTAAGGGTCGATCCCACGGAGATTGTTGGTATGAAGCAAGCTATGGTCATCTTGTAAATCTCAGTCAGGCGAATAATAAATGGTTATGCCGTTTTCGAATAATAATAATAAATAAACTGAAAATAAAGATAGAAATACTTATGTAGATCATCGATGGGAATTTCAGATAGGCGTATGAAGATGTTGTGCTCCTTCTGAATCTCTGCTTTCCTACTGCCTTCATCCAATCATTTTTACTCCTTTCCATGGCAAGCTGTATATAGGGCATCACCGTTGTCAATGGCTACATCCCATCCTCTCAGTGAAAAAGGTCAAAATGCTCTGTCACGGTACGGCTAATCATCTGTGGGTTCTCGATCATGTTGGAATAGAATCCCTTGATTCTTTTGTGTTTGTCATCACGCCCAACAATCATGAGTTTGAAGCTCATCACAGTCATTCAATCCCGGAATCCTACTCGGAATACCACAGACGAGGTTTAGACTTCCCAGATTCTCATGAATGCCACCATCAATTCTAGCTTATACCACGAAGACTCTGATCTCATGGAATGGAAGGCTCGGTTGTCAGGCGAGGGCAACCATGCATCACGCATTAGGAATCCAAGAGATACACACTCTAGCTTTCGCTTGTAGAACGGAAGTGGTTGTCAGGCACGCGTTCATAGGGACGGATGATGATGAGTGTCACGGATCATCACAACCATCAGGTTGAAGTACGAATGGTATCTTAGAACAGGAATAAATCGAATTGAATGGAAAATAGTAGTAATTGCATTAAAACTTGAGGTACAGCAGAGCTCCACACCCTTAATCTATGGTGTGTAGAAACTCCACTGTTGAAAATACATAAGTAATGAAGGTTCAGGCATGGCCGAATGGCCAGCCCCCAAAACGTGATCACAGGATCAAAAATACAATCCCCGATCTAGGATCGGTTAAAAGACTTCTAATACACTAGTAAAAGGTTCTATTTATACTAAACTAGCCACTAGGGTTTACAGAAGTAAGTAATTGATGCAGAAATCCACTTCTGGGGCCTACTCGGTGTGTGCTTGGGCTGAGCTTGAGTTTTACACGTTCAGAGGCTTCTTTTGGAGTTGAACGCCAAGTTGTAACATATTTTTGGCGTTCAACTCTGGTTTGTGACGTGTTTCTGGCGTTTGACTCTAGAATGCAGCATGAAACTGGTGTTGAGCGCCAGTTTACGTCGTCTAATCACGAATAAAGTATGAACTATTATCTCTTGCTGGAAAGCTCTGGATGTCTACTTTCCAACACCGTTGAGAGCGCACCAATTGGAGTTTTGTAGCTCCAGAAAATCGATTTCGAGTGCAGGGAGGTCAGAATCTAACAGCATCAACAGTCCTTTGTCAGCCTTCTTATCAGAGTTTTGCTCAAGTCCCTCAATTTCAGCCAGAAATTACCTGAAATCACAGAAAAACACACAAACTCAAAGTAAAGTCCAAAAATGTGAATTTAGCATAAAAACTAATGAAAACATCCCTAAAAGTAACTATATCCTACTAAAAACTACCTAAAAACAATGCCAAAAAGCGTATAAATTATCCGCTCATCACAACACCAAACTTAAATTGTTGCTTGTCCCCAAGCAACTGAAAATTAATTAGGATAAAAAGAAGAGAATATAATATAAATTCCAAAATATCAATGAATATTAATTCTAATTAGATGAGCGGGACTTGTAGCTTTTTGCTTCTGAACAGTTTTGGCATTTCACTTTCTCCTTTGAAGTTTAGAATGATTGGCATCTATAGAAACTTAGAATTTCAGATAGTGTTATTAATTCTCCTAGTTAAGTATGTTGATTCTTGAACACAGCTACTTTTATGAGTCTTGGCCGTGGCCCTAAGCACTTTGTTTTCCAGTATTACCACCAGATACATAAATGCCATAGACACATAACTGGGTGAACCTTTTCAGATTGTGACTCAGCTATGCTAAAGTCTCCAATTAGAGGTGTCCAGAGTTCTTAAGCACACTCTTTTTTCTTTGGATCATGACTTTAACCACTCAGTCTCAAGCTTTTTCACTTGGACCTGCATGCCACAAGCACATGGTTAGGGACAGCTTGATTTAGCCACTTTGGCCTGGATTTTATTTCCTTGGGCCCTCCTATCCATTGATGCTTAAAGCCTTGGATCCTTTTTACCCTTGCCTTTTGGTTTTAAGGGCTATCGGCTTTTTTCTGCTTGCTTTTTCATTTTTTTCTAATTTTTTTGCCATTTTTTTCGCAAGCTTTTTCTTGCTTCAAGAATCAATTTTCATGATTTTTCATATTGTCAATAACATTCTCTTTGTTCATCATTCTTTCAAGAGCCAACAATTTTAACATTCATAAACAACAAGATCAAAATTATGCACTATTCAAGCATTCATTCAGAAAACAAAAAGTATTGTCACCACATCAATATAATTAAACTAAATTCAAGGATAATTTCGAAATTCATGTACTTCTTGTTCTTTTGAATTAGAAACATTTTTTATTTAAGAAAGGTGAAGGATTTATGGAATTATTCATAGCCTTAAGACATAGTTACTACATACTAGTGATCATGAAGTAGAGACACAAAACATAAACACACATATAGCATAAAAATTGAAAAACAGAGAATTAAGAACAAGGAAGTTAAGGAATTAGTCCACCTTAGTGAGGGTGGCGCCTTTTTAAAGGACCAATGGTGCTTTGAGTTCCTCTATGGCTCTTTCTTGCCTTTGTGGCTTGATCCCTAGTAATTTTGGTGCTCCTATCCTTAGTTGCTCCCAATAATTGTGTGGAGGGAAAATGTATCCCCTGAGGTGTCTCAGGGATCTCTTGATTTGCAGTCAAATGCTCTACTACTGAGCTATGGACCCTTGAGATGAATCTTTCCATCTCCCATGACTCAGAGGTGGAAGCTTTTGTCTTTCCTTTTCTCTTCTTCTTCTTTTTTTTTTTTTGAGGTTTCTCTGGCCTTAGGTGCCATCAATGGTTATGGAAAACAAAAAATCTATGCTTTTACCCCACCAAACATAGAATGTTGCTCTCCCTCGAGCAAAAAGAAGAAAGGATGGAAGAAGAAGAAGATATGGGTGGGATTGGGTGCGGAAATAGATGAGGGATATGAGTGGTGAATAGGTGGTGGGGGAGAGTGATTGAGGTGTGAGAGAGATGGGGAAGGTAGGTTGAGGTAGGTAGGGATCCTGTGGGGTCCAAAGATCCTGAGTGTCAAGGATTTACATCCCTGCACCAATGAGGCGTGCACAAATTCTCTCTACATGCAATCCTGGCGTTTAACGACAGATTGATGCTTGTTTCTTGCATTAAACGCCAACTCTATGCTTGTATTGGGCGTTCAACGCCAGTCTGCAGCATGTTTTTGGCGTTGAACGCTAGCTTTCCTCAGTGTGCAATCCTGGCATTTAAACGCCAGATTGCTGCATGTTTCTGGCATTCAACGCCAGATCCATGCTCTGTTATGGCGTTAAACGCCAGCCAAATGCTCCTTACTGGCGTTCAAACGCCAGCAAGGTCTTCCTCCAGGCTGTGCTGTTTCTTCTGCTGTTTTTGATTCTATTTTTTAATTTTAGTATTTTTTCGTGACTCCACATGATCATGAACCTAATAAAACATAAAAGAACAATAAAAATAAAATAAAATTAGATAAATTAAAAATTGGGTTGCCTCCTAATAAGCGCTTCTTTAATGTCAATAGCTTAACAGTGGGCTCTCATGGAACCACTGGTGCACGAAATTGTGATCATCAACAATGGCTCCAAAGTCTTGGTAGCGCTCTCAAACATAAATCATACTTTGTCACAACTCCGCACAACTGATGACAAGTCATCATATACCCATTTTTCAAGCTAATTTCACTTGTTTTATTAGTCTTTATACACTTTCTTGTATGATAAGTAAGTGATTTGGAGTGAAAATGCATAACTTCTTTAAATCAAACAATCACCATGAAATTGATGTTAACTCATGAGGTTTAAGCTAATTTTAATTGAATTTTAATTGATTTATAAGCCTTATGAATTTAGTGATACTTGGAGTGGTTGTTTTGGTTTATTTTAGGTGAAGAAAAGAATAAAAGAGAAAAGCGTGGCCTAAGAAAGCGTGACCCAAGGAGAAGGAAGCGTGGTCAAAGGAAGGAAAAGTGTGCCGCATGCAATGGGGGAGGCAAGCATTGCCCTCCACAAGGGCACACTGCCCTCTAGGAGGGCAACATAAGGGAACAAGGCATAAAAGGCAACCAAAACACCACTTACCTATCAAATTCTATTCTCTTCCCTATATTCTCTTCACCAATCACCTCCATCCCTCTTCCCCAAAAACCCCACCTACATCACTTTCAAATTCAAACACTTTTACCTCCCAAACCCACCCAATTCCATTCGGCCACCCTACTTCTCTTCCCCTATAAATACTCCTCTTCGCTCCTTCATTTTAACACATCACAAACACTCTTCTTACCCCCTTGGCCGAACTACAATCTCCCTCCATCCCCTCCATTTTCTTCTTCCCTCTTCTTTCTTTCTTCTTTTACTTGGGGACTGATGAGCGGATAATTTGTATGCTTTTTGGCATTGTTTTTAGTATGTTTTTAGTATGATTTAGTTAGTTTTTAGTATATTTTTATTAGTTTTTAGTTAAAATTCACTTTTCTGGACTTTACTATGATTTTGTGTGTTTTTCTGTGATTTCAGGTATTTTCTGGCTGAAATTGAGGGACCTGAGCAAAAATCTGATTCAGAGACTGAAAAGGACTGCAGATGCTGTTGGAATCTGACCTCCCTGCACTCGAAGTGGATTTTCTGGAGCTACAGAAGCCCAATTGGCGCGCTCTTAAT
>NC_029774.3:59096211-59097451 GCF_000817695.3 Arachis duranensis | reverse complement strand
CATACTTTGCCCAAGATTTGATGGCCCAAACCGGCGTTCAAAGTCACCCTCAGGAATTCCAGCGTTAAACGCCGGAACTGGCACCCAAATGGGAGTTAAACGCCCAAATTGGCACTAAAGCTGGCGTTTAACTCGAAGAGGAGTCTCTGCACGAAATTTGCTTCATTTCTCAGCCCAAGCACACACCAAGTGGGCCCGGAAGTGGATTTTTATGTCATTTACTCATCTTTGTACACCCTAGGCTACTAGTTTTCTATAAGTAGGACCTTTTACTATTGTATTTGGATCTTTTGATCTTTGGAACCTTTTTCTTTAGATCTTTTGATCACTTTGGGAGGCTGGCCATTCGGCCATGCCTAGACCCTATGCTTATGTATTTTCAACGGTGGAGTTTCTACACACCATAGATTAAGGTGTGGAGCTCTGCTGTACCTCGAGTATTAATGCAATTACTAGTGTTCTTCCATTCAATTCCGCTTGTTCTTTATCCAAGATATCACTTGTTCTTCAACTTGATGAAGGTGATGATTGACGCCCATCACCATTCTCACCCATGAACAAAGTGACTGACAACCACTCTTGTTCTACAAGCAATCAAGGCTCTAGTGAATATCTCTTGGATTCTTTAACCGGAATCCTTGTGGTATAGGCAAGAACTGATGGCGGCATTCAAGAGAATCCGGAAGGTCTAAACCTTGTCTGTGGTATTCTGAGTAGGATTCAATGATGGAATGACTGTGACGTGCTTCAAACTCCTGAGGGCGGGGCGTTAGTGACAGACGCCAAAAGAATCACTGGATTCTACTCTAACGCAAAAGAATTAAGGGATGATTAGCCGTGCTGTGACAGAGCGCGTTGAACATTTTCACTGAGAGGACGGGACTGTAGCCATTGACAACCGTGATGCCCAACATACAGCTTGCCATGGAAAGGAGTAAGAAGGATTGGATGAAGACATTAGGAAAGCAGAGAGACGGAAGGGAAGGCATCTTCATACGCTTATCTGAAGTTCCTACCAATGATATACATAAGTACCTCTATCTTTATCTTTGTGT
This sequence comes from Arachis duranensis, assembly GCF_000817695.3. Taxonomy (NCBI): domain Eukaryota; kingdom Viridiplantae; phylum Streptophyta; class Magnoliopsida; order Fabales; family Fabaceae; genus Arachis; species Arachis duranensis. Next base: position 59,096,396 of record NC_029774.3, on the reverse strand, counting down.
TTTATTCGTTTATCACCATAACCATTTGAGTCTACCTGACTGAGATTTACAAGGTGACCATAGCTTGCTTCATACCACCAATCTCCGTGGGATCGACCCTTACTCACGTAAGGTATTACTTGGACGACCCAGTGCACTTGCTGGTTAGTTGTGCGAAGTTGTAGTGATCACAATTTTGTGCACCA
>NC_029774.3:59093349-59095270 GCF_000817695.3 Arachis duranensis | reverse complement strand
AAATCAAATCTTTTTAAAATGTTTTTCAAATCATATCTTCTCAATCACATCTTTTTAAAACCATAACTTTTCAATCATATCTTTTTAATCACATCTTTTTCAAAATAAGTTTTTAATCAAATCTTTTTAACTTCTAATTTCAAATCTTTTTCAAAAATCACTTGATTTCTTTTCCACTTTGAGTTTTCGAAAATTATCAATCAATTCTTCAAAAATGTTTTCAAAATCTTTTAATTAATTTTCGAAAATTACTTCCCTCCTTCTCACATCCTTCTGTTTATGGACTAACACTATTCCTTAATGAAAAATTCGAACTCCATCTTCTTTGATAAGTTCGAATTTTCTACTTCTGTCTTCTACTCTTCTTTTCCTCTGACACCTCAAGGAATCTCTATACTGTGACATAGAGGATTCCACATTTTCTTGTTTTCTTCTCTTTCATATGAGCAGGAACAAAGACAAAGGCACAACTCTTTGTTGAGGACCTAACAGAAATTTTCAAGGAAGAAGAAGCCATGGTAGCCGAAAACAACAACAATGCAAGGAAGGTGCTGGGTGACTTTACTGCACCTACTCCCGACTTTTATGGGAGAAGCATCTCTATCCCTGCCATTGGAGCAAACAACTTTGAGCTTAAGCCTCAATTAGTTTCTCTAATGCAACAGAATTGCAAGTTCTATGGACTTCCATTGGAAGATCCTCATCAGTTCTTAGCTGAATTCTTGCAAATCTGTGACACAGTCAAGACTAATGGGGTAGACCCTGAGGTCTATAGACTGATGCTATTCCCTTTTGCTGTAAGAGACAGAGCTAGAATATGGTTGGAATCCCAACCTAAAGAAATCCTGGACTCTTGGGAAAAGCTAGTCAATGCCTTCTTGGCAAAGTTCTTTCCACCTCAAAAATTGAGTAAGCTTAGAGTGGAAGTACAAACCTTCAGACAGAAGGAAGGAGAATCCCTCTATGAAGCTTGGGAAAGATACAAACAATTAATCAGAAAGTGTCTTTCTGATATGCTTTCTGAATGGAGCATCATAGGTATTTTCTATGATGGTCTCTCTGAACTGTCCAAGATGTCTTTGGATAGCTCTTCTGGAGGATCTCTTCATCTGAAGAAGACGCCTACTGAAGCTCAAGAACTGATTGAAATGGTTGCAAATAACCAATTCATGTACACTTCTGAAAGAAATCCTGTGAACAATGGGACTAGTCAGAAGAAAGGAGTCTTGAGATTGACACTCTGAATGCCATATTGGCTCAGAACAAAATATTGACTCAACAAGTCAATATGATTTCTCAAAGTCTGTCTGGAATGCAAAATGCACCAAGCAGTACTAAAGAGGCTTCATCTGAGGAAGAAGCCTATGATCCTGAGAACCCTTCAATAGAAGAGGTGAATTACATGGGAGACCCCTATGGAAACACCTACAACCCTTCATGGAGGAATCATCCAAATCTTTCATGGAAGGATCAACAGAGACCTCAACAAGGTTTAAATAATAATAATGGTGGAAGAAATAGGTTTAGCAATAGCAAGCCTTTTCCATCATCTTCTCAGCAACAGACAGAGAGTTCTAAGCAGAATAATTCTGACTTAGCAACTATGGTCTCTGATCTAATCAAAACCACTCAAAGTTTCATGACTGAAACTAGATCTTCCATTAGGAATTTGGAAGGACAAGTGGGACAGCTAAGCAAGAAAATTACTGAACTCCCTCCAAGTACTCTCCCAAGCAATACAAAAGAAAATCCAAAAGGAGAGTGCAAAGCCATCAACTTGGCCGAATCCTGGGAGGGAGAAGAGGCAGTGAACGCCACTGAGGAAGGCCTCACTGGACGACCATTGACCTCCAATGAGTTCCCCAATGAGGAACCATGGGAATCTGAGGCTCAAACTGAGACCATAGAGATTCCATTGGAC
>NC_029774.3:59090847-59092135 GCF_000817695.3 Arachis duranensis | reverse complement strand
ATCTGTGAGGCTCCATGAGAGTCCTCTGTCAAGCTAATGACATTAAAGAAGCGCTTGTTGGGAGGCAACCCAATGTTTTATAATTAATTATTTCCCTTTGTTATTTTATGTTTTTTTTTGTAGGTTGATGATCATAAGAAGTCACAAAATCCATTGAAAAAGCAAAAACAGAATGAAAAACAGGAAGAAAAACAGCACACTCTGGAGGAAGAACTCACTGGCGTTTAAACGCCAGTGAGGCTAGCAGTTGGGCGTTTAACGCCCAGTCTGGCACCATTCTGGGTGTTTAACGCCAGAAAGGGGCACCAGACTGGCGTTAAACGCCAGGGAAGGGCAAGAACCTGGCGTTAAACGCCAGAAATGGGCACCAGCCCGGCGTTTAACGCCAGAAATGGCTCAAAACGTGTTTTTGAATGCCATTTGGTGCAGGGATGACTTTTCCTTGACACCTAAGGATCTGTGGACCCCACAGGATCCCCACCAACCCCACCACCCTCTCTTTCTTCACCCATTCACCAATCACCTCAACACCCCTATATAAACCCTTCTTCACCCCTTCATCTTCACACAACCTAAACACCACTTCTCCCCCTCCCTTTTGACCGAACCACACAACCTCCTCCATATCCTCCATTTTCTTCTTCTTCTACTCTCTTCTTTCTTCTTTTGCTCGAGGACGAGCAAACCTTTTAAGTTTGGTGTGGTAAAAGCATTGCTTTTTGTTTTTCCATAACCATTTATGGCATCCAAAGCCGGTTCAACTGAGAAGGCATGACCTCAAGCCCATCACTAAGAAAAAAAAAAGATGGAGCAAACAAGAGACCCCTCTCATCATGAAATCCCTGAGATACCTCAAGGGATGCACTTTCCTCCACAAGACTATTGGGAGCAACTAAACACCTCCCTAGGAGAATTGAGTTCCAACATGGGACAACTAAGGGTGGAGCATCAAGAACACTCCATCATCCTTCATGAGATTAGGGAAGATCAAAGAATCATGAGGGAGGAGCAACAAAGACAAGGAAGAGACATTGAGGAGCTCAAGCACTCCATAGGATCTTCAAGAGCAAGAAAGAGCCGCCATCACTAAGGTGGACCCGTTCCTTGATTTCCTTGTTATTTATTCTTCTGTTTTTCGAATTTTATGCTTATGTTTATCCATGTTTGTGTCTTGTGATCATTAGTGTCTTAGTGTCTATGCCAAAAAGTTATATGAATCCATCACCTTTCTTAAATAAAAATGTGCTTAATCGAAAAAGGAAGAATTGCATGAATTTTGAATTTTATA
>NC_029774.3:59089299-59090342 GCF_000817695.3 Arachis duranensis | reverse complement strand
TCCAATGTTGCATGAGTATGAATGGAAGTTGGTGGTGGTATATGTGTTTGATTAAATGCATAACTCATGAAATAATTGTTGCATAATATCATTCTCATTCAAATGTGAGTTAGCTTGCTGTTACAAAGACTCTTATCAATAATGAAAAAGCCCTTGGTAACAAAAACAGAAAGAAAAGGAAAAAGAAAAAGCCAAAATGGCAAGAAAAACAAAGAATAAAGGTTGGACACCAATAGCTTGGACCCTAGGACATATGCCTATGGTGTTCTTGTACTAATATATGCTTGGATGAGTAAATTCTAAGGGGTATTTTAAAACCCGGTCACTTAGATCAACTGATTTGGGATGGCCAATTGAAAATCCACAATAAAGAGCAACTTAGATACAGAACATTTAGTTATCCAAAGAGATGCTGGGCATCAATGATCCTAGGAAGAATTAGTGAGCCATGTGTTTGTGGTGGAAAGATGTTGAGCAAAAGAAAAGAAAATAAAGCCAAAGGCTACTACTGCAACATTTGACACCAAACCTCTAAAGGAATAATAAGCTTGTAAGCATTATAAGCCAAGAAAAGTTAGCAAGGGAGTAATTAAAAAGTGAGTCTTCTAATAGCAAGTTTAGCAAGCCTTTGAGGAAAGATGTATATTATGTAACAGCAACAATAATTGAGTTATCATTTTCTGCATAAAGATCCCATAAATTAAATTCTGCTATATGCCTAATAAGGATATGTGTTCTTTTCTTAATTCATTTCAATTGCTCTTAAATTTTATGCTTGCTTGGGGACAAGCAAGATTTAAGTTTGGTGTTGTGATGACAAGTCATCATATACCCATTTTTCAAGCTAATTTCACTTGTTTTATTAGTCTTTATACACTTTCTTGTATCATAAGTAAGTGATTTGGAATGAAAATGCATAACTTCTTTAAGTCAAACAATCACCATGAAATTGATGTTAACTCATGAGGTTTAAGCTAATTTTAATTGAATTTTAATTGATTTATAAGCCTTATGAATTTAGTGATACTTGGAGTGGTTGTTTT
>NC_029774.3:59086149-59087546 GCF_000817695.3 Arachis duranensis | reverse complement strand
TATCATGACATGAAGCCACCACTCATTACACTCATCAAGAACAATTGTTCTTATGATGGAAATCCATCAGAGGATCCTCAACAGCATATATCTACTTTCCTGAGAACTTGCAATGCGGTCAAAACTGATGGTCCAGATCAGGATACTTACAAGATCCTGTTATTCCCTTTCTCATTGAAGGGTGAAGCTGCACAATGGTTTGAAACTTTTCCCCAAGGAAGTATCACTAGTTGGGATGATTTGGTCACCAAATTTCTGGCCAAATTCACCTCATCCAGACAGATCATCCAGCTGAAAGAGGAGGAACATCTATTCACACAAGGGGACGAAGAACCATTCTTCAAGGCCTGGGAAAGATACAAGAAAGCGACTGATAAAGTGGGCTTCCGAGCTTTCTATGAAGGATTGACCCCGAAAACAAGAATAGCAGTGGATTACTTCTCAGATGGCCTACTCAAAGCAACAACAAATGCTCAAGGAATCACAGACTCCAATGACAAAGGAGTCAACAACCAAAACTCATTTGAGAAACAAAAAATCGCAACCTCAGAAGAAGAAGCGATGAATATTGAAGGGGTGAATGCGTTCAAGGACCTAAACAGACAAATGCACCATCAACCACAGCAAAACATGGAGCTGTCTGCTGCAGTGAATGCCAAATTTCCACCATGGAGACCTCATTCTTATCTGAGAATGAGGGAGTCTCAACATCAAGAACAAGGAAGTTTCCACCAGGGCAACTCCATGACCACAAACAATCAACATCACCCACCCACTAATACCACCCAAAGCCAATACTCACAACCCAGACACTCCCAGACTCATCTCAACTGGAGAAGGAACGAGTACCAAAATCACAAACCAAGGGACTTCAATTATAACAACCCCAACTTTACAAACCAACAAAAACACCATTACAGCAATAACAACCACTACATGCCACCATCACACCCACTCTTCCAACCTTTAACATCTCATAACCAACCAATCTCACAAGACTCTCAGAGAATCACAGACTTGGAGATCCTACTAGAGAGAATGATGAAACACCAAGAGGAAACAACAAGGAACCAAGAGATGTTAATCAAAGGAATTGAGGAGCAGATAGCTCAACTGGCGAAGTACTTTGCAGAAATGGGTGAGAAGAAACCAAATACTTTCCTCAAAACCATTGAAGACAAACCAACCAACAACGAAGATGCTACAAAGAAGGAAGGATGGAAAAGGATCATAGAGGACAATGAGAAAATACTGGACAAAGGAAGTACCAGCCAAGAAAAACACAACAAGGAATTCTTTCAAGGAGAGACAGAGGATAGAACTAAAGAAAAGCAGAAAATCCCCACTGGAAAATTTTCACTAGGGGATCGAGTGATGATCAATATTCAAACCATGAA
>NC_029774.3:59072102-59084950 GCF_000817695.3 Arachis duranensis | reverse complement strand
TACTTTCCTCAAAACCATTGAAGACAAACCGACCAACAACGAAGATGCTACAAAGAAGGAAGGATGGAAAAGGATCATAGAGGACAATGAGAAAATACTGGACAAAGGAAGTACCAGTCAAGAAAAACACAACAAGGAATTCTTTCAAGGAGAGACAGAGGATAGAACTAAAGAAAAGCAGAAAATCCCCACTGGAAAGTTTTCACTAGGGGATCGAGTGATGATCAACATTCAAACCATGAAGGTATCCCCACAGTTGTCTGATCACTACATTGTGACTAAGATCCTTCCACAAGAATTTATAGAGGTCATCAAAGAGGAAACCGGAAGGAAGTTCACAGCGAAGAAAGACAAGCTAAGGCACTGTGATTTTCAACCTCCATGATCAGCAAAAATAGAAGATGTCAAGCTAGTGACAATAAAAGAGCACTTGTTGGGAGGCAACCTAACCTGAGGTAGTTTTCTTTCATAGCATGGCTAATCATCTGTCGGTTCTCGATCATGTTGGAATAGAATCCCTTGATTCTTTTGCGTTTATCATCACGCCCAGCAATCGCAAGTTTGAAGCTCGTCACAGTCATTCAATCCCGGGATCCTACTCGGAATACCACAGACAAGGTTATACTTTCCGGATTCCCATGAAGGCCGCCATCAATTCTAGCTTATACCACGAAGATTCTGATTAAGGAATCCAAGAGATATGCACCCGATCTAAGGTAGAACGGAAGTGGTTGTCAGTCACGCATTCATAGGTGAGAATGATGATAAGTGTCACAGATCATCACATTCATCATGTTGAAGTGCAAAGAATATCTTAGAATAAGAATAAGTCGAATTGAATAGAAAATAGTAGTACTTGCATTAAAACTCGAGGTACAGCAGAGCTCCACACCCTTAATCTATGGTGTGTAGAAACTCCACCGTTGAAATTACGTAAGTGATGAAGGTCCAGGCATGGCCGAATGGCCAGCCCCGAAAAAATGATCAATAGTCTCCTAAGATGAATAATAAAATAAAACTGAGACCAATGATATCTAATACAATAGTAAATAATCCTATTTATACTAGACTAGCTACTCGGGTTTACAGAAGTAAGTAATTGATGCATAAATTCACTTCCGGGGCCCACTTGGTGTGTGCTTGGGCTGAGCTTGATCTATCCACGAGATTAGGCTTCTCTTGGAGTTGAACGCCAAGTTGTAACGGGTTTTGGGCGTTCAACTCTGGTTCGTGACGTGTTTCTGGCGTTTGACTCCAGAATTCAGCATGGAACTGGCGTTGAGCGCCAATTTACGTCACCTAATTACGAATAAAGTATGGACTATTATATATTGCCAGAAAGATCTGGATGTCTAATTTCCAAAGCCGTTAAGGACGCACCATTTGGAGTTCTGTAGCTCCAAAAAATCCATTTTGAGTGCAGGGAGGTCAGATTCCAACAGCATCAGCAGTCCTTTGTCAGCCTTTTATCAGAGTTTTGCTCAAGTCCCTCAATTTCAGCCAGAAATTATCTAAAATAAAAGAAAAACACACAAACTCATAGTAAAGTCTAGAAATATGAATTTAGCATAAAAACGAATGAAAACATCCCTAAAAGTAACTAGATCATACTAAAAACTACTTAAAAACAATGCCAAAAAGCGTATAAATTATCCGATCATCACAACACCAAACTTAAATTGTTGCTTGTCCCCAAGCAACTGAAAATCAATTAGGATAAAAAGAAGAGAATATACTATAAATTCTAAAATATCAATGAATATTAATTCTAATTAGATGAGCGGGACTTGTAGCTTTTTGCTTCTGAACAGTTTTGGCATCTCACTTTTTCCTTTGAAGTTTAGAATGATTGGCTTCTGTAGGAACTTAGAATTTCAGATAGTGTTATTGATTATCCTAGTTAAGTTTGTTGATTCTTGAACACAGCTACTTTTATGAGTCTTGGCCGTGGCCCTAAGCATTTTGTTTTCCAGTATTACCATCGGATACATAAATGCCACAGACACATGACTGGGTGAACCTTTTCAGATTGTGACTCAGCTTTGCTAGAGTCTCCAGTTAGAGGTGTCTAGAGCTCTTAAGCACACTCTTTTTGCTTTGGATCACGACTTTAACCACTCAGTTTCAAACTTTTCACTTGGACCTGCATGCCACAAGCACATGGTTAGGGACAACTTGATTTAGCCGCTTAGGCCTGGATTTTATTTCCTTGAGCCCTCCTATCCATTGATGCTCAAAGCCTTGGATCCTTTTTACCCTTGCCTTTTGGTTTTAAGGGCTATTGGCTTTTTCTGCTTGCTTTTTCTTTTTCTAAAATTTTTTTTCGCAAGCTTTTGCTTTTTCACTGCTTTTTCTTGCTTCAAGAATCAATTTCATGATTTTTCATATTGTCAATAACATTTCTCTTTGTTCATCATTCTTTTAAGAGCCAACAATTTTAACATTCATACACAACAAGATCAAAAATATACACTGTTCAAGCATTCATTCAGAAAACAAAAAGTATTGTCAGCACATCAATATAATTGAACTAAATTCAAGGACAATTTTCGAAATTTATGTACTTCTTGTCCGTTTGAATTAAAAACATTTCTCATTTAAGAGAGGTGAAGGATTTATGGAATTTATTCATAGCTTTAAGACATAGTTAGTACATACTAATGATCATGAAGTAGAGACACAAAACATAGATAAAAATGAAAAATAGAAAAAATAAGAACAAGGAATGAATCCACCTTAGTAGCGTCTTCTTCTTGAAGGACCAATGATGTCCTTAAGTTCTTCTATGTCCCTTCCTTGCCTTTGTTGCTCCTCCCTCATTGCTCTTTGATCTTCTCTAATTTCATGGAGAATAATGGAGTGCTCTTGATGTTCCACCCTTAATTGATCCACATTGTAACTCAAATCTTCTAAGGAAGTGTTGAGTTGTTCCCAATAGTTGTTGGGAGGAAAGTGCATCCCTTGAGGCATCTCCAGGATTTCTTGGTGATGAGCTTCCTCATGCATCTATTAGGTTCCATGAGTGGGCTCTCTTGTTTGCTCCATCCTTTTTTTAGTGATGGGCTTGTCCTCCTCAATGAGGATGTCTCCTTCTATGATAACTCCAGCTGAGTAACATAGATGACAAATAAGATAAGGAAAAGCTGGCCTTGCCAAATTAGAGGGCTTATCGGCTATTTTGTAGAATTCATGGGAGATGACTTCATGAACTTCTACTTCCTCTCCATTCATGATGCTATGAATCATGATGGCCCGATCCACAGTAACTTCAGATCGGTTGCTAGTGGGGATGAGGGAGCGTTGGATGAACTCCAACCATCCTCTAGCCACAGGCTTGAGGTCCAGTCTTCTTAATTGAACCGGCTTGCCTTTGGAGTCTCTTTTTCATTGAGCTCCTTCTACATATATGTCCATAAGGACTTGGTCCAACCTTTGATTAAAGTTTACCCTTCTGGTGTATGGGCGTGTATCTCCTTGTATCATGGGCAAGTTGAACGCCAACCTCACATTTTCCGGACTAAAATCTAAGTATTTCCCCTGAACCATTGTAAGATAATTCTTTGGGTTGGGGTTCTTACTTTGATCATGGTTCCTAGTGATCCATGCATTGGCATAGAACCCTTGAACCATTAAGATTCTGACTTGTTGGATGGGGTTGGTTAGAACTTCCCAACCTCTCCTTTTGATCTCATGTCGGATCTCCGGATACTCATTTTTCTTGAGTTTGAAAGGGACCTCGGGGATCACCTTCTTCTTGGCCACAACATCATAGAAGTGGTCTTGATGGGCTTTGGAGATGAATCTTTCCATCTCCCATGACTCGGAGGTGGAAGCTTTTGTCTTCCCTTTCCCTTTTCTAGAGGTTTTTCCGGTCTTAGGTGCCATCAATGGTAATGGAAAAACAAAAAGCTTATGCTTTTACCACACCAAACTTAAAATATTTCTCGCCCTCAAGCAAGAGAAGAAAAAGAAGAAGAAGAAGAAGAGAAAATATGGAGGAGAGTGAGAGAGGTATATTCGGCAAAGAAGGAGAAGAGAGGTTTGTGTTGTGTGAAAATGAAGAAGAATGGAGTGGGTTATATAGTGAGGGGAGAGGGAGTAGGTTCGGCCTATATAGGGTGGGTTTGGGTGGGAAAGAAATTTGAATTTTGAAGGTTGGTGCGGTTTATGGGGAAGAGTGGATGGATGTAAGTGGTGAAGGGGGTAATTGGGAAGAGAGATTGAGGTGATTGGTGAAGGGTTTTTGGGAAAGTGTGGTATAGGATTATTAGGAGGTAGGGTGAGAATATGGTAGGTGGGAATCCTGTGGGGTCCACAGATCCTGAGATGATCCTGTGGGGTCCACAGATCCTGAGGTCTTAAGGATTTACATCCCTGCACCAATTAGGCATGTAAAATGCCTTTCCATGCAATTCTGGCGTTTAAACGCCGAAGTGATGCATGTTCTGGGCGTTCAACGCCCATGTGCAGCATGTTTCTGGCGTTGAACGCCAGTTCCATGCTTGTTTCTGGCGTTCAGCGCCAGCTCTCCTCAGGGTGCATTCCTGGTGTTTGAACACCGGGATGTTGCTTGTTTCTGGCATTCAGTGCCAGATCAATGCTCTGTTCTAGCATTGAACGCCAGCCAGATACTCCTTACTGGCGTTTAAATGCCAGTAAGTCCTTCCTCCAGGGTGTGATTTTTCTTCTATTGTTTTTTATTCTGTTTTTAATTTTAATTTTTTTTCTTGACTCCACATGATCATGAACCTAATAAAACATAACAGAATAATAAAAATAAAATAAAATTAGATAAATAAAAATTGGGTTGCCTCCCAATAAGTGCTTCTTTAATGTCAATAGCTTGACAGTGGGCTCTCATAGAGCCACACACGTGATCTGGTCAATATTGTATAGTCCCAACACCAAACTTAGAGTTTGGTTGTTGGGTTTCAACACCAAACTTAGAGTTTGGTTGTGGCCTCCCAACACCAAACTTAGAGTTTGGGCTCTGTTTGACTCTGTATTGAGAGAAGCTCTGCATGCTTACTCTCCCTTGTTACAGAAGGATAGTCGTGTGCCTTAAACACAAGGTAGTCCCCATAAAATTGAAGGACTAATTCTCCTCTGTTAACATCTATCACAGCTTCTGCTGTGGCTAGAAAAGGTCTTCCAAGGATTGATCCCCAACTTCTCCATTACAGAGAGTGGCATAAGATTTATGCCTGACCCTAGGTCACACAGAGCTTTTTCAAAGGTCATGGTGCCTATGGTACAGGGTATTAAGAATTTCCCAGGAACTTATTTCTTTTGAGGTAAAGTTTGCTGAACCTATGTATCAAGTTCACTAATGAGCAAGGGAGGTTCACCTTCCTAAGTCTCATTACCAAATAACTTGGCATTCAGCTTCATGCTGGCTCCTAGATATTGAGCAACATGCTCTCCAGTTACATCTTCATCCTCTTCAGAGGAAGAATAACCTTCAGAGCTCATGAATGGCAGAAGGAGATTTAATGGAATCTCTATGGTCTCTATATGAGCCTCAGATTCCTTTGGATCCTCAATAGGGAACTTCTTCTTGCTTGAGAGACGTCCCATGAGATCTTCTTCATTGGGATTCGCGTCCTCTCCCTCCTCCTTGCATTCGGCCATATTGATTATATCAATAGCCTTGCACTCTCTTTTTGGATTTTCTTCAGTATTTCTTGGGAGAGTACTAGGAGGGGTTTCAGTGATTTTCTTACTCAGCTGGCCCACTTGTGCCTCCAGATTTCTGATGGAGGACCTTGTTTCATTCATGAAACTTAAAGTGGCCTTAGACAAATCAGAGACTAAGTTTGCTAAGTTAGAGGTATTCTGTTCATAATTCTCTATCTGTTGCTGAGAAGATGATGGATAAGGCTTGGTATTGCTGAGCCTATTTCTTCCACCATTATTAAAGCCTTGTTGAGGCTTTTGTTGATCCTTCCATGAGAAATTCGGATGATTTCTCCATGATGAATTATAGGTGTTTCCATAAGGTTCACCCATGTAATTTACCTCTGCCATTGCAGGGTTTTCAGGATCATAAGCTTCTTCTTTAGAAGATGCCTCTTTAGTACTGTTAGATGCATTTTGCCATCCATTCAGACTTTGAGAAATCATGTTGACTTACTGAGTCAACACTTTGTTCTGAGCCAATATGGCATTTAGAGCATCAATTTCAAGAACTCCCTTCTTCTGAGGCGTCCTATTATTCACAGAATTCCTCTCAGAAGTGTACATGAACTGGTTATTTGCAACCATGTCAATAAGTTCTTGAGCTTCTGCAGGCGTTTTCTTTAGGTGAATGGATCCACCTGCAAAGTAGTCCAATAACATCTTGGAAAACTCAGATAGACCATAATAGAATATATCTAATATGGTCCACTCTGAAAACATGTCAGAATGACACTTTTTGGTCATCTGCTTGTATCTTTCCCAAGCTTCATACAGGGATTCACCATCTTTTTGCTTGAAGGTCTGAACATCCAATCTAAGCTTGCTCAGCTTTTGAGGAGGAAAGAATTTATCCAAGAAGGCCGTGACCAGCTTATCCCAGGAGTCCAAGCTATCCTTAGGTTGTGAGTCCAACCATGTTCTAACTCTGTCTCTTACAGCAAAAGGGAAAAGCATGAGCCTGTAGACTTCAGGATCTACTCCATTCGTCTTAACAGTCTCACAAATCTGCAAGAACTCAGTTAAAAACTGGTAAGGATCTTCAGATAGAAGTCCATGAAACTTGCAGTTTTGTTGCATTAGAGCAACTAATTAAGGTTTCAGCTCAAAATTGTTTGCTCCAATGGCAGGAATTGAGATGCTTCTTCCATCAAACTTAGACGTGGGTTTAGTAAAATCACCAAGCATCCTCCTTAAATTATTGTTGTTGGGTTCGGCTGCCATCTCCTTCTCTTGTTCGAAAATTTCAGAAAGGTTGCCTCTGGATTGTTGTAATTTAGCTTCTCTTAGTTTCCTCTTCAGAGTCCTTTCAGGTTCAGGATCAGCTTCAACAAGAGTGCCTTTTTCCTTGTTCCTGCTCATATAAAAGAGAAGAGAAAAAGAAAAGGAAGAGGAATCCTCTATGTCACAGTAAAGAGGATCCTTATTATTAGTAGAAGAAGAAAGGGGATAAAGATTAAGAAGAAGGAATAATCCAAACACAAGGGTAAGGATAGAGGAAGTGATTGGAGATGAAGAGAAGTGAAGAGAAGTGTTAGTAAATAAATAGATAAATAGAAGAAGAAGAGAGAGAGAATTCGAAAATTAATTTTGAAAAGGAGTTAGTGATTTTCGAAAATTAAAGATGAGATAAAATTAAAATTAAAGTTTAAAATAATCAATTAATTTAAAAAGAATTTTGAAAAAGGGATGAGATATTTTCAAAAATTAGAGAGGGAAAAGTGGTTAGGTGGTTTTGAAAAAGATAAGAAGCAAACAAAATAAATTTTGAAAAAGATATGATATAAAAGATAAGATAAGATAGATTTAATTTTTAAAATTAAAATTAATTACTTAACTAACAATAAACTAAAAGATAAGATTCTAGAATTTAAAGATTGAACCTTTCTTAACAAGAAAGTAACAAACTTTAAATTTTTGAATCAATCACATTAATTATTAGCATAATTTTCGAAAACAAAGATAAAATTAAGAAAAAGATTTTTGAAAAAAATATTTTTAAAATTTTTGAAAATAAATAAAAAATGAAAAAGATTTGATTTTGAAAAAGTTTTGAAAAGATAAGATTTTTAAAATTTGAAATTTTGACTTGACTAATAAGAAAACAGCTTATTTTAAAAAAATTTTGACCAAGTCAACCCAAAATTTTGAATTTTTGAGAGAAAAAAGAACAAGATATTTTTTTGACTTTTGAAATTTTTTTATTGTGAGAGAGAAAAACACAAATATGACCCAAAACATGAAAAATTGGATCAAAACACATGATGCATGCAAGAATACTATGAATGTCAAGATGAACACCAAGAACACTTTGAAGATCATGATGAACATCAAGAACATATTTTTGAAAAATTTTTGATGCAAAGAAAACATGCAAGATACCAAACTTAGAAATCTTTAATGCATGGATACTATGAATGCAAAAATGCATATGAAAAAACAATAAAAGACACAAAACAAGAAAACATCAAGATCAAACAAGAAGATTTACCAAGAATAACTTGAAGATCATGAAGAACCTATGAATGCATGAATTTTTCGAAAAATGCATAATAATTTTTAAAACATGCAATTGACACCAAACTTAAAAATTAACTCAAGACTCAAACAAGAAACAAAAAATATTTTTGATTTTTATGATTTTAGGATTTTTTTGTATTTTCTTAATCAATTTTTCGAAAATATTCTTTAGAAAAACGAAAATAAAGAAAAATTTTTGAAAGACTTTTGAAAACTTTTTTGAAAAGAAAATAAAAAGAAAATTACCTAATCGAAGTAACAAGATGAACCGTCATTTGTCCATACTCGAACAATTCCCGGCAACGGCGCCAAAAACTTGGTGCATGAAATTGTGATCATCAACAATGGCTCCAAAGACTTGGTAGCGCTCTCAAACATAAATCACACTTTGTCACAACTCTTCACAACTAACTAGCAAGTGTACTGGATCGTCCAAGTAATACCTTACGTGAGTAAGGGTCGATCCCACAGAGATTGTTGGTATGAAGCAAGCTATTGTCATCTAGTAAATCCCAGTCAGGCGGATTCAACTGTGTTAAGAAATTATAGTATACGCGAAGGAATAAAATAGGATAGAGATACTTATGTAAATTAATGGGTGGAATTTCAGACAAGCGCATGGAGATGCTTGTGCCTTCTGAATCTCTGCTTTCCTACTGCTTTCCTTCAATCCTTCTTACTCCTTTCCATGGCAAGCTGTATGTAGGGCATCACCATTGTCAATGGCTACATCCCATCCTCTCAGTGAAAATGGTCGAAATGCTTTGTCATAGCACGGCTAATCATCTGTCGGTTCTCGATCATGTTGGAATAGAAACCCTTGATTCTTTTGCGTTTGTCATCACGCGCAGTAATCGTGAGTTTGAAGCTCGTCACAGTCATTCAATCCCGGAATCCTACTCGGAATACCACAGACAAGGTTATACTTTCCGGATTCCCATGAATGCCGCCATAAATTCTAGCTTATACCATGAAGATTCTGATTAAGGAATCCAAGAGATATGTGCCCGATCTAAGGTAGAACGGAAGTGGTTGTTAGTCATGCGTTCATAGGTGAGAATGATGATGAGTATCACAGATCATCACATTCATCATGTTGAAGTGCAATGAATATCTTAGAATAAGAATAAGTTGAATTGAATAGAAAATAGTAGTACTTGCATTAAAACTCGAGGTACAGCAGAGCTCCACACCCTTAATCTATGGTGTGTAGAAACTCCACCCTTGAAATTACATAAGTGATGAAGGTCTAGGCATGGCCGAATGGCCAGCCCCCAAAACGTGATCAATAGTCTTCTAAGATGAATAATAAAATAAAACTGAGACGAAAGATATCTAATACAATAGTAAATAAGTCCTATTTATACTAGACTAGCTACTCGGGTTTACAGAAGTAAGTAATTGATGCATAAATTCACTTTCCGGGGCCCACTTGGTGTGTGCTTGGGCTGAGCTTGATCTATCCATGAGCTGAGGCTTCTCTTGAAGTTGAACACCAAGTTGTAATGTGTTTTGGGCGTTCAACTCTGGTTCGTGACGTGTTTCTGGCGTTTGACTCCAGAATGCAGCATGAAACTGGTGTTGAGCGCCAGTTTACGTCATCTAATTACGAATAAAGTATAGACTATTATATATTGCTGGAAAGCTCTGGATGTCTACCTTTCAACTCCGTTGAGAACGGGCCATTTGGAGTTCTGTAGCTCCAGAAAATCTGTTTTGAGTGCAGGGAGGTCAGATTCCAACAGCATCAGCAGTCCTTTGTCAGACTTTTATCAGAGTTTTGCTCAAGTCCCTCAATTTCAACCAAAAATTACCTAAAATCATAGAAAAATAGACAAACTCATAGTAAAGTATAGAAATGTGAATTTAGCATAAAAACTAATAAAAACATCCCTAAAAGTAACTAGATCATACTAAAAACTACCTAAAAACAAAGCCAAAAAGCATATAAATTATCCGCTCATCAGCCACACAGGTAATCAGGTCAATGTTGTAGACTCCCAATACCAAACTTAGAGTTTGGATGTGGGGATTCAACACCAAACTTAGAGTTTGGTTGTGGCCGCTCAACACTAAACTTATAGTTTGATTGTGGGGGCTTTGTTTGACTCTGTACTGAGAGAAGCTTTTCATGCTTCCTTTCCATGGTTGCAGAGGAAGATCCTTGAGCCTTAAACACAAGGTAGTCCCCATTCAATTGAAGGACTAATTTTCCTCTGTTAACATCTATCACAGCTCCTGTTGTGGCTAGGAAAGGTCTTCCAAGGATGATTGATGCGTGAAAACTTGTCTCTCAACAAATTTCCCTTCGGCAAGTATACCGAATTGTCGTCAAGTAAAACTCACAGTAGAGTGAGGTCGAATCCCACAGGGATTGATTGGTCAAGCAATTTTAGTTAGAAGAAAGTGCTAGCTGAGCTGAGCAGAAATTGGATTTGGAATTTGCAGAAAATTAAATGACTGGAAAGTAAATAGCAGGAATTAAAGTGCAGAATCTTAAATAGGGAGTTGGGGTAATAAGCATGAAATTAAATGGCAGAAAGTAAAGAAAATGGGTAAGATAAGATATGGGGAAATAATTGGGTTCAGGAGATGTTGTATTCTCCGGAACAAGTTCATTCTCATCTCTTCCTCAATCAATGCATTCATTTATCTCCTTGGCAATCTTAAGTGATTGGATCCCAATTCCTTGGCAATCCAATCTCTCTAAGCTTGAACAATTGCCCAATTCCTTGATTTAATTGCTCATGGGAAGAGATGAAGTGTGGTCACTGATTATACCATATGTATTCCCAAATCAAAGTGTTGGTAGGATTACATGTCACAATATCCATTCAAACCCCAATTTGGTCCAACATGAGAAAGCATTTCTAGCATGATCTCTTCATCCCTTTTCCAAGGCTCAAAGGAGATCCAATTATGGAGAGTTTCTTTTCCAAGACAACTAACCAATTGAGTTAAGATTGAAAGCTTTCTAGTAAGATCAAGAGAAAAGAAAGAATAAGAAGAATGAAACTATAATTGATCCATCAAATTACAACAGAGCTCCCTAACCCAATGAAAGGGGTTTAGTTGTTCATAGCTCTAGAAATGAAAAATAGTAGAAAAGAAGAATCCATGCTAAAGTGCAGAAAAAGTAAATCTATAGAGAGTAGTTCCCAGAAGTGCCAAGCTCCTCTCTAGTTCAAAACTACTCCTATATATACTACACCTCATGATCTTCTAGTAAGTTCTTCAAGTATTGGATGTTGGCTCTAGACCTTGAGTTGAAGCAGTTCTCATCTTTAGTGGGCCCAGCTTGCAGAGAAATATGAGTTAGGCTTGGGCATTTAGTGAGATTAACGTTGAGTCACATTTTTGGGTGCGAGAACGTTAGTGGCATTCACTTTTTCCAATAACGTTCCACCCTTATATACCCACGCTAACTCCAACGTTAGTAGTCTTAACGTGACTACTAACGTCTCCTATTCAATCCTTGGCCAACGTTAATGGGACTCACTTTTCCCATTAACGTTGGCTTGTGCCCCTTTTCGCAAATGTTAATGGGACTCACTTTTTCCATTAACGTTGGCTTGCCTCTTGCCCCTACGTTAAGTCTCACGTTAGCTTAGCTAACGTGGCTTTTAACGTGGGTGTTCTTTACCTTCGAGAGCATTAGTGACACTCACCTTTGTCACTAACGCTCCAATTGCCTAAATTTCCTACGTTAGGACTCACGTTAACTAAGTTAATGTGACTCTTAACGTAGTAAATGAAGCCATCTCCCAACGTTAGTGACAAAAGTGAGTGTCACTAACATTGGTTCTTTGAATTCAACTCCACGTTAACTTTCACGTTAACAATCTTAACATGAGAATTAACGTAGGCAATGCTAATGATCCAACGTTAGTGACAAAAGTGAGTGTCACTAACGTTGGCGTTGTTGCTTCTCTTCCACGTTAGAGTTCACGTTAACTTAAGTTAACGTGACTTTTAACGTGGGGCATTACCTAGTTTCCCAATGTTAGTGGTGTTCACTTTTACCACTAATGTTGGAGAGAAACGTTATTGATGTTCACGTTTCTCGTTAACGTGGAGTTCCCTTTTTTTCTTCTACGTTAACTACCACGTTAACTTAGTTAACGTGGCTATTAACGTGAGCTATGGATGGCTTCGCAGGTGTTATTGGTGATCGCTTTTCTCATTAACGTTGCAAGCTCCTTGCCATTCCACGTTAGTGTTCTCGTTAACTAAGTTAACGTGAATGCTAACGTGGTTCTTTCATGCTTCATTTATCCTGAAATCAAGCAATTAAAGTGCATCAAAGCTCTAGCCAAAGTCATGAGATTATGCATCATCAAGTTATCATGCAATTCTAGCAAAAATCTCATGAAATCATGCAAAATTCACAATAGTTGCTTGAATCAATGTGTATGTGTATTTTCACCCAAAACTTGCCTTATTCACTAAGAAAATGCATGAAACTACCCTAAAACAGTAAAGAAAAGGTCAGTGAAACTGGCCTAGATGCCCTGGCATCACAACACCAAACTTAAAGCTTGCTTGTCCCTAAGCAAGTACTGAAGCATAAGAAAAATGAAATGAAAGAACAAGAAGATAAAATAGAAGTGGCATTCCTAGTTCATGGAGTTTCATGCATAGCAACTTAGGTT
>NC_029774.3:59059229-59072054 GCF_000817695.3 Arachis duranensis | reverse complement strand
GCTTCTTTCTTATTGATCCTTCTCTTCTTTTTTCAAAGTTTATTTTTCTTTTTGCTAGGTGCTTTGTAAGAGGGTGACTCTTTATGATAAGCTTTCAGCCAACACTCCCAAACCAGTTGGTTTTAGGGTGCTAGGTGTTAAGACACCCCTAAGGACTTACTCCCTCAAGTCTATTTCCCTCATACATACACACCACAGGCACATGGTTTGTTATTCTTTCTTTCTTGAGACCTTGGTGTCCAGCACCTCTTTGGGTTACTAAGTGCTCTGTAGCAAAGGTTACTCTTGATAGTGGACTTTCAGCTGATAATCCCAGATTAGTTAACCCAAGTTACCAAGTGATAAGGCACCCCTAAGAGCTTATTCATCCAAGTATATCCCTTGTACATAAACACCACAGACACATGCCTCAATTTTGAAACCCTTGGTGCCTAGCATTATTTCTTATTGTGTTCCTTTTCTTATTTTCAATTGTATTGCTCTTTTTCTTTTCTTGTTGGGATCTTATTGTTTAGCTAGCCTCAAAGAATGTGTCTCAAACATAGGACTTTGGATGGATAGTTGCTTTCTTTCCTTTCTTGGTGGACCAACTTAGCTTACTAATCAACCTACCACAAATATTCAGAATGCACTTCACAAAATGACTCCACTCTAGTTCTTCCCATAACATTTTCTTTTTGATTAACTTAAAGAGACAAGCATACAAGTAAGAAAGGTGAAAGTGAGCATTCAAGACATTAGGCTCAATAACATAGACCTAAGCAATGAAACTTAAATGCATAATTGAAAATTCTAAACTACCATGGAAGCATGTTCTATTTCATACATGATTTTCCTTATTTAAAGCTTTGAAAAAGAAAGTAAACTAAGGAGGAACTTCACCACCTTTCACTTGTTGGTATGCTCATTCTCTTCTGCTCCCTTGCCATTCTCCTTGATTACTTGAGTCTCCATTTCCCTTGCGCTTCCCCATCAACTTTTTCCAGAAACCGGCATCCTCCATCTTTTTCTTTAATGCTTCCTTTTGCTGTTTCACCTTCCCCTCTTCTTGTTCAGTTAAGTTCTTGCGCACTGCCTCATAACTTGGGATGTCAGGGTGCAGGTGATGCATATGCTCAGTCACCTAGTTTAACCTTGCCTGAGTGTTGATGCTGAATTCTTCTCGATGCAGTTGCCTTCCTTCGTTGAGCACGCTGAATTCATTGAATGCTTTCATTTGATTCATCTGGCATTGATTGAGTTCCTGGAGGCGTTTATCTTGGATTTCCTGCCTTTCAAACACCTGACTGATGGCTTGAGTGAGCTGAGAGTTGTGCTCTTGTTGCTGCACCATTAGTTGTTGTTGCCATTCCCTTTGTTGGTTCATCCAGTTTGTTAGCATTTCTTCTTGACGATCTATTCTCTGAGATTAAAGTTGCAATTGTTGTTCTTGCCCTTCTATGTATATTCTTGATAAATCGTCAATGGCTCATCGGATGTGACCCAAATTGATGTTGGTTGGGTCATAATACCCTTCTTGATGCTATTCTGTTTGTTGGGTTTCTTCATGGATAGGTTCTTCCTCTTGTGCTTTTTCTGATGTTCTCTTCCTTAGATGGGGTCTTTTCTACTGTTGAGCTGGAGTCACATGGGTTATGCGTTGGAGTGTGAGCGATCTCCCAAGACCTATCCAAGTTGGATTGCTGTCTTCAAAGACTACCTTGGCCTTCATGCATAATCTAAGGATGGTGCTGGGGTACCAAAGTCTAGCACCTGAAACCTTCTTCTCGGCTGATTCTTGGATTCCTTCAGTTATAATTTCGTGCACATTTATGCTTCCACCTCTTATTAAGCAATGTACCATGGTAGCTCGAGAAATGTTAACTTCAGAATTGTTTGCAGCTGGAAGGATAGATCGTCTCACAAGCTCAAACCATCCTTTGGCTTCTGGGATGAGGTCTCCTCTCCTGATGAAACGGGGTCTCTTATCCGAATACCTTTCCCAGTCAGACCCCACAATGCATATATCACCTAAACCCTAAACCCTAAACCCTAAACCTTTCCAATAACGCTAGCGACTATGCCAGCGACCATGTCCACTTCAAAGGAGCATAACTTGAGTTACAGAGGTCCAATTGAGATGATTCTAGTTGCATTAGAAAGCTGACATTTATAGCTTTCCAAAGATATATAATAGTCTATAGTGGGCATGAAATTGGAGCATAAACAGGAGGCATCTTTTAAGCCCCAAAAACACTAATTGGTAACAAGTGCAACGTTAGCCACAATAACTTTGGCACTAACGCCACACTTGTAGCGTTAGTGTGGCTAACGATAGCACTAACATTAGCACCTGGACCTCAACTTGATTTACTTCTCTTTCATGGACCACCCAAGCTCAAGCAAGCAAGCCCACAATTGTCAACCAATCAAGGCCACAAGAAGCATCTAGAATAGAAATTTTCATTTAATTGTAATTTGCTTTTAATTTTGTAATTTAGGAGAGCCTATATAAAGGCCTTAGTCTTTACATTCAAAGGATACAGGCAGGAGATTGGGGATTGAAGAGGGGTCTTTAGACTCCCTCCCCTTACACACTTTTCCTTCTCTTTCTTTTCTTTGTACTTTTCAGTTATGAATTGGAAGTTTCAATGTTAGTTTTAATCTTCATCTTTACTTTTCTGCACTTTCTTTCTTTTCTATTTTGGTAGAGCAATGATCAACTAACGCTTTTCATTGGGTTAGAGAGCTCTATTGTGATTCAATGGATCAATTGTAGTTCTTATTCTTCTTCTTCTTTCTTTTCTCTTGATTTTACTAGAGAGCTTTCGATCTTCATCGAATTGGGTAATTGTCTTGGAAGAGAAATTGCTCATATTTGGATTTCCTCAGAACCTTGGAAGAGGAATGAGGAAATTCTGCTAGAAATGCTCTCTCACATTGGATTAGGTTGGGGGATGGATGGATATTGTGACATTTAATCCTACCAATACTTTGATCTATGAATGTGTGTGGTATAATCAGTGACCAAACTTCATCTCTTCCCATGAGCAATTAAATCAAGAAATTGGGAAATTGTTCAAGCTTAAAAAGATTGGATTGCCAAGTAATTGGGATCCAATCACTTAAGATTGCCAAGGAGAGTAATGAATGCATTGATTGAGGAAGAGATGAGAATGAACTTGATCCGGAGGATTGAAATATCTCTTGATCCCAATGTTCATTTTATTTTTAGTTCTTACATTTACTTTTCTTGCCATTTTACTTTTCTGCACTTTATTGCTTTCTTTACTTTTATGCCATTTATATTTCCTTGTTACTTATCACTCCAATATGATTCGTCTAACTAGGATAATCAATTAACCATTGATTGCTTAATCCGTTAATCTCTGTGGGATTCGACCTCACTCTTTTGTGAGTTATTACTTGATGACAATTCGGTATACTTACCGAAGGGAAATTTGTTGAGAGACAAGTTTTCATGCATCAACTTTTATTTAGCTTTCTACATTCTTGACTTTGGTTGATTAATTGGTGACTCTTGAGTTGTCAAACTCATCGTGATTGATAATTGTTATCTTTGATGATTGATTTAGATTCCTATAACTCTAGTCTTTCCTTAGGAGTTGACTAGGACTTTAGGTGTTAAATTGATTTATCCACATGACTTACCTCCATAGTTAGAGGTTGACAAAGTAGGAGCAAAAATATAATTCTCATCACCATTGATAAGGATAACTAGGATAAGACTTCTAATTTTCATACCTTGCCAAGAGTTTTTATAATTATTAATTTAATTTTCATGTTATTTAAATTAATAGTTCCTTATTTCAAAAACCCAAAAATACTATTTTTCATAACCAATAATAAATCATACTTCCCGGCAATTCCTTGAGAAGATGGTGGACGAAATTGTGATCATCAATGTTGTATTCTTTGTTGTTGTATGGAATAATTATAATGGCTCTTTGCTATGTGTGGACACAACTCCGTTCAACTAACCAGCAAGTGTACTGGGTCGTCCAAGTAATAAACCTTACGTGAGTAAGGGTCGATCCTACAGAGATTGTTGGTATGAAGCAAGCTATGGTCATCTTGTAAATCTCAGTCAGGCGGATAATAATTGATTATGGATTTTCGAATATTAATAAATAATAAACAGAAAATAAAGATAATTAAAATAGGATAGAAATACTTATGTAAATTAATGGTGGGAATTTCAGATAGGCGTATGGAGATACTGTGCCCTTTCTTTTTCTACTTTCCTACTTCTTCCTTCTAGTTCTTTCATTCCTTCCTATGACAAGCTGTATGTAGGGCATCACCATTGTCAATGGCTACATCACATCCTCTCAGTGAAAAAGGTCCAAATGCTCTGTCACAACACGGCTAATCATCTGTCGGTTCTCAATCAGGTTGGAATAGAATCCCTTGATTCTTTTGCGTCTATCACTAACACCCAGCCTTCAGGAGTTTGAAGCTCGTCACAGTCATTCAATCCCAGAATCCTACTCGAAATACCACAGACAAGGTTTAGACTTTCCGGAATCTCATGAATGCCGCCATCAATCTAGCTTATACCACGAAAATTCTGTTTAAGGAATCTAAGAGATACGCACCCGGCCTAAGGTAGAACAGAAGTGGTTGTCAATCACGCGCGTTCATAGGTGAGAATGATGATGAGTGTCACAAATTATCACATTCATCAAGTTGAAGTGCAACGAATATCTTAGAATAGGAATAAAGAGAATTGAATAGGAAATAGTAGTAATTGCATTAAAACTTGAGGTACAGCAGAGCTCCACACCCTTAATTTATGGTGTGTAGAAACTCCACCGTTGAAAATACATAAGTGAAAGGTTCAGGCATGGCCGAATGTCCAGCCCCCAAAAACGTAATCAATAGTCTCCTCAGATGAAGAATAAAATAAAACTGAGACCAAAGATGTCTAATACAATAGTAAATTATCCTATTTATACTAGACTAGCTACTAGGATTTACATGAGTAAGTAATTGATGCATAAATCCACTTCCGGGGCCCACTTGGTGTGTGTTTGGGCTGAGCTTGATCTATCCACGAGCTGAGGCTTCTTTTGGAGTTGAACGCCAAGTTGTAACGTGTTTTGGGCGTTCAACTCCGGGTCGTGACGTGTTTCTGGCGCTTTACTCCAGACAGCAGCATGGAACTGGTGTTGAGCGCCAGTTTACGTCATCAATTCCCGAATAAAGTATGAACTATTATATATTGCTGGAAAGCTCTGGATGTCTACTTTCCAAAACCGTTAAGAGCGCACCATTTGGAGTTCTGTAGCTCTAGAAAATCTATTTCGAGTGCAGAGAGGTCAGATTCCAATAGCATCAGCAGTCCTTTGCCAGCCTCCTTCTCAAAGTTTTGCTCAAGTCCCTCAATTTCAGCCAGAAATTACCTGAAATCACAGAAAAATACACAAACTCATAGTAAAGTCGAGAAATGTGAATTTAACATAAAAACTAATGAAAACAACCCTAAAAGTAGCTTAAACTTACTAAAAACTACCTAAAAATAATGCCAAAAGGCGTATAAATTATCCGCTCATCAGAAGACGACCCGAGGTTTGAATACCTCGGTTTATAAATTTTATTGGGTTTTATTACTTGTGACAACCAAACATTTGTACGAAAGGATTTTCTATTGGTTTAGAAACTATACTTACAACGTGATTATATTTGTAAATTTCTTTACCGATAGAAAATCCGATCGTCAATCCTTCACTTCTCCGAGCTGAGCTAGGTATTGGTTAACTTCTTTTGCATCTGTTTTGCTTCTTTATTTTGTCAAGTTTATTCCTTTTCATTTCGATTTATAACTTGGTTTCTTTGCTGCCTATTTTCAAAGATGGTTAAAAACAATGATGCTGTGACGGTTCCCGGAGAGGGGTCGCCTAAGGCTTCCTTGAAGAGGTCAACCTCGGACGCTTCTGGACCCAAAAAAGTCATCCCAACTCCTATCATCCGGTTGGCCTCATCCGTTCCTCCTCTACCGATTTCCAGTGCTGCCTCCCCATCTGCTACCAGCCCTTCTCCCAAGAAGCAGAGAACTGCTGAGCCCTTTAATTTGGATGCCCTTGATTTCGATGCCGGGGATTTGTCAATCATCAAATTGCTCCTTTTGCTATTGTGCCTACGGATGATGTATCCATCCTTCATCATCTGGAATTCATTACCCGAAATAGTGTTAAAATGGCACACATGGGAGCGGCCTTCTTTCGGACTGCTCAAGATGTTCCTGTTCATGCCATCAAGGCTTTCATGGAGGAGGCCAAGTCGGAGTATGATATGATCAAGGGGTTGAAGGAGGAGCTCAAAAAAAAGGTGGCGAAGCTGGAGAAAGAGTTGGAGGGTGAGAAGGTTCAGGCTACAGCGGCTAAGGCTCTGGCAGATCTGTCTGAGGAGATGGCCCAGAAGCACAAAGATAGCTATATCTGGACTTATAGAGAGATGGTATCATTTCGGGAGAGTTTGGAATCTACTCGATCTGACTATGCCGAGCTCTAGGGTCATCTTGTAAACAGTGTGACTGCTGCTTATGAGAATCTGAAGTCTTAGGTCCGAGTTCTTACTCCCAAGCTCGACCTGACTCTATTCAGCTTGGATAATACTGTAGTAGATGGGAAGATTGTTCCTGACGGCTCGGACGATGATGTAGACGTAGATTCGCTTCCTGTGCCATCTGCCAAAGTTCCTGCTGCCTCGACTTCTTTGGCTCCTATAATTGAGGTTAGCCATCCCGAGTTGGACCCGGATGTTCAGATCCTAAACCAGCCAGATGGAACCGTTGCTGCTGTCCCACTTGCGACCCGTCCCCCTTCGCCCCGAGATGCCGCTGCTGAGGAGTCTTCGCATCCTTTATAGTTTCTAACTTGTTTTCATATCTGTGATGGCCTGGCTTGTGGGTCTTTTGAACTTCTATCTTTTGTGACTGCCCGATCTGTTTATACTTTGGTACTTTTAGTTGCTTTCTTTTGGCAACTTCACTTTAGAAAAATAGTATTTTCTTTAGCTCTTGCGGCCGACTTTCGAGTGGCTTCTTGAAGCTGTTTTATTGTGATAGCTCTGTTGCCTTTGTGATATGCTTGTTTGCAACTTTCTTTAGCACTTTCCAGGAATCTTCAAAGTGTGGGCGCCTTGTTATCCCATCTCTTTTGATTTTATTTGTGCTTTGTTTGAAGTTTCCTTTTAATGCTAGCTCTCCATTCGAGTATTCTCTAATAGAATACTTTATAATTTAATTGTGGCGAGGTCATGGTCTTTTAGGTCAAGTTGATTCTCCTTTTAACACATGCTTTTGGTTGATTTCCTTGAGTTATTTCCAGTAACCCCTTGGGTTTACTTTTTTTAACTCTGTTTGCTTTATTTTGGCTTGAGCCGACTTCTTCATGTCGGTCCCTTCTAAGTTATTTCTAGTAATCCATTTTTTGGACGTTGTCCGGTCTCTTTTTATGGATTACTTTTTGATAACTTTTTGTCGCATTGATCGGCTTCGGCCGACTTCTTTCGTGTCGGTCTCTTCTAAGTTATTTCTAGTAATCCATTTTTTGGATCTTGTTCGGTCTCTTTTTATGGATTACTTTTTGTCGCTTTAGTCTGACTTCTTCATGTCGGTCCCCTTGGAAGTTATTTTTAGTAATCCATTTTTTGGACCTTGTCCGGTCTCTTTTTATGGATTACTTTTTATAACTTTTTTATAGCTTTGGTCTGACTTCTTCATGTCGGTCCCCTTCGAAGTTATTTCTAGTAATCCGCTTTTTAGGGCTGGCCAGGCCTCTTTTTAGGGATTACTTTTTATAACTTTTCGTCGCTTTAATCTGGTCTGACTTCTTTTATGTCGGTCCATTCTAAGTTATTTCTAGCAATCCATTTTTTGTTTCAGACCTTGTTAGGTCACTATTCATGGATCGTTTTTTATAACTTCTTGCATTATTTTGTCACTCTTCATCTTGCCGATTTTGTAGAAGTTCAGACGATGAATTCAATTTTCATTGTGGTCGGGCGGTGAATTTGTTTTCACCTTACTGACCTGTAGCTCTGTCGTGATCGGGCGGTGAATTTTGGTTTCACCTTGCCGACCTATAGCATTGTCATGATCGGGCGGTGAATTTTGTTTTCACCTTGCCGACCTGTAGCTTTATAATCGGGCAATGAATTTTTGCGTTTTCAGATTAATGTGTCTTGATAAAGGGAATTTTGTAGAAAATCTTTTTAGGTTGCAGGCGTGCCATGATCTCGGTAGATCTCGACCCTCAAGTTTGGAAACTTTGTAGTAACCTTTTCCCAGTATCTCTGTGACTCGGTAGGGTCCTTTCCAGTTGGCTGCCAGCTTTCCCTCTCTGGTCGACTTGTTCCGATATCATTTTGGATTAGGACGAGGTCATTGTTGGTGAAGCTTTGCTGCACTACCTTTCGATTGTATCTTAAGGCCATACGGCATTTTAGTGCCTCTTTTCTGATCCGAGCTCTTTCTCGGACTTCTGAGAATAGATCAAGCTCTTCTCTTTGAAGTTGGGAGTTAGCTTCTTCACTATAGAGGATCATTCTGGGAGATCCTTCTTCCACTTCTACCGGTATCATTGCCTCCATTCCATAAGCCAATCGGAAGGGTGATTCCTTTGTGGTGGAGTGTGGAGTTGTCCGATATGCCCATAGGACTTGTGGGAGCTCTTCGGCCCAGGCTCCATTTACGTCCTGCAGCCTCTGTTTTAACCTGGCTAGTATGACTTTATTAGAAGCTTCTGCTTGTCCGTTAGCCTGTGGGTGTTCTACGGATGTGAATTGGTGTCTTATCTTTAGGTCGGCTACCAGCTTTCTAAAGCCTGTATCTGTGAATCGGCTGCCATTGTCTGTGGTGATGGAGTAAGGAACCCCAAACCTCGTGATAATGTTCCTATATAGGAATTTCTGACTTCTTTGAGCAGTGGCATTGGCTAAGGGCTCTGCCTCTATCCATTTTGTGAAATAGTTTATGCCTACAATGAGGAACTTAACTTGTCCTGACCCTTAGGGGAAGGGCACGAGAAGGTCGAGTCCCCACTTTGCAAATGGTCAAGGTGATGTCACGCTGATGAGTTCCTCTGGTAGGGCAACATGGAAGTTAGCATGTTTCTGACATGGTGGACACGTCTTAACGTATTCAGTGGCTTCTTTTTGCAAAGTCAGCCAAAAGAATCTGACTCGGAGTACTTTTTTGGCAAGGGCTTGTTCTCTGAGATGGTTCCCACAGGTGCCAATGTGTATCTCTTCTAAGACCTCTTTTGTTTTAGAGGTCGGTACACATTTTAGTAGAGGTGTCGAAATTCCTCTCTTATATAGAATGTCGTTTATGATGGTGTAATACTATGCCTCCGGCTTTAACCTCTTTGCCTCCTTTTTATCTGTAGGGAGTATCTCTGATTTGAGGTAGTTGATTATGGGAGTCATCCATCTTTGATCTTGGCCTGATATGGCTAAGATTTTTTCTTCTTCTGAGATTGACAGGTTCTGCAATACTTCCTGGATGAGGCTCCTATTATTGCCCACTGGTTTGGTGCTAGCTAATTTTGAGAGTGTGTCAGCTCGAGCATTCTGTTCCCAAGGTATATGTTGGATCTCATATTCATAGAATTGCCCGAGTTGTTCCCTGGTTTTGTACAGGTACCCTTTCATAGCAGGATCTTTGGCTTGGTAGGTCCCTGCTATTTGTGATGTAACAACCTGTGAGTCACTAAAGATGACAAGTTTCTGGGCCCCAACTTTTTTAGCCAGCTTCAAGCTAGCCAATAGTGCCTCATATTCCGCCTGGTTATTGGAGGTAGGGAACTCAAACTTTAGTGAGAGTTCGATTTGGGTTCCCAGATTACTTTCTATTATCATGCCCGCTCTGCTCTCGATTTTATTTGAAGAGCCGTCCACGTAAAGATTCCACTTTGTAAGGATTTCCGGGGTGTCAGTATACTCTAAAATGAAGTCGGCCAGATACTGTGATTTAATCGTTGTCCGAGCTTCATATTGGAGGTCGAATTTGGATAACTCGACTGCCCGCTTTAGGATTCTCTCTGTTAAATTTGTTTTCTACAGAATACCTTTTATGGGCTGGTTGGTCCGAACCTTGATGGTGTGAGCCTGGAAGTATGGACGAAGTCATCGAGAGGTTAATATGAGAGCGTAGGCAAACTTCTCTATCTTTTGATAGTTCAGTTCGGACCCTTGTAGCGCTTTGTTGATGAAGTATATAGGTTGCTGTCCACTTTCGTCCTCTCTGACTAGGGCCGAAGCTACTGCTCGGCATCCTACTGCTAGGTATAATATGAGTGCTTCTCCTTCTCGAGGTCGGGTAAAAGTGGGTCGTTGTCCCAAGAATTTTTTGAAATCCTAGAAAGCTAGCTCGCACTCTGATGTCCACTCAAACTTCTTTCCCTTCCTTAGCGTAGCGTAGAAGGGGAGAGATCTTATGGCTGATCCGGCTAGAAATTTAGACAAGGCTGCCAGTTGCCCGTTGAGTTGTTGCACTTCTTTGACACAGGTCGGGCTTTTCATGTCGAGTATGGCCTGGAATTTGTCTGGGTTTGCTTCGATTCCTCTTTGTGTGAGCATGAATCCCAAGAATTTGCCAGCTTCTACTGTGAAGGTGCATTTCGCAGGGTTAAGTCGCATGTCATGCTTTCTTATGGTATTGAACACTTGGGTGAGGTCGGACAGTAATGATTCCTCGCTTTGTATTTTCACTAACATATCGTCCATATATACCTCCATTAGTTTTCAAATGTGATATGCGAAGACTTTGTTCATTAACCTTTGGTAGGTGGCTCCTGCGTTTTTGAGTCCAAATGGCATGACAACGTAGTAGTAGTTTGCTTTGGGTGTTAAGAATGAGGTTTTTTCTTGATCAGGTGGGTACATCGGGATTTGATTGTATCCTAAATAAGCATCCATAAAAGAGAGGTACTTGTATCCGGAGGAGGCGTCTACTAGAGTGTCGATGCTTGGGAGTGGATAAGGATCTTTTGGGCAATCCTTGTTGAGGTTGGTGTAATCAGTGCACATCCGCGATTTCCCATTTAACTTTTTCACCAAGACGACATTTGCTAGCCATAGTGGGTACTTGGCTTCCCTAATGAATCCTGCCTCTAGTAGAGCTTATATCTGTTCTTCCATATCTTGGGATCTTTCTGGTCCGAGCTTTCTACGCCTCTGCTGTACTGGCCGAGATCCTAGATATACTACCAGCTTGTGGCACATTAGCTTGGGGTCTATGCCCGGCATGTCTGTGGCCTTCCATGCAAAGAGGTCGTCATTATCCTTTAAGAACTGTATGAGGGACTCTTTTACTTCTCCCTTTAGGATTGCACCGATATTGGTCATTTTATCTGGGACATCTCTGATCTAGACTTTTTCTATCTCGCCTTCAGGTTATGGACGGAGTTCTTCCCAACCTCGAATTCCCTCGAGTTCGATGGTGTGGATTTTTTCTCCTTTGCCTCTAAGGTTCAGACTTTCATTGTAACAGCGGCATGCTATTTTCTGGTCTCCTTTTATCGTAGCGATCCCTTCTGTAGTTGGGAACTTCATGCATAGATGTGGAGTCGAGACTACTATCCCGAGTTGATTTAGCGTTGTCCGACCTATCAAGGCATTGTAGGCTGAGCTCATGTCGACCACAATGTAGTCTATGTTGAGTGTTCTTGACCTGTCTCCCTTTCCAAAGGTTGTGTGTAGCAAGATGTGTCCAAGTGGTTGGATCGGAGTGTCTCCTAATCTGAATAAGCTGTTCGGATATGCTCTGAGCTCTTTTTCTTCCAGGCCGAGTTTGTCAAATGCAATTTTAAACAAGATGTCAGTCGAACTTCCTTACTCTACCAACGTGCGGTGGAGGTTTGCGTTGGCCAATATGATAGTAATGACCATGGGATCATCGTGTCCCAAGATGACGCCAGCTGCGTCCTCTTTAGTGAAAGTAATGGTAGGGAGGTCAGGTGCTCCTTCTCCTCCCTCTGCGTGATATACCTCTTTGAGGTGTCTTTTGCGAGATGAATTAGAGATTCCCCCTCCCGTAAATCCTCCATGTGTCATGTGAACATGTCTCTCCGGAGTATGAGGTGGTCGTTCTGTTCGTCCGACCTCTTCATCGCTTCTTCTCTTTTTGGGCTCATCTATCTTGCTGGCTAAGTATCGGTCTAATCTTCCTTCTCTTACCAATTTTTCTATGACATTCTTCAAGTCGAAGCACTCGTTGGTGGGATGTCCATAGATTCGATGGTATTCACAATATTCCGTTCGATTTTCTCCTCCCTTTTTGCTTTTAAGTGGACGAGGTGGTGGGATCTTTTTTGTGTGGCATACTTCTCGATAGACTTCCACGAGAGACACCCAGAGAGGGGTACAGTTGTGGTATTTCTTAATCTTCTCTCCATGCTGATCTTCTTTTTTCTTGGACTCTTTATCCTTATCTCGGGAGGAGTAAAAGGTTCTGGATTTTGAGGTCTCTCCTAGTCGAGAGTTTTCTTCCATGTTGATGTATTTTTCTGCTCGTTCTTGCACTTTATTTAAAGATGTAGGGTGCTTCTTTGATATGGATTGACTGAAAGGTCCCTGGTGCGCGGAATTGTGAACAATACTTTTCACAACTCTCATAATCCCCGGTCATGAACCCCAAAAACTTGGTAGCTCAATACCATGGCATTACACAACTTCGCACAACTAACCAGCAAGTGCACTGGGTCGTCCAAGTAATAAACCTTACGCGAGTAAGGGTCGATCCCACGGAGATTGTTAGTATGAAGCAAGCTATGGTCATCTTGTAAATCTTAGTCAGGCAAACTCAAATGGATATAGTGG
>NC_029774.3:59057213-59057439 GCF_000817695.3 Arachis duranensis | reverse complement strand
CATTCTTTCAAGAGCCAACATTCATGAACCACAAATTCAAGATACATATGCACTGTTTAAGCATACATTCAGAAAACAAAAATATTGCCACCACATCAAATTAATTAAACTGTTATAAAATTCAAAATTCATGCAATTCTTCCTTTTTCAATTGAGCACGTTTTTATCTAAGAAAGGTGATGGATTCACAGGACATTCATAACTTTAAGGCATAGACACTAAGACT
>NC_029774.3:59055876-59056316 GCF_000817695.3 Arachis duranensis | reverse complement strand
CTCCATCTCCCATGACTCGGAGGTGGAAGCTTTTGCCTTCCCTTTCCTCTTTTTAGAGGTTTCTCCGGCCTTGGATGCCATTAATGGTTATGGAAAAACAAAAAGCAATGCTTTTACCACACCAAACTTAAAATGTTTGCTCGTCCTCGAGCAAAAGAAGAAAGAAGAGAGTAGAAGAAGAAGAAATGAGGAGAAAGGGAATGGCTTTTTGTGTTCGGACAAGAGGGAGAGAAATTATGTTTAGGAGGTGTGAAAATGAAGGAGTGAATGAGGATTTATATAGGAGAGGGGGAAGAGGGATGTTCGGCCATTTGAGGGTGGGTTTGGGTGGGAAAGTGGTTTGAATTTGAATGGTGGGGTAGGTGGGGTTTTATGAAGGATGGATGTGAGTGGTGAAGAGAAAGATAGGATTTGATAGGTGAAGGGTTTTTGGGGAAGAG
>NC_029774.3:59055378-59055747 GCF_000817695.3 Arachis duranensis | reverse complement strand
CATCCCTGCACCAAATGGCAAACAAAATCACGTTTTTAGCCATTTCTGGCGTTAAACGCCGGGCTGGTGCCCATTTCTAGCATTTAACGCCAGCTTCTTGCCCTTCTCTGGCGTTTAACGCCAGTCTGGTGCCCCTTTCTGGCGTTAAACGCCCAGAATGGTGCCAGACTGGGCGTTAAACGCCCAACAGCTAACCTCACTGGCGTTTAAACGCCAGTGGGTGCGTCCTCCAGGGTGTGCTGTTTTTCTTCCTGTTTTTCATTCTGTTTTTGCTTTTTTCATGGATTTTGTGACTTTTTATGATCATCAACCTACAAAAGAGATAAAATAACAAAAGAAAATAATTAATTATAAAACATTGGGTTGCCT
>NC_029774.3:59055060-59055208 GCF_000817695.3 Arachis duranensis | reverse complement strand
CAACACCAAACTTAGAAGTTGGTTGTGGCCTCCCAACACCAAACTTAGAGTTTGACTGTGGGGGCTCTGTTTTTGAGAGAATCTCTTCATGCTTCCTCTCCATGATGACAGAGGGATATCCTTGAGCCTTAAACACCAAGGATTCTTT
>NC_029774.3:59053874-59054300 GCF_000817695.3 Arachis duranensis | reverse complement strand
CAAGGTATTTAGCAACTTGCTCTTCAGTGACATACTCATCCTCTTCAGAGGAAGAATACTCATTAGAGCTCATGAATGGCAGAAGTAAGTCCAGTGGAATCTCTATGGTCTCATTTTGAGCCTCAAATTCCCATGGTTCCTCATTGGGGAACTCAGTGAAGGCCAGTGGACGTCCATTGAGGTCTTCCTCAGTGGCGTTCACTGCCTCTCCTTCCTCCCAAAATTCGGCCATGTTGATGGCCTTGCACTCTCCTTTTGGATTTTCTTCTGTATTGCTTGGGAGAGTACTAGGAGGGAGTTCAGTAATTTTCTTGCTCAGCTGTCCCACATGTGCCTCCAAATTTCTAATGGAGGACCTTGTTTCAGTCATGAAACTTTGAGTGGTTTTGATTAGATCAGAGACCATGGTTGCTAAGTCAGAGGTAT
>NC_029774.3:59053229-59053674 GCF_000817695.3 Arachis duranensis | reverse complement strand
CCATAGGGTTCTCCCATGTAATTCACCTCTTCTATTGAAGGGTTCTCAGGATCATAAGCTTCTTCCTCAGATGAAGCTTCCTTAGTACTGCTTAGTGCATTTTGCATTCCAGACAGACTTTGAGAAATCATATTGACTTGTTGAGTTAATATTTTGTTCTGAGCCAATATGGCATTCAGAGTGTCAATCTCAAGAACTCCTTTCTTCTGACCAGTCCCATTGTTCACAGGATTCCTTTCAGAAGTGTACATGAATTGGTTATTTGCAACCATTTCGATCAGTTCTTGAGCTTCAGTAGGCGTCTTCTTCAGATGAAGAGATCCTCCAGCAGAGCTATCCAAAGACATCTTGGACAGTTCAGATAGACCATCATAGAAAATACCTATGATGCTCCAGTCAGAAAGCATATCAGAGGGACACTTTCTGATTAATTGTTTGTATCTTT
>NC_029774.3:59051061-59052315 GCF_000817695.3 Arachis duranensis | reverse complement strand
TTTGAAAATTAAAAACTTGACTAACAAGAAAAGATATGATTCAAACATTAAACCTTCCTCAACAGAAAAGGCAACATGCTTAAGTGTTGAATCAAATCATTACTTGATAGTAAGTATCTTTGAAAATGGAAAGAAATTGATTTTGAAAAAGATTTTGATTGAAAAATTGATTTGAAAAAGATTTTATTTTGAAAATATTTTGAAAACTTAAAAAAATCTGCATTGAAAACAAAATCTTCCCCCCTTTAGCCATCCTGGCGTTAAACGCCCAGAATGGTGCACATTCTGGCGTTTAACGCCCAAAACTATACCTTTTTGGGCATTAAACGCCCAACCAGGTACCCTGGCTGGCGTTTAAACGCCAGTCTGTCCTTCTTCACTGGGCGTTTTGAACGCCCAGCTTTTTCTGTGCAATTCCTCTGCTGTATGTTCTGAATCTTCAATTCTCTGTATTATTGACTTGAGAAGACACAAATTAAAAATATTTTTGGATTTTTAATAATAAGGAAATATCAAAATGCAACAAGAATCAAATAACAATGCATGCAAGACACCAAACTTAGCAGTTTGTATACTACTGACACTAACAAAATGAAAATGCATATGAGACACATAAAACACTCAAGTCAATTGAATTCAAAGATTAGAGCATGAAAATTATCAAGAATTACTTGAAAATCCTTAAGACACATGAATGAATGCATGCACTTGACACCAAACTTAAAATGAAACACTAGACTCAAACAAGAAATATTTTTGGATTTTATGATTTTGTAAATTTTTTGTGCTTTTTCGAAAATTAAGTGATAAAAGAAGATAAAGGTATCAAAATTCTTAATGAGAACTCCAGGAATCATGCAATGTTTAGTCTAAGACTCCGGTCCAGGAATTAGACATGGCTTCACAGCCAGCCAAGCTTTCAAAGAAAGCTTCGGTCCAAAACACTAGACATGGCCAGAGGCCAGCCAAGCCTTAGCAGATCACTGCTCCAAAAGCAAGATTGATAAAAATCAACAAGCTCTTGTGATGATAAGTTGAAACCTCGGTCCAATGAAATTAGACATGGCCTCTCAGCCAGCCAGACTTCAACAAATCATCATGAAACTCTAGAATTCCTCTTCAAGAATTTCGAAAACAAATAAATACCTAATCTAAGCAACAAGATGAACCGTCAGTTGTCCAAACTCAACAATCCCCGGCAACGGCGCCAAAAACATGGTATGCGAAATTGTGATCAATACTTTTCACAAATCA
>NC_029774.3:59049914-59050369 GCF_000817695.3 Arachis duranensis | reverse complement strand
AAGGTCTAGGCATGGCCGAATGGCCAGCCTCCCATAGTGATCAAAAGATCTAAAGAAAAAGGTTCCAAAGATCAAAAGATGAAAATACAATAGTAAAAGGTCCTATATATAGAAAACTAGTAGCCTAGGGTTTACAGAGATGAGTAAATGACATAAAAATCCACTTCCGGGCCCACTTGGTGTGTGCTTGGGCTGAGCAATGAAGCATTTTCGTGTAGAGACACTTCTTGGAGTTAAACGCCAGCTTTAGTGCCAGTTTGGGCGTTTAACTCCCATTTGGGTGCCAGTTCCAGCGTTTAACGCTGGAATTCCTGAGGGTGACTTTGAACGCCGGTTTGAGCCATCAAATCTTGGGAAAAGTATGGACTATCATATATTGATGGAAAGCCCAGGATGTCTACTTTCCAACGCCGTTGAGAGCGCGCCAATTGGGCTTCTGTAGCTCCAGAAAATCT
>NC_029774.3:59045884-59049859 GCF_000817695.3 Arachis duranensis | reverse complement strand
CTGAATCAGATTTTTGCTCAGGTCCCTCAATTTCAGCCAGAAAATACCTGAAATCACAGAAAAACACACAAACTCATAGTAAAGTCCAGAAAAGTGAATTTTAACTAAAAACTAATAAAAATATACTAAAAACTAACTAGATCATACCAAAAATATACTAAAAACAATGCCAAAAAGCGTATAAATTATCCGCTCATCAGTCCCTCTTGTAGGCCATTGATGAAGCCCATAATAGCTGCTTCAGTAGGCAGACTTTGTATGTCCAGACATGCTTTGTTGAATCTTTCCATGTAGTTGCGAGGACTTTCCCGATCTCCTTGTTGGATCCCTAACAAACTTGGGGCGTGCTTGGTTTTGTCCTTCTGGATGGAGAATCTAGCAAGGAACTTTCCCGCTAAGTCGTCAAAGCTTGAGATGGACCTTGGGGGCAGGCTGTCGAACCACTTAATTGTCGTCTTGGTTAAGGTAGTTGGGAAGGCTTTGCACCAAATTGCATCCGAGACATCGGTGAGATACATTCTGCTTCTGAAATTACTGAGATGATGGCTTGGATCTAATGTGCCATCGTATAGGGTCATGTCGGGAGCTTTGAAGTCCTTTGAGACTTTGGCCTTCATAATCTCTTTGGTGAATGGGTCTTGATCCTTGTGGGGATTATCCTCGTGATTGGATCGAGTAGTCTTTTTTAGATCTGCTTTAAGCTGTAATAGTTTGTCTTCTAACTCCTTACGTCGCCTAGTTTCCCTTCAGTGGTCCTTCTCGGCCTCTCGTTGATACTTGGCCTCTTTTTCGAGTTGTTTGAGACGTTCTTGTTGAGCCTGAAGTGCCTCTAAGATTTCTGCATTTGGTGTACTCTTATCTTTGTTTGATTGACGAGTATCTTTTGATGTGGTGTCCGTGTTCTTGTGCGGTGTTCTGTCCTCTAGATCAGAGTTGTGGTCGTTGTAAAGGTTGTCCGCCATGATGATGGGATGACTTCTAGGTTCCCCGGTAATGACACCAATGTTTAAAGGGTTACCTGAAACTGTAGGTCGATCTCGGACGAGATCTTCTATATTGGTCGGCATTGTTGAGTCTGACTTGTTGGACTTGGTGGTGGTGCTGATCCTTCATCACCGGAGGGTGGTGGTACCTGCAATCCGATGCTTAAGTTAGCAAGGGTATTAAGCAGGTTTTTAGTAGAATCAGAGTATGAGTTATACTTGGGTGCTCCAGTGTATTTATAATGGTGTGGAGTGACCTTTCCTGGAGATAAGATAGTTATCTTATCTTATCTTTGAGTGAAGTCATCTTATCTTCAGGGGAACCGCCCTTATCTCTATAGGCTTGGGATGCCTTTGGATTTGGGTCGTGTTCCTCTGTTAGGGCCTTTTTGGGCTCTCCTGGTGATTTGGCCGAGCTCTAGGAGAAGAGGTCGGGTAGTCCGGACCTGAAAAGGTCGATTGGCTTGTCGTCGATCTCCCCGGGTCGGACATCTCGACCCAGGGTATGAACAGGTACACACACATAGACCAGGACTTTGCCTCTGATTAGTGCGTGCGCAGCACCCTGTGCGCACACACACCAGCATAAATTCTGATATCCTGCAGAATTTCAACATCGACGTTCGAACTTCAAAATCCATAACTTTTAGTACAAAAATCGTTTTGCTTTTGTTCTTCAAAGAAAATAAAATAGACATCCCCAATTTTATTTCAAAACATGTTTTATTAATTTTCAAGTTCTGAGTGCCAAGTTATGGCCTTTCAAATTTGAGTAAAATTTACCAAAAATACAAAATTTTCTGCAACATCCAAAATAACATTTCTCAAACCCTTTTTCTTTTGCAACTAATACCCATCAAACCTTATCCATGTTCAAGCCTAAACTATATCCATCCATTCCACTTCATTTTCATCCTTTCTAACACCCAACAACTCATTAAACACCCAATATCCATCTCAATCATTAGATAACTTTTCTTCACCTAAAATCACAAAATTTGCCATTTTAAAATTTTATTTTATATCCAGTTTAGGCTAAATTCATCCAAAATCCCAATCTCAATAAATTAGATAATACACACATCAATATTTCATTCATCATATGGGCTCGTTACATAATTCAAGGCCATCCCGCCAATATCGTTCAAAATCAATAATCCAAATAAGGCAATTTCTATTAAACTAATCATCATCAAACAACTCAACAATAACCTCATGTCAACTACTCTAGGGTTTCCCATTACATTATAAAATGATTATCCAAAACCAAAATCCGTATCGTAGTTGACGACAGTCCCAACCTCTTGAATCTTTTTCTCTGGCCAATCCAAGTCTCAATCAATGCTATTCGATCTAATTTCATTCAATTCATACAATGTTCATGATAGGATTTCACATAAATTAGGGAAAATAGGAGAAAGAGTTTCCTTACCTTATTCTACATGAACATGGGTTAAAACCCCGCTAGAATTTGAGTTTGAGCTTCTCCTAAAGTATCAAAATCACAAACTCATTACTTCACTACCCAAAAATGTGAAAATATTGGAAAAAAAGAAAATAGAGTAGAGTTCTCATAATTACTCATTGCAAAAATTACATAGAAACATAGAGGGAGGGGAGAGGTACACATGGCCACAAATGGGTCGTCGATTAAAGCTCTAGTTTGTGAGAAAAGTAGATTTGAAGATGAAGGTGAATAGTATTTTAAAGTTTTCTCTTTTTTCTCTTTTCACTCTCGAGCTCTCTTTCTCATTTTTGCCAAAGTGTGTGGAATTTGGGATGGAGTCACGTTTCTTGACACCTTAAATAAGGGGCTTTTTTGTTCTTTTGCCTACTGGGGCCAAAATTTTAAAGGCATATGTTCTGGTTTGTATTCTAAATATTTTTCTAGTCATTTTTACATATTTACTTCTCTTATACATAGTACCGAACAACCGAAGCATGTACAGCTGATTACGATGCCGGTATGTATTTTTCATAGATAATTATATTTTTGTGCTCCAATTAATTTTTTGAACTCAAATTTTATCTGTAAATTCTCAAATTATTAAATTTAAATTTTTAACCTAGACTGGGCGGTGCCAAACCCTCTTAACCCAATTTTAATTATATAATTGACTACTTAAAATTTCTGAGTCTTACAGCTATATGCAAAACACTCCGATACTTAAGTTAATAGTATTTTCTGATATTAGAGTTTGAGCTAGAATTTACCTACTAAGCTCTATTTTCCTTTATTCTCTTTTTCTAGGGTAGTGACTTTCTATGCATTTACTATTTTTTATATCTTTTTCAATGCCATAATTTGACAGTTTTGTTAGATCCAACTTTATTGGCATTAATGATATACCCGTTTATTAGTAAGATGATATCCTATCTTTATCATGATGTCGGCTGGCTAGTTTTGACTAGAATAATACCCACAAATAAAATTAGTGTTTCCATCCTATCAAACACGAAAATCAATACTTTTATATACACATTTTAAAATAATCACTAAAAGGTGAAAACGTAAAGAATTTATAAACATAAAATAATTCAAAGATTATTTTTTTAAGAAAAATTACTAAAATTGCACTTGATCTTTTCGAAACGCTGATAAAAATAATTCTCACTTTGATAATGACAAAAATATCCTCATATGTTGATACACGAAAAAAATATTTAATGTTAAATATATATTTTTTAAAAAGTGCTTTAAAAATATAATTTTGATACAGTTTTTTGCAAATATGATTAGAAAAATAAAAAAAATTTATCTTCGAAAATTGATGACGCTGATGAGCGGATAATTTATACGCTTTTTGGCATTGTTTTTAATATGTTTTTAGTATGATTTAGTTAGTTTTTATTATATTTTTATTAGTTTTTAGCTTAAATTCACTTTTCTGGATTTCACTATGAGTTTGTGTGTTTTTCTGTGATTTCAGGTATTTTCTGGCTGAAATTGAGGGTCCTGAGCAAAAATCTGATTCCGAGACCAAAAAGGACT
>NC_029774.3:59044515-59045133 GCF_000817695.3 Arachis duranensis | reverse complement strand
CACTGAGAGGATGTGAGGTAGCCACTGACAACGGTGAAACCCTTGCATATAGCTTGCCATGGAAGGAGCCTTGCGTGTTTGATGAAGGAGACAGTAGGAAAGCAGAGATTCAGAAGATGGAGCATCTCCAAAACCTCAGCCTATTCTCCATTACTGCAAAACAAGTAATCATTTCATGTTCTTTTGCTTTTCACAATCAATCCTGATAATTTCTGATATCCTGACTAAGATTTACAAGATAACCATAGCTTGCTCCAAGCCGACAATCTCCGTGGGATCGACCCTTGCTCACGCAAGTTATTACTTGGACGACCCAGTGCACTTGCTGGTTAGTTGTGCGGGATTGCAAAAGTGTGATTGCAATTTCGTGCACCAAGTTTTTGGCGCCGTTGCCGGGGATTGTTCGAGTTTGGACAACTGACGGCTTATCTTGTTGCTTAGATTAGGACTATTTTATTTTTGTTGGTTTAGAGTCTTTTAGTTGAGTCTAGTTTCACATTTTAAGTTTGGTGTCAATTGCATGCTTTTGTTTTTCTTTTAATTTTCAATTTTTGCATGTTCTTAGTCCCTTTTTGATTCATAAAAATTCTAAGTTTGGTGTCCTCTTTGTGTTTTTCC
>NC_029774.3:59043979-59044352 GCF_000817695.3 Arachis duranensis | reverse complement strand
ATATCTTTTTAATTGCCAATTCCAAAATCTTTTTAATTAGTTGATTGATTTAGTCTCCAATTTGCTTTGATTTTATTTTTTTTTCTTTTAGTTTTTCGAAATTTTATTTTATTTTCCATTTATTTTCTTTTATTATTTTCAGTCACTTTTAAATAAAAAAAAAACTTTACTTGTGAATCCATATCATATCCCCTTTCTCCATCATGGACCTAAGTGGAATTGAACAGTCCAGAAGGACTCTGGGGTCATATGCTAACCCCATTACAACTGCATATGAGAGTAGCATCTGTATACCTCCCATTAAAGCAAGCAGCTTTGAGCTAAATCCTCAACTCATTATCATGGTGCAGCAAAATTGCCAGTATTCCGGTCT
>NC_029774.3:59042086-59042745 GCF_000817695.3 Arachis duranensis | reverse complement strand
CCATCAGGCATAATTGAGGACATGATTGTCAAGGTTGGGCCATTTGCCTTTCCCACTGACTTTGTGGTACTGGAAATGGAGGAGCATAAGAGTGCAACTCTCATTCTAGGAAGACCTTTCCTAGCAACTGGACGGACCCTCATTGACGTCCAAAAAGGGGAATTAACCCTGAGAGTCAATGAGGATGAGTTCAAGTTGAATGTTGTCAAAGCTATGCAGCATCCAGACACAACAAATGACTGCATGAGAACTGATATTATTGACTCTTGGGTGGAGGAGGTTAATATGACTGAAAGTCTTGAATCAGAGCTAGATGACATCTTTAAAGATGTTCAGCCTAATCTGGAGGAACTAAAGGAAATAAAAGAAATTCTGAAAATTCCTCAAGAAGAAGACAAACCTCCTAAACCAGAGCTCAAGCCACTACCACCATCCCTGAAATATGCATTTCTGGGAGAAGGTGACACTTTTCCAGTGATCATAAGCTCTGCTTTAAATCCACAGGAAGTGGAAGCACTAATTCAAGTGCTAAGGACACACAAGACAGCTCTTGGGTGGTCCATAAGTGATCTTAAGGGCATTAGCCCAGCTAGATGCATGCACAAGATCCTATTGGAGGATGATGCTAAGCCAGTGGTTCAACCACAAAGGCGGCTAAA
>NC_029774.3:59039997-59040851 GCF_000817695.3 Arachis duranensis | reverse complement strand
AGGCTCAAGGATATCCCTCTGTCACCATGGAGAGGAAGCATGAAGAGCTTCTCTCAAAACAGAGTCAAACAGAGCCCCCACAGTCAAACTCTAAGTTTGGTGTTGGGAGGCCACAACCAAATTCTAAGTTTGGTGTTGAACCCCCACATTCAAACTCTAAGTTTGGTGTTGGGAGGCCACAACCAAATTCTAAGTTTGGTGTTGAACCCCCACATTCAAACTCTAAGTTTGGTGTTGGGAGGTTCCAACTTTGCTCTGAGCCTCCGTGAGGCTCCATGAGGGCCCACTGTCAAGCTACTGACACTAAAGAAGTGCTTGTTGGGAGGCAACCCAATGTTATATTTTATCTAATTTCCTTTGTTGTTTTATGTTTTCTATAGGTTGATGATCATGAGAAGTCACAAAATCAATTGAAAAAGCAAAAACAGAAAGAAAAATAGAAAGAAAAATAGCACACCCTGGAGGAGAACTTGCTGGCATTTAAACGCCAGTGAGGCTAGCAGATGAGCGTTTAACGCCCAGTCTGGCACCATTCTGGGCGTTTAACGCCAGAAAGGGGCACCAGACTGGCGTTAAACGCCAGGAATGGGCACCAAGCTGGCGTTAAAAGCCAGAAATGGGCACCAGCCCGGCGTTTAACGCCAGAATTGGCTAAAAACGCATTTTTGCATGCCATTTGGTGCAGGGATGACTTTTCCCTGACACCTCAGGATCTGTGGACCCCACAGGATCCCCACCTACCCCACCACTCTCTCTCTTCTTTCTTCTTTTGCTTGAGGACAAGCAAACCTTCTAAGTTTGGTGTGGTAAAAGCAACGCTTTTTGTTTCTCCATAACCATTTATGGCACCTAAG
>NC_029774.3:59009922-59039024 GCF_000817695.3 Arachis duranensis | reverse complement strand
GCTATGTTCAAGAATCATTATGCTTAACTAGGAGAATCAATAACACTATCCAAAATTCTGAGTTCCTATAGATGCCAATCATTATGAACTTCAAGAGATAAAGTGAGATGCCAAAACTGTTCAGAGGCAAAAAGCTACTAGGCCCGCTCATCTAATTGGAGCTAAGTTTCATTGATAATTTGGAGTCTATAGTATATTCTCTTCTTTTTATCCTATTTTGATTTTCAGTTGCTTGGGGACAAGCAACAATTTAAGTTTGGTGTTGTGATGAGCGGATAATTTATACGCTTTTTGGCATTGTTTTTAGTATGTTTTTAGTATGACTTAGTTAGTTTTTAGTATATTTTTATTAGTTTTTAGCTAAAATTCACTTTTCTAGATTTCACTATGAGTTTGTGTATTTTTCTGTGATTTCAGGTATTTTCTGGCTGAAATTGAGGGTCCTGAGCAAAAATCTAATTCCGAGACCAAAAAGGACTGCAGATGCTGTTGGATTCTGACCTCCCTGCACTTGAAGTGGATTTTCTGGAGCTACAGAAGCCCAATTGGCGCGATCTCAACGGCGTTGGAAAGAAGATATCTTGGGCTTTCCAGCAATATATGATAGTCTATACTTTGCTTAAGAATTGATGGCCCAAACCGGCGTGGCAAAACAGCCTCAGAAATTCCAGCGTTAACCCGGATGAATGTGATGATCCGTGACAATCATCATCATTCTCAACTATGAACGTGTGCCTGATAACCACCTCCGTTCTACCTTAGATTAAGTAGTTATCTCTTGGATTCTTTCATCGGAATCTTCGTGGTATAAGCTAGAACTGATGGCGGCATTCAAGAGAATACGGAAGGTCTAAACCTTGTCTGTGGTATTCTGAGTAGGATTCAATGATTGAATGACTGTGACGTGCTTCAAACTCCTAGCAGGTGGGGCGTTAGTGACAGACGCAAAAGAATCACTGGCTTCTATTCCGTCCTGACCGAGAACCGACAGATGAATTCCGTGTGCTGTGACAGAGCATATGCAATCGTTTTCACTGAGAGGATGGGAGGTAGCCATTGACAACGGTGAAACCCTACATACAGCTTGCCATGGTAGGAGACTTGCATGCTTGAAGAATAGTAGGAAAGCAGAGATTCAGAAGATGGAGCATCTCCAAACCTCAACCTATTCTCCATTACTGCAAAACAAGTAATCATTTCATGTTCTTTTGCTTTTCACAATCAATCCTGATAATTTCTGATATCCTGACTAAGATTTACAAGATAACCATAGCTTGCTCCAAGCTGACAATCTCCGTGGGATCGACCCTTGCTCACGCAAGATATTACTTGGACGACCTAGTGCACTTGCTGGTTAGTTGTGCGGGATTGCAAAAGTGTGATTGCAATTTCATGCACCAGACGCTAAGTAAAATTTTTTTGTTATTTTTATCAATGACTAAAAATACTTTAAAAAAATTCTAGAAATCAATTTTTTATTTTGTTTTTTATATGTATTTTCTAAATATTTATCCAAATATTCGTATAAAATTTTGGATCAAATTCATGATTAGCCAAATATAAAAATCACTTACTACTTATAAAAATATTTTTTGTCGTGTTTTCTAATATTTTGAATACATCTTTTTGTTATAAAAAATAAAGATTATTTTTATTAGCGTTTCAAAGAATAAATTGCATGCCAAAATGGTATCCAAAAGTTCAAATTACTGACAAAAAAATTGAAAATAAACTTCTAAAAAATTTTAAAATGTAACAAAAAATAAATATTAAATATATATTCCAAAAAAATAGTTTAGAGATCAAATTTAGAGATTTTTTTCATTTTTAAATTTTGGTAATTTTATATTAAATTTTAAAAAATTTATTACAAATAACCATTGTTCATACCCTGGCCCAAAATACAGGCCAGGCCCAATCAAGTTAAAAGGAGTAATCTAGAAGATTGACTTCAACCGCTTGTCTGACCTCCTCCAAGAGGTCGGGTTCGACGTAAGCAAGCAATCAACACTTATCCGAACGAGTAACCGCCTCCCCAAATCTCTCACCCACTTCTAAAAGAGAGATCTCAAAAATCCTAAGATAAAGGGGGTTATCCACCATCAAAGGTGGAGCTACATTAACGGTGGTTATTGGTTCATTCTCAATAAATATATTGACACACTCAAGTAAACTTAAGTTCCAATACTTAAAATCTGCTCAACCCCTTGCTAACTTAAGCATTGGAGTGTCTTGCAGGTACCACCGCCACCTATTCAATCATATACGTACAACTCGGACGGCGGCTCTCAAAGAAGTGAACAAGTCGGAGACCACTATCCATCATCGTTCAGGCCTTCTATTCGAGCCCAATCATCCAGTTTCAGGTAAACCCCCAAAACATTGTCGCCGTTGTCGGGGACCTGGAGATCGATGCTCAATGGAGGACAGCCTACGTGAAGACGGACATACTACTTTTGAGTTAGATCAAAAGCATCAAGACGTGGTCAACAATGACCAAGCCTTAGTAACACCCCAGCCAAGGATGGAGGAGCCGCATAGCAAGGGTCCCTCCAACATCCAAAGGAGAATCCCATCTGAAGTTCGCCTCCCTGAAGGGAAAAGACAAACTCAAGGAAATGACCTCGTGGGATGGCTACAAGGACATCAATACCGACTTGAGCAGATGAAACAAAAGTTAGAGCGGTAATGTAAAGCAAAGAGAAGCTTCAGGAGAGAGATCAAAAGGTGAAGAGAGCTGGAGGACAAGCTCTCAAAGCTAGAATCTGATCTCCGAAACAACGATTCTCGTACGACTCGGGAAGACAATCCTCTAGGGAGAGAGGACCTATTTACAGAAGATATCATGCGGGCTAAAGTCCCCAGAAAATTTAAAAGTCCTGACATGAACCTATATGATGGAACAACCGACCTGAAACATCATTTGAGCAACTTTAAGAGCCGGATGTACTTAGCAAATGCCTCAGATGCTACTTGCTGCAAAGCCTTTCCGACAACATTGACCAAAGCTTCCATGAAGTGGTTCGACAGCTTACCCCCGAGGTCGGTATCCAATTTTGATGATATCTTGCACAAATTCCTTACCAGATTTTCCATCCAGAAAGATAAGGTCAAGCACGCACCCAGTCTACTCGGTGTGAAACAGGAGGTCGAAGAACCCCTAAGGAAACACATAGA
This sequence comes from Arachis duranensis, assembly GCF_000817695.3. Lineage (NCBI taxonomy): Eukaryota > Viridiplantae > Streptophyta > Magnoliopsida > Fabales > Fabaceae > Arachis > Arachis duranensis. Next base: position 59,035,847 of record NC_029774.3, on the reverse strand, counting down.
AAGATTCAGCAAAGTATGCTTGGAGATTCAAGACCTGCCCACTGAGGCGATAATAATGGGACTCGTCAATGGTCTCCGAGAAGGACCTTTCTCTCAGTCTATATCAAAAAGACATCCAACTTCCTTGAATGATGTACAGGAGCAAGCCGAAAAGTACATCAACATGAAAGAAAATGCCAGATTACGAGAACCAAACTGGCAACTTGGGAACCCTCACCAGTCAAAGGAAAATGAGAGGGAGCCTAAGAGGAAAGAAGAAGTTGGACTCGAGAAACCCAGAAGGTATCACAACTACACCCCGTTGAGGGTTTCCCGTGTAGATCTATACAGGGAAATTTGCCACACCGAGAAGTTTCCTCCCTTGCGTCCAATAAAAAATAAAAAGGATGGAAGTCGTAATTTGTATTAATACCATAAGCTTTATGGACACTCAACAAATGATTTCTATGACCTAAAAAATGTTATAGAAAAGTTCGCTAGAGAAGGTCGGCTGGATAGATATCTCATAGAAAGGTCGCGCAGAAAGGTCCACCCCCGCAAACTCTTGAGCAACATGTTCACATGATCTCGGGAGTGTTCGCTGGAGGAGTGGTGCGCGAAAATGAAACTCGCACAACTGAATCGGCAAGTGCACCGAGTCGTCCAAGTAATACCTCAGGTGAGTGAAGGTTGATCCCGCGAGGATTGTTGGGCTGAGCAAGCTGTGGTTATCCTGTAGATCTTAGTCAAGCGAATAGAAAGATAGTTGTTGTTTGTTATAGGCGCATAAATAAAACAATAACAAAAAGACGTAGAAACAATTATAGGAAATCAGTTAAGGCCTCAGAGATGCTTGTTCTTCCAGATTAATACTTCTTACTCACTACATTAACAATGAGTGATTCATTCAATGGCAAGACTATAAGTGATTAAGCCAAGGATAGTGGTCATTAATCACCTCTAATCTAAACCAAATGCCCAAACAGGTCAGTCAATCTAGACGAGTGTGAAGCTCATGCAATTCAATCTCTGATAATCTTACTCAAAACGTCATAGACAAGGTCGGATCTTCCGTATCGGAGAATGAAGCTTAATATTCCAACCTTAACACCACAGGGACCTCAATTACCCATGACTTACGAGATTTCACGTCACATATCACTACAAAATTCTTGCTTGTTTGTGGAAGTTTTTTAGAGGGAATTATTATAAACCTCCATAATATATTTTAATAGTGATGTACTCTCAAGCTGTAGCTTAATACTATCCAGATCAGGACTCGTAAGGAACTCATGTAAAATAAAGGGTCATACTCTGGTTCCACCCCAGATTCATAAAGATGAAGAATGACAATACATCATTGAATGAAATCAAACATATATTAAGGTAGAAAGGTAATTATATTAATCCATAGGAATGAGTAGAGCTCCTATCCTTAACTTTGGAGGTTTAGCCGCTCATATTTTACAGAAAATAAAGTGTGATAAGCTATGAGAGGCTGAAGATCATAAACAATGGGTGATCATCTCCTATATATACTAATCTAATAATTAAAATTTACAAAAATGAGATAAACTAGGCAAAAGGTGCAAAAATTCACTTTTGGGCCTACTTAGTGAGTGTTTGGGCTGAGCTGGCGTCTAACTTGGATGAGTGGGAGTTGAACACCTAGTAGGGAGTGTCTGCACTGCTTCTTTGCTCCATTGGTGGCGTTAAATGCCAGTTTTGGGCGTTCAACGCCCCAAAAGTTTGGTGTTCAACGCCCATTTTGGGTAGACATTTCCAAAGAAAGGTATAGACCATTATATATTGCTAGAAATCTCTAAAAGTTAACTTTCCAACTCCGTACAGAGTGCGTCAATTGGACCTCTGTAACTCAATAAATGCTTGTTTGAATGCATGGAGGTCAGGATCTGACAACATCTGCTATCCTTTCTTCGCCTCTGAATCAGACTTTGCCAAAACTTGCCAATTTCACCCAAAAATCACCTAAAATCATAAAAAAAAAAACACAAAAGCTCAAAGTAGCATCCAAAATGTGAATTTAGCACTAAAATCTACTAAAACATAATAGAACTTAATAAAATATAACTAAAAACACTAAGAAAATGATACTAAAAAGGGTATAAAATATCCGCTTATTAGAATACCAAATTTAAACTGTTGCTTGTCCTCAAGCAACCAAAAACAAAATAGGACTAAAAAGAAGAGAAAGATACAATAAGTCTTAGATTTTTCCATGAAGCTTAGTTCCAAATAATCGAATGGGGCTATTAGCTCTTTACTTCTGAACAGTTTTGGCATCTCACTTTCCTTTGAAGCTCAGAACTATTAACATACCTTGGAACTTAGAATCTGAATGATATTATTGATTCTCTTCTTTTAGCTCTTCTTGATTCTTGAACACAGCTTCTTTTCGGTGCTTTGCACTTTTGAGCCTAGTCGTGACTCTAAGCATTTTGTTTTCCTGTATTACCACCGGATACATAAACACCACAGGCACTTAACTGGGGAACCCTTTGGATTCGAATTTAGCTTTGCTTAAATTCCCAGACAGTGGTGCCCAGAGTTCTTAAGCATACTCTTTTGTGTTGGATCACGACTTTAACTACTCAGTCTCAAGCTTTTTACTTGACACCTTCATACCACAATCATTTAGTTAGGGATAGCAACTCAATTGAGCTTTTTAGGCTACTTTTGACCCTTCTAACCATTAATGCTCAAAGCCTTGGATCTTTGCTCTTTTTTTTTCTTTTGAGATTTTTATTTTTCTTTTAGCTGCTTTTTCTTACTTCAAGAATCAATATTTTTTTATTTTCCAGAGAATCAATAATACTTCTCTAAATTTGTTATTCTTCAAGAGCCAACATACTGAACTCCAATATCAATCATACGCTGTTAATTCATACATTCAGAAGATAAATGCAAGGTCACCACATCAAGATAAGTGGAATAACTTATGATATAACTCCAAACTTATGTATCCCATTATTCCTTTTCAATTTTAATTTTTCTTTTAAGCATGGTGAAGGATACATTGGATATCTTATAACCAAAACAAAACAAGAAAACAAAACTAGAAAAGAATAAAAGATTAAACGTGATCATGAACTTAGAAGAGAAAATAGACAATAAATTAGAGAATAATAAAAATAGAGATAAAACAGATAGAGAGATAATGGGACTCAATAACCTTAGTAATGGCGCCTACTGCTTCCCCTAGAGAATCTAATGGAGCGTTTGAGCTCCTCTATGTCCTGCCCCTGTCTCAGCTGTTCCTCTATCAACCTTCTTTGATCTTCTCTTATCTCATGGAGGGTAGTGGTGTGCTCCTTGTATTCCACTCTTAGCTGATCCACGCTTGAACTCAACTCCCCTATTGAGGTATTTGGTTGATCCTAATAGTCCCAAGGAGGAAAATACATCCCTTGAGATATCTCAGGAATTTTTAGTGGAGGCGGCTGCACATGTTCTTGCTGTGGTTCATGTGCAGGCTCTCTCACATGCTCCATCTTCCTCTTTGTGATGGGCTTGTCCATCTCTATGAGGGTATCTCCAGCTATTCTAATTCCAGCTAAACTGCATAGGCAATGTATGAGGTGTGAAAATGCTAACTTCACTTGGGTGGTGGTCTTTTCAGCCACCTTGTACAATTCTTGAGGTATTACCTTATGTACTTTGACCTCACTCCCAAGTATAATGCAATGAATTATTATTGCTCGGTCAATGGTGATCTCAGATCAGTTACTTGTGGGGATGATCGAGCGTTGGATAAACTCTAACCATCCTTGGGCCACAGGCTTGAGGTCAAGCCTACCCAATTTGTAGGGCTTGCCTTATGCGTCCCTCCTCTACTGTGCTCCTTCCACACAGAGTCCACAAGGACTTAATCAAGTCTTTGGTCGGAGTTGACCCTTCTAGTGTAAGAGTGTGGATCTCCTAGCATCTATGGCAATTATAGCACCACTCTCACACTTTCCGGGTTAAAATCCAAGATTTGCTCCCTCACCATGATGCGCCAGTTCTTGGACTTTGGGTTCACACTTGTATCATGATTTTTGGTGACCCAAGTATTGGCAAAGAATTCTTGCACTATTAGTGTTCTGACCTCTGAAACAGGATTGGTCAGAACTTCCCAATCCCTTCTCCAGATTTCTTGTTGGATCTCCGGATACTCCCTTTGTTTGAGCTTGAAGGGGACCTCGGGAATCACCTTTTTGTACCTTACCACATCATAGAAGTGATCGTGGTACACCTTAGTGAGGAATCTCCATGATTTCTAAGGTTCGAAAGTAGAAGTGGGAGCCTTTTCCTTTCTCTTTCTTGAGGATTCACCGGCCTTTGGTTCCATGGGAGAAGAGTAGAAGGAAAAAAGCAGAGCTTTTGCAACACCAAACTTAAGAATTTTGCTCGTCTTCGAGCAAAAAATAACAAAGAGAAGTGGAGTATGAGAAGAAAAAAGAAAATATAGAGAGGAGAGGGAGAAGAAGGCTTTAGCCAGTGGGGGGAATAGGGAAGAATAAAGGTGTGTAAAGTGTATATGGTAAGAGGGAGAGAGTGTTTTTGAGGTGTGTGTATGAAAGGTTGTATGAGGGGGTATTTATAGGGTTGGTGGGGTGTAGGGTTCGGTTGGATGGGAGGAAAGAATGAAGGGGAAAAGTTTGAATTTGAAATGAGTGGGGTTGGTAGGAAATTGAATGATAGGATTTATGATCGGTTTTGGGAAAAGGAAAAGGTGATTGTGTATGGAGAAGAGGAAAAGTAGGAGAGAGAAGGAAAGGATTGAATGATAGGTAGGGTAGGTGAAGATTCTGTGGAACCCACTGGCTGAGAAAGCTTTGAATCTTCGAGGTTCCTGCCCTTTACCTGGCGTCCAACGCCAGGAATCGGCGTTGAACGCCCACTGGGGACCAAAAAGTTGGCCCTGGCTGCTCCATAGGGGGAATTGAACACCCAAACTGCTCCCTGTCTGGCGTTCAATGCCAGCAATGTATCCTTGGTGGGAGATGGAAGCCCAGGCTACCCCCTATCTGGCGTTCAACGCCAGGATTGCTTCTTAATGGGCGTTGAACGCCCAAAGGAGATCAAGGCAAGGAACTTCTCAGTCTTTGAATGGGCATTGGACGCCCAACTACCTCCTTGTCTGGCGTTCAATCGCCAGCAAGGGACTCTCCCCAGGGTGTTCTGTTTTCAGTTCTATATGTCTCTGTTACTGTTCTAAGTGCTACACATGATCACAAACGTCAAAAAGTAAAGGAAAATATATAATATAAAATCAAACAAAAACAAATGAAAAGAAATTTAAACTACTGTGCTAATGGTTGGGTTGCCTTCTAACAAGTGCTTCTTTACCGTCATTAGCTTGACGGACAGCTCCATTGCGGAGGTAGGTAGGGGCTCAAATCTTTACCCCTCGCAGTGAACTTTCTTCCTATGCTCTCATGAATGAGCTCCACATGCTCTAGAGACAGGATCCGGTTCACAGTATGTGGAATGACTAGACTCGTAGTAAAGACAACTCTCATGCCAGGTGAGAAGCCTTCAGTGGGGATTTTCTTGTCCTTCCAGCCTTTAGGTACCTTTTTCTTAGTACCTTCCTTCGTATTGCTTGATGATGGTTGCCCAACATCAAACTTAGAGTTAGTGTCTGGGGGCTTTGTAAAACTTTGCATTGAGAGTGAAGGCTGAAACACTATGTATTGCACAATGGTACCTCCTTTGTTAGAGGGAGACTGGGGGTTGGGGATCCTGAACAAGATACAGTCCTCATGCATCCTCAGGACTAACTCTCCTCTCTCCACATCTATCAAGGCCTTAGCAGTTGTTAGAAAAGGCCTTCCAAGGATGATAGAGTTATCCATGTCCTCCCCAGTGTCTAGGATCATAAAATCTATAGGGGGTAAAGGTCTTCAACCTTCACAATGACATCTTCCACCATGCCATATGCCCTTTTTAGGGACTTGTCTGCTATCTCTAAGGAGATATTGGTAGGCTGAGCATTTTGAACTCCCAGTATCTTCATCACAAAGTGAAGCATAAGATTAATTCTTGAGCCAAAGTCGCATAATGCCTTCTCAAAAGTGATGGTCCCTATAGTACAAGGAATTAGAAAGCTTTCGGGATCCAGCAGCTTCTGAGGGAGTTTCTTCTGGACTAAGGCACTGCACTCCTTAGTCAGTGGTGCACGAAATTATGATCATATTTTTTACAACTCCGCACAACTAACCAGCAAGTGCACTGTGTCGTCCAAGTAATACCTTATGTGAGTAAGGGTCGATCCCACAGAGATTGACGGCTTGAAGCAAGCTATGGTCATCCTGTAAATCTCAGTCAGGCGGATTCAAATGGTTATGAGGTTTTGATAATTAAAAGATAAATAAAACATAAAATAAAATAAAGATACTTATGTAATTCATTGGTGGGAATTTCAGATAAGCGTTTGGAGATGCTTTGTTGCTCCTGAACCTCTGCTTTCCTATTGTTTTCATCCAATCATGTGTGCTTTCTTCCATGGAAAGCTGTATGATCCTCTCAGTGAAAATGGTCCTCTACAGTTTCAGTATGGCTAATCAACTATCAGATTTCTCATCTCAGATGAAAAATACCAGGCACAACTACCGCATGGCTAATCATCTGTCGGTTCTCACTTGTGTTGGAATAGGATCCCTTGATCCTTTTGCACGCTGTCACTGCATCCAACAGTCACGAGTTTGAGGCTCTTCACAATCATCCCTTTCCAGATCCTACTCAGAATACCACAGACAAGGTTTAGACTTTCCGGATCTCAAGAATGCTGCCTATTGATTCTAGCCTATACCACGAAGATTCTAATCTTAGATTCGGATGCACTGTTGTCAGGAGAGATTATGCGAATTGTGAATCAGAGACCTGAGAGAATATACTCTGATTGGCATCCAATGACTACGTTGAACATTATGTAGACCGCTTTGTGGTTGTTAGGCACGTGGATCTTGGTTATGCGAGTAACGAAGATAGTGGGTGATTGTCATGGGTCACCCCCTTCATTCTGACTTAACTGAATTGAGTACAAGAGTATATCTTGGAGAAGAAGTAGGTGTGAATTGAAGGAAAAATAATAGTACTTGCATTAATTCATGAAGAACGGTAGAGCTCCTCATCTTAATCTATGAGGTGTAGAAACTCCACCGTTGGAAAATATATAAGAACAAAATGGTCTAGGTATGGCCGAATGGCCAGCATCTAAAAAGGGTTCAAAGAACTCCCCAAAAGGTAAAAGACTCTCATACAATAGTCAAAAGTGCTATTTATCTAAACTAGTAAACTAGGTTTACAGAAAATGAGTTGATAGTGCAGAAATTCACTTTTGGGGCCCACTTGGTGTGTGTTTGGTCTGAGCCTTGAAGCTTTCACGTGCATAGGCCATCCTTAGAGTTAAACGCTAGCTTGGGTGCCAGTTTGGGCATTTAACTCCAGCTTTGGTGCCAGTTTTGGCGTTTTACGCTAGAAAATGGTCTCTAGTAGGCGTTTGGACTCCTGTTTGGGCCAACAAATCTCGAAAAAAGTATGAACTATTATACATTGATGGAAAGCCCAAGATGTCAACTTTCTAAAGCAATTGAGAGCGTGCCAATTGGACTTCTGTAACTCCAGAAAATCTACTTCGATTGTAGGTTGGTTAGAATCCAATAGCATCTGTAGTCCTTTCTCAACCTCTAAATCAGATTTTTGCTCAGGTCCCTCAATTTCAGCCAGAAAATACCTGAAATCATAGAAAAACACACAAACTCATAGTAAAGTCCAGAAATGTGATTTTTGAATAAAAACTAATAAAAATATACTAAAAAGTAAATAAAACTTACTAAAAACTACCTAAAAATAATGTCAAAAAGCGTATAAATTATCCACTCATCACAACACCAAACTTAAATTGTTACTTGTCCCCAAGCAACTAAAAACAGAATAGGATAAAAAGAAGAGATTATACAATAAATCTCAAAATATCAATGAAGCTTAGTTCTAATTAGATGAGCGGGGCTAGTAGCTTTTTGCTTCTGAACAGTTTTAGCATCTCACTTTATCCTTTGAAGTTCAGAATGATTGGCATCCATAGGAACTCAGAATTCAGATAGTGTTATTGATTCTCCTAGTTTAGTATGTTGATTCTTGAACACAGCTGCTTTATGAGTCTTGGCCGTGACCCTAAGCATCTTGGTTTTCAGTATTACCACCGGATACATAAATGCCACAAACACATAACAGGGTGAACCTTTTCAGATTGTGACTCAGCTTTGCTAGAGTCACCAGTTAGAGGTGTCCAGAGTTCTTAAGCACACACTTTTACTTTGGATCACGACTTTAACCACTCAGTCCCAAGCTTTTCACTTGGACCTTCATGACACAAGCACATGGTTAGGGACAACTTGATTTAGCCGCTTAGGCCAGGATCTTATTCCTTTGGGCCCTCCTATCCATTAATGCTCAAAGCCTTGGATCCTTTTTACCCTTGCCTTTTAGTTTAAAGGGCTATTGGCTTTTTGCTTTTGCCTTTTGGTTTAAAGAGCTATTGGCTTTTTCTGCTTGCTTTTTCTTTTTCTTTCTTTTTTTCTTTATTTTTCGCATTTTTTTTCACAAGCTTTGTATTTTTCACTGCTTTTTCTTGCTTCAAGAATCAATTTTATGATTTTTTAGATTATCAATAACATTTCTCTTTTTTCATTATTCTTTCAAGAGCCAATAATTTTAACATTCATAAACTTCACTATAAAAAATATGCACTGTTCAATCATTGATTCAGAAAATGAAAAGTATTGTCACTACATCAAAATAATTAAACTAATTTCAAGATAGAATTCGAAATTCATGTACTTCTTGTTCTTTTGCAAATAGAAACATTTTTCTTTTAAGAAAGGTGAAGGATTCATGGAACACTCATAGCTTTAAGACATAGATACTAGACACTAATGATCATGCAATGAAGACACAAACATAGACAAAACATAAAGCATAAAAATCGAAAAACAGAAAAATAAGAACAAGAAAATTAAAGAACGGGTCCACCTTAGTGACGGCGGCTAGTTCTTCCTCTTGAAGATCCTATGGAGTGCTTAAGCTCCTCAATATCTCTTCCTTGACTTTGTTGTTCCTCCCTCATGGCCCTTTGGTCCTCTCTAACTTCATGGAGGATAATGGAGTGCTCTTGTGCTCCATCCTTAGTTGCTCCATATTGGAACTCAAATATCCTAAAGAGGTGTTGAGTTGTTCCCAATAGTTGTGTGGAGGAAAAGGCATCCCTTGAGGCATCTCAAGGATTTCTTGATGAGGGACTTCCTCATGCTTTTATTGAGGTCCATGAGTGGACTCTCTTGTTTGCTACATCCTCTTTCTAGTGATGGGCTTGTCCTCTTCAATGAGGATGTCTTTCTCTATGACAATTCCGGTTGAATTGCATAGGTGACAGATGAGATGAGGAAAGGCTAACCTTGCCAAAGTGGAAGGCTTGTCAGCAACCTTGTATAGTTCTAGAGGTATGATCTCATGAACTTCTACTTCCTCTTTAATCATGATACTATAGATCATGATAGCCTGATCCACAGTTACTTTGGACCGGTTGCTAGTAGGAATGATGGAGCGTTGGATGAACTCCAACTATCCTCTAGCCATGGGTTTGAGGTCAAGCATTCTCAGTTGAACTGACTTGCCTTTGGAGTCTCTCTTCCATTGGGCTCCTTCCACACAGATATCCATGAGGATTTGGTCCAACCTTTGATCAAATTTGACCCTTCTTGTGAAAGGATGAAGATCTCTTTGCTTCATTGGCAAGTTGAATGCCAACCTCACGGTTTCCATACTGAAATCCAAGTATTTCCCCCGAACCACTGTGAGCCAATTCTTTGGGTTCGGGTTCACACTTTGATCATGGTTTTTAGTGATCCATACGTTAGCATAGAACTCTTGAACCATTAAGATTCTGACCTGCTGGATGGGGTTGGTGAGAACTTCCCAACCTCTTCTTCGAATCTCTTGTCGGATCTCCGGATATTCGCTCTTTATGAGCTTGAAGGGAACCTCTGGGATCACCTTTTTCTTTGCCACAACTTCATAGAAGTGGTCTTGATGGACCTTTGAGATGAATCTCTCCATCTCCTATGACTCGGAGGTAGAAGCAATTGCCTTCCATTTCCTCTTTCTAGAGTTTCTCTGGTCTTAGGTGCCATTAATGGTTATGAAAAAACAAAAAAGCAACGCTTTTTCCCACACCAAAATTAAAAGGCTTGCCCGTCCTTGAGAAAAAGAAGAAAGAAGGGAGGAGAAGAAGAAGAAATAGAGGAGATGGAGGTTTAGGAGTAGTTCGGCCAAGGGGGGTTGGGAGTGTTTGTGATGTGTGAAAATAAGGGAGTAAGGGGGTTTTTTATAGGGTAAGGGGGAGAGGGAATCCATGTGATAGGGTTGGGTTTGGGAGGGAAATGGCTTGAATTTGAGTGGGTGAGGGTAGGTGAGGTGTATGATGGGAAATAGTGAATGGATGTGAGTGGTGAAGAGATTATGGGGAAGAGGGTAGGATTTAATAGGTGGATGGTGTTTGGAGAAGAGTGTTATGGAAAGGTGTGAAGAGGAAAGAGAGTGAGTTGGGGTAGGTAGGGATCCTGTGGGGTCCATAGATCCTGAGGTGTCAAAGATTTCTCATCTATGCACCTTTCTGGTGTTTAAACGCCCTCTGTGTGGCATTTCTGGTGTTAAATGCTAGGCTGATGCCTCTTTCTGGCATTAAACGCCAGTCTGGCTGCCACTTCTGGCATTTAACGCCCAGAATGCTGCTAGACTGGGCGTTAAACACTCATTCTGCTACCCTTATTAGCGTTTAACACTAGCCAGACACTTGACATGCTTTTCGGCGTTAAATGCCAGTCTGGCTGCCATTTCTGGCATTTAATGCCTAGAATGCTGCCAGACTGGGCGTTAAACGCCCATTTTGCTATCCTTACTGGCATTTAAACACCAGTAAGCTCGTCCTCCAGGGTGTGCTATTTTTTTATGCTATTTTTGATTCCTGCTTTAATTCTGCAGCTGTTTTTGTGACTTCACATGATCATCAACCTAAAAAAGACATAGATTAACACTAGAAAATAAAAATGAAAAAGTGATTAATATAGATAAATAAGATTGGGTTGCCTCCCAATAAGCACTTCTTTAATGTCAATAGCTTGACAGTGAGCTCTTACAGAGATTCATAGATACTCAGAGCATGATGGTGGCCTCCCAACACCAAACTTAGAGTCTGAATCTGGGGGCTCTGCTTGACTCTGTATTGAAAGAATCTTTTCATGCTTCTTCTCCATGTTTACAGAAGAAGATCCTTGAGTCTTAAACACAAGGTAATCCTCATTCAATTGAAGGACTAATTTTCCGTTGTCCACATCAATCACAGCCTTTGCTGTGGCTAGAAAGGGTCTTCCAAGGATGGTGAATTCATCCTCATCCTTCCCAATGTCTAGGATTATGAAGTCAGCAGGGACGCAAAGGCCTTCAACCATCACTAAGACATCCTCTAAAAGTCCATAAGCCTGTTTCATTGATTTGTCTGCCATTGATGCGTGGAAACTTGTCTCTCAACAAATTTCCCTTCGGCAAGTATACCGAATTGTCGTCAAGTAAAACTCACAGTAGAGTGAGGTCGAATCTCACAGGGATTGATTAGTCAAGCAATTTTAGTTAGAAGAAAGTGCTAGTTGAGCTGAGCAGAAATTGGATTTGGAATTTGCAGAAAATTAAATGATTGGAAAGTAAATAGCAGGAATTAAAGTTCAGAATCTTAAATGGGGAGTTGGGATAATAAGCATGAAATTAAATGGCAAAAAGTAAAGAGAATGAGTAAGATAAGATATGGGGAAATCATTGGGTTCAGGAGAAGTTGCATTCTCCGGATCAAGTTCATTCTCATCTCTTCCTCAATCAATGCATTCATTGATCTCCTTGGCAATCTTAAGTGATTGGATCCCAATTCCTTGGCAATCCAATCTCTCTAAGCTTGAACAATTGCCCAATTCCTTGATTTAATTGCTCATGGGAAGAGATGAAGCGTGGTCACTGATTATACCACATGTATTCCCAAATCAAAGTGTTGGTAGGATTACATGTCACAATATCCATCCAAACCCCAATTTGGTCCAACATGAGAAAGCATTTCTAGCATCATCTCCTCATCCCTTTTCCAAGGCTCAAAGGAGATCCAATTATGGAGAGTTTCTTTTCCAAGACAACTAACCAATTGAATTAAGATCGAAAGCTTTCTAGTAAGATCAAGAGAAAAGAAAGAAGAAGAAGAAGGAAAACTATAATTGATCCATCAAATTACAACAGAGCTCCCTAACCCAATGAAAGGGGTTTAGTTGTTCATAGCTCTAGAGATAAAAAATAGCAGAAAAGAAGAATCCATGCTAAAGTGCAGAAAAAGTAAATCTATAGAGAGTAGTGCCCAAAAGTGCCAAGCTTCTCGCTAGTTCAAAACTACTCCTATATATACTACTCCTCATGATCTTCTAGTGAGTTCTTCAAGTCTTGGATGTGGGCTCTGGACCTTGAGTTGAAGCAGTTCTCATCTTTAGTGGGCCCAGCTTGCAGAGAAATATGAGTTAAGCTTGGGCATTTAGTGAGATTAACGTTGAGTCACATTTTTGGGTGCGAGAACGTTAGTGGCATTCACTTTTTCCACTAACGTTCCACCCTTATATACCCACGTTAACTCCAACGTTAGTAGTCTTAACGCGACTACTAACGTCTCCTATTCAATCCTTGGCTAACGTTAATAGGACTCACTTTTCCCATTAACGTTGGCTTGCCTCTTGCCCCTACGTTATGTCTCACGTTAGCTTAGCTAACGTGGCTCTTAACGTGGGTGTTCTTCACCTTCGAGAGCGTTAGTGACACTCACCTTTGTCACTAACGCTCCAATTGCCTAAAGTTCCTACGTTAGGACTCACGTTAACTAAGTTAACGTGGCTCTTAACGTAGTAAATGAAGCCATCTCCCAACGTTAGTGACAAAAGCGAGTGTCACTAACGTTGGTTCTTTGAATTCAACTCCACTTTAACTTTCACGTTAACAATCTTAACGTGAGAATTAACGTAGGCAATGCTAATGATCCAACGTTAGTGCCAAAAGTGAGTGTCACTAACGTTGGCGTTCTTGCTCCTCTTCCACGTTAGAGTTCACGTTAACTAAGTTAACGTGACTCTTAACGTGGGGCATTGCCTAGTTTCCCAACGTTAGTGGTGTTCACTTTTCTCGTTAACGTGGAGTTCCCCTTTTTCTTCTATGTTAACTACCACGTTAACTTAGTTAACGTGGCTATTAACGTGAGCTATGGATGGCTTTGCAGGCGTTATTGGTGATCACTTTTCTCATTAACGTTGCAAGCTCCTTGCCATTCCACGTTAGTGTTCTCGTTAACTAAGTTAACGTGAATGCTAACGTGGCCCTTCCATGCTTCATTTGTCCTGAAATCTAGCAATTAAAGTGCATCAAAGCTCTAGCCAAAGTCATGAGATTATGCATCATCAAGTTATCATGCAATTCTAGCAAAAATCTCATGAAATCATGCAAAATTCACAATAGTTGCTTGAATCAATGTGTAAGTGTATTTTCACCCAAAACTTGCCTTATTCACTAAGAAAGTGCATGAAACTACCCTAAAATAGTAAAGAAAAGGTCAGTAAAACTGGCCTAGATGCCCTGACATCATATAGACGGAGTGGTGATGAGTTGATATAAGAAAGACTGGACTGATTCCTGGTAGGAGTTGATTGGCAGCAACTCTATCCCAATGCAAGTGCTAGGTGTTAAGACACCCCTAAGGACTTACTCCAAATCAAGTCTTTTTCCCTCATACATACACATCACAGGCACATGGTTTGTTATTTTTCTTTCTTGAGACCTTGGTGTCTAGCACCTCTTTGGGTTACTAAGTGCTCTGTAGCAAAGGTTACTCTTGATAGTGGACTTTCAGCTGATAATCCCGGATTAGTTAACCCAAGTTACCAAGTGATAAGGCACCCCTAAGAGCTTATTCATCCAAGTATATCCCTTGAACATAAACACCACAGACACATGCCTCAATTTTGAAACTCTTGGTGCCTAGCATTGTTTCTTATTGTGTTCCTTTTCTTATTTTCAATTGTATTGCTCTTTTTCTTTTCTTGTTGGGATCTTATTGTTTAGCTAGCCTCAAAGAATGTGTCTCAAACATAGGACTTAGGATGGATAGTTGCTTTCTTTCCTTTCTTGGTGAACCAACTTAGCTTACTAATCAACCTACCACAAACATTCAGAATGCACTTCACAAAATGACTCCACTCTTGTTCTTCCCATAACATTTTCTTTTAGATAAACTTAGAGAGACAAGTATACAAGTAAGGAAGATGAAAGTGAGCATTCAAGACATTAGGCTCAATAACATAGACTTAAGCAATGAAACTTAAATGCATAATTGAAAATTCTAAACTACCATGGAAGCATGTTCTATTTCATACATGATTTTCCTTATTTAAAGCTTTGAAAAAAAAGTAAACTAAGGAGGAACTTCACCATCTTTCACTTGTTGGTATGCTCATTCTCTTCTGCTCCCTTGGGATTCTCCTTGATTACTTGAGTCTCCATTTCCCTTGCGCTTCCCCATCAACTTTTTCCAAAAACCGGCATCCCTCATCTTCTTCTTTAATGCTTCCTTTTGCTGTTTCACCTTCCCCTCTTCTTGTTCTATTAAGTTCTTGCGCACTACCTCATAATTTGGGATGTCAGGGTGTAGGTGATGCATATGCTCAGTCACATAGTTTAACCTTGCCTGAGTGTTGATGCTGAATTCTTCTCGATGCAGTTGCCTTCCTTCGTTGAGCACGCTAAATTCATTGAATGCTTTCATTTGATTCATCTGGCGTTGATTGAGTTCCTGGAGGCATTTATCTTGGCTTTCCTGCCTTTCAGACACCTGACTAATGGCTTGAGTGAGCTGAGAGTAGTGCTCTTGTTGCTGCTCCATTAGTTGTTACTGCCATTCCCTTTGTTGGTTCATCCAGTTTGTTAGCATTTCTTCTTGATGATCCATTCTCTGAGATTGAAGTTGCAATTATTATTCTTGCCCTTCCATGTATATTCTTGATAAATTGTCAATGGCTCCTCGGATGTGACCCAAATTGATGTTGGTTGGGTCATAATACCCTTCTTGATGCTGTTCTGTTTGTTGGGTTTCTTCATGGATAGGTTCTTCCTCTTGTGCTTCTTCTGATGTTCTCTTCCTTAGATGGGGTCTTTTCTGCTGTTGAGCTTGAGTCACATGGGTTATGCGTTGGAATGTGAGTGATCTCCCAAGACCTATCCAAGTTGGATTGCTGTCTTCAAAGACTACCTTGGCCTTCATGCATAATCTAAGGATGGTGCTGGGGTACCAAAGTCTAGCACCTGAATCCTTCTTCTCGGCTGATTCTTGGATTCCTTCAGCTATAATTTCATGCACATTTATGCTTCCACCTCTTATTAAGCAATGTACCATGGTAGCTCGAGAAATATTAACTTCAGAATTGTTTGCAGCTGGAAGGATAGATCGTCTCACAAGCTCAAACCATCCCTTGGCTTCTGGGATGAGGTCTCCTCTCCTGATGAAACGGGGTCTCTTATCCAAATACCTTTCCCAGTCAGACCCCACAATGCATATATCACCTACAATTTCCTCCAGTTCATCATTGTTGGGGCCATTGTTCATTCTTTCTTGGTACCCGAGCTCAACAAATTGTGGTGATTTCAGATGAAGAACTCTAGTTATAGCATTTGGGCTGAAATCTACCTCCTTCCCTCTTACATATCTTGTGAAGGTGGGGGTCATGGTCTTGTCTTCTCTAACCACATTTGCATAAAATTCCCTGATGAAATTTGCATTTACCCTTGCTTCCGGGTTAGTGAGCTTTTGCCAACCCCTTTTTTCGATCTTCTCCCAAATTTGTAGGCACTCATCTTCATCAAACTGGAAGGTTGATTCAGGCAGTATCTTCTTGTTCTTTATTCGCTCGAACTCAAGCTCACGGAAGGCTGTTTTGAACCTCCCGGCATCGAAGGAAGGCTGCTCCATTGGTTCCTTCCTCTTTTACCTTTTGGAGCTTGATGATGCCATAAGTGAGGATTGGTTTGCGAAGATGGTGAAAGCTATGAAGTTGAAGATGGAATTCGGTTGATGTAAGGCAGAATGTGTCTTAGAGGAATGTGTTTTGAGAGAAGGAAGAAAGGTGAGGATATAAGGTGTACGTGAAGTACATATAGCCGAGAGAAAGAAGTCAAAAAGATGGGGATATAGGGTGTGTACGGAAAGGTTGTGTGAAGGGGTTTATATAGAGAGATGGCAATTGTTGAAGGGTGTGGATTGATGGTGTTGTTTGATAGTGGACGGTTGGGGTTTTGAGATTGAATGAGCACAAGGATCACCTCTTTTATGAGGGACTTGCTTCGGTTTCCAAAGCCATCCACTCCCAATGTTGCATGGCAACACTTCTAAGGACATTCCCTATGAGGACAAGTGTGAAATTCCCTTGGTGTAGTGGCCGAATCCCTCTTCCTAATTTGTCCTATCAAGTACCATCAATGTCCTTTTTGATTCCATATACACGAAAAAAAGAGAATGTGAAAATTAATTGAAAAATTGGTGGGAAAATTCAAGGGGTGAACTAACGAAACAAAAATCTCTCTTTTTTTGTGTGGCTAATTTCTTTCCATGAATTCATGAATACACATCAATCAATCATTAAGCTGCCCATGCATGCAACGTTGGTACACCAAACTTGTTTGTGGTCATATGGTGCAACAAGTTTGGGGAATGAATTGCTTTTTTCAAAAAGTGTGTTCAAACCCACTTGGTGTGCTTTGAACACCAAACTTATCATGTACTATACTTTGCATGTAAAGGAGTCTTATATTGGTTGTCAAAATTGATCTGAAAACCCATGAAACTTGCATTATTACTATTATTAGAGGTTTAAGAGAGAGAGAGTTATAGAACATGGGTTGCCTCCCATGAAATGCTTCTTTAGCGTCACTAGCTTGACATTTGGTTCTTGTCAAGGTGGCTGATAGTGCTTGAAGTCCTCCCCTCTTGCAGTGAACCTATGTCCATTAGCTTTGTTGATAAGCTCAATATGCTCTAAGGACATGATTTTGTTGATGGTATACACTGGGGACAGCTGAGATGAAATAGTGGGAAGGTGAGGTGGTATGGTTGGGAAGTATGTAGAGATCACTTCGTCACCTGGAGAGAAATCTTCTATAGGAATCTTCTTGTTTCTCCATCTTCTCGGTACTTTCTTCCTTGTTTCTCTTAGTGCTATCTTGCTTTCTACAGATTCTTCTTCTAAGGGATTTGGTTTCTTTTGGATCCCCTTTTGATGTGGTTCTTTCTGAGCACATGGCTTTCCAACCAATAGGGCTTCTATTTGAATTATTTCCGCTTCACTGCTTGTTTCTTGCATCAATGCTTCCTTGGTTGGCTCCTTCATCAACTCTCTGTTATCATGATCTGATTCTTGTGAGGGCTTAAAGACATTGAAGGTGAGCTGCTCATCATGTATCCTTAGTACCAGCTCTCCTCGCTCTATATCTATGAGCGCTCTGGCTGTGGCTAGGAATGGTCTTCCCAGAATGATGGGGTAGATAGGATTCTCATCCATTTCCAGAACAACAAAATCTGTGAGAAGGTAGTAACTCCCAACCTTTATCAGCACATTTTCAACCACTCCTATTGCTTGTCTTTGAGTTTTGTCAGCCAATCTGATAATTACATCAGTGGGAGTTAGTTCATTGATTTGGAGCCTCTTCATGAGGGAGAGAGACATTACATTGATGCTTGCTCCCAAGTCACAAAGCCCTTTGTCAATCATTGTTTCTCCTATGGCACAAGGGATGTGGAAACTCCCTGGATCCTCCTTCTTTGTAGGTGCCCCTGGTTGAATGAGGGCACTGCAGTCCTTGTTCATCTTTATGGTTTGTCCACCTTTCAATGGACTCTTTCTGGCTAGTAGTTCCTTTATATACTTGATGTAGAAAGGCATTTGCTGGAGGGCTCTAATGAATGGTATATTTACATCAAGAGATGCAAACATATCAAGGAACCTTGAGTACATTCTTCCTGCTACACCACCTTTAAGCCTGTGGGGAAAAGGTGCATATGGGTTCAACACATCCTTCTTCCTTAGCTCTTCCTTGGATGTAGGTCGAGTTGTATAACTTCCTTCCTCCTGGCTTTCTTTGTGATTATTTTGAAGGTGTTCTACTCCATTCATACTCTCTCCATCACTTGTGGTTATCATTTTACATTCTTCCCGTCTTACTTTCCTTGTTTCTCCTCTTGGATTCTTCTCTGTGTCACTGGGGAATCCATCAGTGCACTTGGGAAGTTGTTGAGATAGGTACCCTACTTGAGACTCCAACCTCTTGATGTTCTCTCCTTGGTTTTTGATGTTGGCTCGTACCTCTTCCTTAAACACCTTGTTTTCTTGAACTTCTCTGCATAAGCTTCCAAGTAGAGCTTCAATCTTTGAGAGCCTATCCTCCGTGATTGATGTGGGGTTGAGATTAGGTGGTTGTGAAGATTGGTTGGATGGGTGTTGGTAATGTCTCTGTGAGGTGTTTTGATGAGTTGCATGGTTGTTGGAGTTGAGGTTGTGGCGTCTCTGATCTTGCCCTTGATCTTATTGATTTCCCCATCCAAAGTTGGGGTGATTTCTCCATCCAGAGTTGTAAGTTTTGGAGTACAGATCAAGGCTTTATCTAGGTGAGTTTCCAACATAGTTGGCTTGCTCCCAGTCACCTTCTTCTCCTATGTTTGCTCCTTCTTGAGCTGGTGATGATGTGATGGCTGCTGCAATTTGGTTCTCCTCCACCTTCTTGGTAAGATCTGCTAGCTGCTTGGTGATCATCTTGTTTTGAGCTAGCAAGGCATTCATGTGGTTCAACTATTGACTCCTCTGGTGTTACTTCTTTCAGATGCATAGAAGTAGTCATTTTCAGCAACTGTTTTAATGACATCTATGGCTTCTTCAATGGTTTTGTTCTTGTTTAGAGAGCCTCCTGATGAATGATCCACAGCCTTCTTTGACTCATATGAAAAACCTTCATAGAAGATGTGAAGTTGGACCCACTCATTAAACATCTCTGGTGGGCATCTCCTTGTTAGATCCTTGAACCTCTCCCAAGCTTCATAAAGTGTCTCCCCATCTTGTTGTCTAAACGTCTGCACTTCAGTTCTCAACCTATTGATCCTTTGAGAGGGGTAAAACCTTGCCAAAAACTTGTTCACTACCTCTTCCCAATTAGTCAAGCTCTCCTTTGGAAAGGATTCAAGCCACTTAGATGCCTTATCCCTGAGTGAAAAGGGGAACAAGAGCAACCTATAGACATCGGGGTGGACTCCATTGGACTTCACCGTGTCAAAAATCCTCAAGAAGGTGGTCAAGTGTTGGTTAGGGTCTTCTTGAGCACCTCCTCCAAATGAGCAATTATTTTGTACCAAAGTGATGAGCTGGGGTTTTAGCTCAAAATTGTTGGCATGTATGGTGGGTTTCTGAATGCTGTTCCTACAGTTTCCAGGATTAGGATTGATATAGGATCCTAAGACCCTCCTTTCTTGCCCAGCACGGTTGGCATGGCCTTGATTATGAGCCTCCTCTTCATGGTTGTTCTCCAAATTCTCTTCCATGTTGGGTTCAAAATACTCTTCCTCTACTTCCTCAGCACCAATAATCCTTTTTCCTCTTGTTTTCCATCGTCGTCTCCAAAGGGTTCTTTCAGGTTCTGAATCAAAGGATGTTGAAGCTCCTTCTCTTCTCCTTGTCATACAACAGATTGCACAGCAGGAGATGAAATGCTGTAACTAGTTTTGTTAGAGTAATTGTTAGTGTGAGTGATGCAAATTATCAAACAGTTACTGGGTTAGTGAGCAAAATTATAATAAACAAAGAAATGAAGAACGAAACAAAACTAAGGGGGTGCAGGGGTGAGGAAAAAATCAAAACAACTAACAGAAATTAACTGAATAAACTAAACAAAAAGGAAAAATGCTCAATCTAGTGATCTTCAAACTTAATCATTGTTGATTCAAAATCAATCCCCGACAACGGCGCCATAAACTTGATGCGTGAAAACTTGTCTCTCAACAAATTTCCCTTCGGCAAGTATACCGAACTGTCGTCAAGTAAAACTCATAGTAGAGTGAGGTCGAATCCCACAGGGATTGATTGGTCAAGCAATTTTAGTTAGAAGAAAGTGCTAGTTGAGCTGAGCAGAAATTGGATTTGGAATTTGCAGAAAATTAATTGACTGGAAAGTAAATAGCAGGAATTAAAGTTCAGAATCTTAAATGGAAAGTTGGGGTAATAAGCATGAAATTAAATGGCAGAAAGTAAAGAGAATGGGTAAGATAAGATATGGGAAAATCATTGGGTTTAGGAGATGTTGCATTCTCCGGATCAAGTTCATTCTCATCTCTTCCTCAATCAATGCATTCATTGATCTCCTTGGCAATCTCAAGTGATTGGATCCCAATTTCTTGGCAATCCAATCTCTCTAAGCTTGAACAATTGCCCAATTTCTTGATTTAATTACTCATGGGAAGAGATGAAGTGTGGTCACTGATTATACCACATGTATTCCCAAATCAAAGTGTTGGTAAGATTACATGTCACAATATCCATCCAAACCCCAATTTGGTCCAACATGAGAAAGCATTTCTAGCATGATCTCCTCATCCCTTTTCCAAGGCTCAAACATTACAACAAAGCTCCCTAACCCAATGGAAGGGGTTTAGTTGTTTATAGCTCTAGAAATGAAAAATAGCAGAAAAGAAGAATCCATGCTAAAGTGCAGAAAAAGTAAATCTATAGAGAGTAGTGCCCAGAAGTGCCAAGCTTCTCTCTAGTTCAAAACTACTCCTATATATACTACTCCTCATGATCTTCTAGTGAGCTCTTCAAGTCTTGGATATGGGCTCTGGACCTTGAGTTGAAGCAGTTCTCATCTTTAGTGGGCCCAGCTTGCAGAGAAACATGAGTTAGGCTTGGGCATTTAGTGAGATTAACGTTGAGTCACATTTTTGGGTGCGAGAACGTTAGTGGCATTCACTTTTTCCACTAACGTTCCACCCTTATATACCCACGTTAACTCCAACGTTAGTAGTCTTAACATGACTACTAACGTCTCCTATTCAATCCTCGGCTAACGTTAATGGGACTCACTTTTCCCATTAATGTTGGCTTGCCTCTTGCCCCTACGTTAAGTCTCACGTTAGCTTAGCTAACGTGGCTCTTAATGTGGGTGTTCTTCACCTGCGAGAGCATTAGTGACACTCACCTTTGTCACTAACGCTCCAATTGCCTAAAGTTCCTATGTTAGGACTCACGTTAACTAAGTTAACGTGGCTCTTAACGTAGTAAATGAAGCCATCTCCCAACGTTAGTGACAAAAGTGAGTGTCACTAACGTTGGTTCTTTGAATTCAACTCCACGTTAACTTTCACGTTAACAATCTTAACGTGAGAATTAACGTAGCCAATGCTAATGATCCAACGTTAGTGCCAAAAGTGAGTGTCACTAACGTTGGCGTTGTTGCTCCTCTTCCACGTTAGAGTTCACGTTAACTAAGTTAACGTGACTCTTAACGTTGGGCATTGCCTAGTTTCCCAACGTTAGTGGTGTTCACTTTTCTCATTAACGTGGAGTTTCCCTTTTTCTTCTACGTTAACTACCACGTTAACCTAGTTAACATGGCTATTAACGTGAGCTATGGATGGCTTCGCAGGCATTATTGGTGATCACTTTTCTCATTACCGTTGCAAGCTCCTTGCCATTCCACGTTAGTGTTCTCGTTAAATAAGTTAACGTGAATGCTAACATGGCTCTTCCATGCTTCATTTGTCCTGAAATCAAGCAATTAAAGTGCATCAAAGCTCTAGCCAAAGTCATGAGATTATGCATCATCAAGTTATCATGCAATTCTAGCAAAAATCTCATGAAATCATGCAAAATTCACAATAGTTGCTTGAATCAATGTATAAGTGTATTTTCACCCAAAACTTGCCTTATTCACTAAGAAAATGCATGAAACTACCCTAAAACAGTAAAGAAAAGGTCAGTAAAACTGGCCTAGATGCCCTGGCATCAGCCATCTCTAGTGAGATTCCGGCATCTTGTGCGTCAAAGATCCCTAGTTTCTCCATTATAGAGAGTGGCGTGAGGTTGATACCTGACCCCAGGTCACACAGAGCCTTTTCAAAGGTCATGGTGCCTATGGTGCAAGGTATTAAGAACTTTCCAGGATCTGGTTTCTTTTGAGGCAATGTCTGCTAAATCCATGTATTCAGTTCATTGATGAGAAATGGAGGTTCATCCTCCCAAATCTCATTACCAAATAACTTGGTATTCAGCTTCATGATTACTCCTAGATACTGAGCAATTTCCTCTTCAACAGTGTCTTCATCCTCTTCAGAGGAAGAATACTCATCAAAGCTCATGAATGGCAAAAGTAAGTTCAGTGGAATTTCTATGGTCTCTATATGAGCCTCAGATTTCTCTGGTTCCTTAATAGGGAACTTATTATTGTTCAGTGGACGTCCCTTGAGGTCTTCCTCACTGGAAATCACTGCCTTTTCACTCTCTCCAGGTTTGGCTATCTGGGTTATAGTTATGGCCTTGCACTCTCTTTTGGGATTCTCTTCTGTATTGCTTGGGAGAGTACTAGGAGGAGTTTCAGTAACTCTGTTACTTAACTAGGAGGAGTTAGTAACTCTTTTACTAAGAGATCCTCCATCAGAATGGTCCAATGACATCTTGGATAATTCAAACAGACCATCATAGAATATACATATGATGCTCCATTCGGGAAGCATGTCAGAAGGACACATTTTGGTTAATTGCTTGTATTTTTCCCAAGCTTCATAGAGGGATTCACCTTCCTTCTGTTTGAAGGTTTGGACGTCCACTCTAAGCTTTCTCAGCTGTTAAGGTGGAAAGAATTTGGTCAAGAAAGCATTGACCAACTTGTCCCAAGAGTTCAGGCTTTCTCTGGGTTGTGAGTCTAATCACGTTCTAGGTCTGTCTCTCACAGCAAAGGGGAAAAGCATAAGTCTGTAGACCTCAGGATCAACCCCATTGGTCTTAACAGTATCACAGATCTGCAAGAATTCAGCTAAGAACTGATGAGGATCTTCCGATAAAAGTCCATGAAACTTGTAATTCTGCTGCATTAGAGAAACTAATTGAGGCTTAAGCTCAAAGTTGTTTGCTCCAATGGCAGGAATTGAGATGCTTCTTCCATAGAAGTTGGAAGTTGGTGCAGCATAGTCACCAAGCATCTTCCTTGCATCTCTGGCATGGTTGTTGGGTTCGGCTGCCATGTCTGCTTCTTTTTCGAAATTCTCTGTAAGGTCCTCTTTGGAGTGTTGTGCTTTAGCTTCTCTTAGCTTCTTCTTCAAAGTCCTTTCAAGTTCAGGATCAGCTTCAACAAGAATTCTTTATCCCTGTTTCTGCTCATATGAAAAAGAAAAGAACAAAAGGGAGTAGTAGAATCCTCTATATCACAGTATAGAGATTCCTTGATGTGTCAGAAGAAATGAAAAATAGAGGAATGAGGTAGAGAGAATAAGAAGAATTCGAACACAGAGGGAGAGAGGGGGTTCGAATTATAAGTAGAAGATAAGTGTTAGCAAGTAAATAGGAAGAGATGAGAGAGAGAGAGTAGTCGAAAATTAAAACTATAAAGATTTAAAAAAAAAGATTTTAAAGCTAAAAAGATTTTTAATTAACTAATTGTTTTAGTTTTAATTAAAAAGATTTTTGAAAAAGAGGTTAGTGATTTTCGAAGATTGGAAGTGGAAAAGTGGTTAGGTAGTTTTGAAAAAGATAAGAAATAGCAATTAGTTGAAAATAATTTTGAAAAGATAAGAAGTTAGAAAAAAGATTTTGAAATCAAAATAAAAAAAGATATGATTGAAAAAGATTTGATTTTAAAAAGATATGATAAAAAAGATATGATTGAAAAAGATTTGATTTTTAAAAAGATATTATTGAAAAGATAAGATTGAAAAAGATTTGATTTTTAAAATTGATGACTTGACTAACAAGAAATTAAAAGATATGATTCTAAAATTCAAAGGTTAAACCTTTATTAACAAGAAAGTAACAAACTTGAAATTTTTGAATCAAAACATTAATTGTTAGCAAGGATTTTTGAAAATATGAAAATGGTTAAGAAAAAGATTTTTGAAAAATTAGTTTGAAAATTTTCAAAAAGATTGAAAGATAAATGTTTAAAATATGTTTGATGCAAAAAGTTATGAATTAAAACATGAAAAATTGAAAAAAAATTGAATTGGGAACAAAATTACCTCCCTTGTGTCATCCTGACGTTAAACGCCCAGAATGCTATCCATTCTGGTATTTAACACCCACTTGGCTGCCTCTTTGGGCGTTTAACGCCTAGCCAAATACCCTGGCTGGCGTTAAACGCTAGGAATCCTTCCTTACTGGGCATTTTTCTAAACGCCTAAAATGTTGCCCATTCTGGCGTTAAACGCCCAGAATGCTGCCCATTCTGGCGTTTAACACCCAGAATGGTACATTTACTGGCGTTAAATGCCCAGAATGATAGCCATTCTGGCGTTTAGCACCAAATTGCCTCTTTACTGACGTTTTAACGCCAGTGAGCTCTTTACTGACGTTTTAACGCCAGTGAGCTCTTTTAACGCCAATAGCATCTGTAGTACTTTCTCAGCCTCTGAATCAGATTTTTGCTCAGGTCCTTCAATTTCAGCCAGAAAATAACTAAAATCACAGAAAAATACACAAACTCATAGTAAATCCAGAAATGTGAATTTTGCATAAAAAATAACTAAAACTTACTAAAAACTACCTAAAAACAATGCCAAAAAGCGTATAAATTATCCGCTCATCAGTTAGCACCACAGTCTCATCTCCCTTTGAGGCCTTCAAACACGCCATGGAAGGGGGTTCCTTCTCCAATTCCTATGCCTGAGAGGAATTGGCCTTCAACTTCTTGAGGATTGCCAGGAACCGAGAAATTAGCTCCTCCTTAGGTTTCTCTTACTCATCTGAAGAGGGATATTCTTCAGGCTCCTCTCTCTACAAAGGGATGTGCAAGTTGACATTTCCAATCTCTTCATGAGCCCAAATTTCCTTCAGTTCCAAAGTAGCAAGCTCCTCCTTGGATTCTGGTGGACGAAATTGTGATACAAGAGTTCCAGGCACTGTTAGAGAAGCTCACAACTCCGTTCAACTTAACCAGCAAGTGTACTGGGTCATCCAAGTAATACCTCACATGAGTAAGGGTCGATCCCACAGAGATTATTGGTATGAAGCAAGCTATGGTCACCTTGTAAATCTCCGTTAGGCAGATTAAATAGTTATGGGTTTCTAAAATTAATAATAAAAAGAAAATAAAAAGGGATAGAAATACTTATGTAAATCACTAGTGGGAATTTCAGATAGGCGTATGGAGATGCTGTGCTCCTCTCGTATCTCTACTTTTTTATGAGATGCTGTATTCCTTTTGAATCTCTGCTTTCCTACTGCATCCATCCAATCCTTCTTACTCCTTTCCATGGCAAGCTGTATGTAGGGCATCACCATTATCAATGGCTACTTTTAATCCTCTCGGGAAAATGGTCCTATGCGCTGTCACTGCACGGCTAATCGTCTAGAGGCATCACCCTTGTTGATAGCTACATCCCATCCTCTCAGTGAAAATGGTCCAAATGCTCTGTCACAACACTGCTAATCATCTGTCGGTTCTCAATCAGGTTGGAGTAGAATCCATTGATTCTTTTGCGTTTGTCATCACGCCCAGCCTTCAGGAGTTTGAAGCTCATTACAGTCATTCAATACCGGAATCCTACTCGGAATACCACAGACAAGGTTAGACTTTCC
>NC_029774.3:59008234-59008605 GCF_000817695.3 Arachis duranensis | reverse complement strand
TATTGGCTTTTTCTGCTTGCTTTTTCTTTTTCTTTCTATTTTTTTTGCCATTTTTTTTTCGCAAGCTTTTTACTTTTCACTACTTTTTCTTGCTTCAAGAATCAATTTCATGATTTTTCAGATCATCAATAACATTTCTCTTTGTTCATCATTCTTTCAAGAGCCAACAGTTTTAACATTCATAAACAACAATATCAAAAGACATATGCACTGTTCAATCATTCATTCAGAAAATAAAAAGTATTGTCACCACATCAATATAATTAAATTAAATTCAAGGGAAATTTCAAAATCCATGTACTTCTTGTTCTTTTGAATTAAAACATTTTTCATTTAAGAGAGGTGAAGGATTAATGGAATTTATTCATAGC
>NC_029774.3:59006704-59008049 GCF_000817695.3 Arachis duranensis | reverse complement strand
GGTCCAATGGTGCTTTTTGAGCTCCTTTATGTCTCTTCCTTGCTTCTGTTGCATGATCCCCAGTAATTTTGGTGTTCCTATCCTTAGTTGCTCCCAATAATTGTGTAGAGGACAATTTATCCCCTGAGGTATCTCAGGGATCTCTTGATTTGCAGTCAAATGTTCTACCACTGAGTTATAGACCCTTTACATGAGTCTTTCCATCTCTAATGACTCAGAGGTGGAAGCTTTTGTCTTCCCTTTTTTTCTCTTCTTCTTCTTTTTTTTTTTGAATGTCTCTGGCCTTAGGTGCCTTTAATGGTTATGGAAAAGCAAAAAGCTATGCTTTTACCACACCAAACTTAGAAAATTGCTCGCCCTCGAGCAAGAGAAGAAGGAAAAGATGAAGAATAAGAAGGAAATATGGAGGAGATTGAGGGATGTGTGTATTCGGCTATATGGGTGGGATTGAGTGGAAAAGAGAATTTGAATTTTAAAGGTAGGTGGGGTGTATGGGGAAGAGTGGATAGATGTAGGTGGTGAATGAAAAACAGAAGGGATTGAAGTTGTTGGGAAGTGTGACATGGGGAAGAGTGTAATAGGATTAGGAGGTAAGGTGGGAATATGTTAGGTGGGGATCCTGTGGGGTCCACAGATCCTGAGGTGATCCTGTGGGGTCCACAGATCCTGAGGTGTCAAGGAATTCCATCCCTGCACCAAATAGGCATGTAAAATGCCTTTGCACACCATTCTGGCGTTTAAACGCCGAGTGGTGCACGTTCTGGGCGTTTCAACGCCCATGTAAAGCATGTTTCTGGCGTTAAACGCCAGTTTCATGCTTGTTACTGGCGTTCAGCGCCAGTTTTTCCTCTTAGGCATATTCCTGGCGTTCAGCACCAGAATGTTGCTTGTTTCTAGCATTCAGCGCCAGAATGATGCTCTGTTCTGGCATTGAACGCCAGCCAGATGCTCCTTACTGGCATTGAACGCCAGTTTGTGCTTCCTCCAGGGTGTGATTTTTTTCTTCTGCTGTTTTTGATTCTGTTTTAATTTTTCTATTTTTTTCATGACTCCACATGATCATGTACCTAATAAAATACAAAATAACAATAAAATAAAAATTAGATAATTAAAATTGGGTTGCCTCCCAACAAGCGCTTTTTTAATGTCAATAGCTTGACAGTGGGCTCTCATGGAGCCACAAAGGTGATCAGGTCAATGTTGTATAGTCCCAACACCAAACTTAGAGTTTGGATATGGGGTCTTAACACCAAACTTAGAGTTTGGTTGTGGCCTCACAACACCAAACTTAGAGTTTGACTGTGGGGGCTCTTTTTGACTCTGAACTGAGAGAAGCTCTTCATGC
>NC_029774.3:59006089-59006508 GCF_000817695.3 Arachis duranensis | reverse complement strand
AGGATAATGCATTCATCCTCTTCCTTCCTAGTGTCTAAGATTATGAAATCAGCAGGGATGTAAAGGCCTTCAACCTTTACTTACACATCCTCCACTATTCCATAAGCTTGTCTAAATGACTTGTCAGCTAATTATAATGAGAACAAGGCAGGTTGTACCTCAATGATCCCCAGCTTCTCCATTACAGAGAGTGGCATAAGATTTATCCCTGACCCTAGATCACATAGAGCCTTTTCAAAGGTCATGGTGCCTATGGTACAAGGAATTAAGAACTTGCCAGGATCTTGTCTCTTTTGAGGTAAAATTTGCTGAATCCCAGTATTTTAGTTCACTAATGAGCAAGGGAGGTTCACTTTCCCAAGTCTCATTACCAAACAACTTGGCATTCAGCTTCATGATAGCTCCTAAATATTGAGCAA
>NC_029774.3:59004852-59006014 GCF_000817695.3 Arachis duranensis | reverse complement strand
TTTGGATTCTCTTCTGTATTGCTTGGGAGAATACTAGGAGGAGTTTCAATGACTTTGTTACTCAGCTGGCCCACTTGTGCCTCCATATTTCTGATGGAGGATCTTGTTTCATTCATGAAACTGAAAGTGGCCTTTGACAGATTAGAGACTAGATTGGCTAAATTAGAAGTGTTTTGTTCAGAATTCTCTGTCTGTTGCTGAGAAGATGATGGATATGGCTTGCTATTGCTCAGCCTACTGCGTCCACCATTGTTAAAGCCTTGTTGAGGCTTTTGTTGATCCTTCCATGAGAAATTTGGATGATTTTTCCATGATGAATTATAGGTGTTTCCATAAGGTTCACCCATGTAATTGACCTCTGCCATTGCAGGGTTCTCAGGATCATAAGCTTCTTCAGAAGCTGCCTCTTTAGTACTATTGGATGCATTTTGCCATCCATTCAGACTTTGAGAGATCATGTTGACTTGCTGAGTCAACACTTTGTTCTGAGCCAATATGGCATTCAGAGCATCAATTTCAATAACTCCTTTCTTCTGAGGTATCCCATTATTCACGGAATTCCTCTCAGAAGTGTACATGAATTGGTTGTTTGCAACCATATCAATGAGTTCTTGAGCCTCTTCAGGAATTTTCTTTAGGTGAATAGATCCACCTGCAGAATGGTCCAATGACATTTTCGAATAGAATATATCTAATATGGTCCATTCTGAAAACATGTCAGAAGATAGACCATAATAGAATATATCCAAAATAGTCCACTCTGAAAGCATGTCAGATGGACACCTTTTGGTCAGCTGCTTATATCTTTCCCAAGCTTCATAGAGGAATTCACCATCTTTCTGTTTGAAGGTTTGAACATCCACTCTTAGCTTGCTCAGCTTTTGAGGAGGAAAGAATTTATCCAAGAAGGTAGTGACCAGCTTATCCTAGGAGTCCAGGCTATCCTTGGGTTGTGAATCCAACCATATTCTAGCTCTGTCTCTTACAGCAAAAGGGAAAAGCATGAGTCTGTAGACTTCAACTCCATTCATCTTTACAGTCTTACAGATCTGTAAGAACTCAGTTAAAAACTGGTAAGGATCTTCAGATGGAAGTCCATAAAACTTGCAGTTTTGTTGCATTAAGGCAACTAGCTGAGGTTTCAGCTCAAAATTATTGGCTC
>NC_029774.3:59002706-59004750 GCF_000817695.3 Arachis duranensis | reverse complement strand
AGGTTCAGGATCAATTTCAACAAGAGTGCCTTTATCCTTGTTCCTGCTCATATGAAGAGAAGAAAACAAGAAAAGAAAGAGGAATCCTCTATGTCACAGTATAGAGATTCCTTTATGTTAGTAGAAAAAAAAAGGGGGAAGAAAGTAGAAGAGGGGGTTCGGATATTTAGGTGAAGAGAGGTGAAGAGAAGTGTTAGTAATTAAATAATTAAATAGAATAAGAAAAGAGAGGGAGAATTTCGAAAATAATTTTGAAAAAGGGGTTAGTAATTTTCGAAAATTAGAGATAAGATAAGATTAAAATTAAAATTTAAAACAAAAGAATTTTTGAAAAAGAGACGAGATATTTTCGAAAATTAGAGAGGGAAAAGTAGTTAGGTGGTTTTGAAAAAGATAAGAAACAAACAAAAAGTCAAAGAGTTAGTTGAAAAAGATATTAAAATCAAATTTGACAAGATAAGAAGATAAGAGGTTAGATAAGATATTTTGAAATCAACTTTTGAAAAAGATAAAATTTTTGAAAAAGATAAAGATAAGATTAAAGACAAAAATATTTAATTCAAAAGAATTTTTAAAATTACTTACTTCACTAACAAGAAACTACAAGATAAGATTCTAGAACTTAAAGATTGAACCTTTCTTAACAAAAAAGTAACAAACTTCAAATTTTTGAATCAATCACATTAATTGTTAGCTAATTTTCGAAAATTTGATATAAAGATAAGAAAAAGATTTTGAAAAGATAAGATTTTTAAAATTGAAAATTTGACTTGACTTGTAGGAAACAACTAATTTTGAAAATTTTTGACTAAGTCAACTCAAATTTTCGAAAATTTGGAGAAAAATAAGGAAAAGATATTTTTTATTTTTGAATTTTTAATTATGAGAGAGAAAAACACAAACATGACCCAAAACGTGAAAATTTTGGATCAAACACATAATGCATGCAAGAACACTATGAATGTCAAGATGAACACCAAGAACACTTTGAAGATCATGACGAACATCAAGAACATATTTTTGAAAAATTTTTGATGCAAAGAAAACATGCAAGACACCAAACTTAGAAATTTTTAATGCTTGAAAAATATGAATGCAAAGATGCACATGAAAAACAATAAACAACACAAAACAAGAAATCATCAAGATCAAACAAGAAGACTTGTCAAGAACAACTTGAAGATCATGAAGAATACTATGAATGCATGGAATTTTCGAAAAATGCAAGAAAAAATTTTAAAGCATGCAATTGACACCAAACTTAAAAATTGACTCAAGACTCAGACAAGAAACACAAAATGTTTTTGATTTTTATGATTTTATTAATTTTTTTTTGGATTTTTATTAATTTTTTCGAAAATAAAATTTGGAAAAAAGAAAAAGAAAAGAAAAATTTTGAAAAAGATTTTTGAAAAAAGAAAATTACCTAATCTGAGCAACAAGATGAACCGTCAGTTGTCCATACTCGAACAATCCCCGGCAACGGCGCCAAAAACTTGGTGGACGAAATTGTGATCCTTAAAGTTGTACTCCCTCTTGGTATTTGCATGAGATTTATTTAATGGCTCTTTCAAAAATACACCAAAGAGATCATGGTATGATGAATTGGGATCTTTAATGATCCCTGGTAATGGCACATGTGATCACAACTCCATTCAACTAACCAGCAAGTGTACTGGGTCATCCAAGTAAGACCTTACGTGAGTAAGGGTCGATCCCACAGAGATTATTGGTATGAAGCAAGCTATGGTCACCTTGTAAATCTCAGTTAGGCAGATTAAATAGTTATGGGTTTTGAAAATTAATAATAAATAGAAAATAAAAAGGGATAGAAATACTTATGTAAAGCAATAGTGGGAATTTCAGATAAGTGTGTGAAGATGCTGTGCTCCTTTCGTATCTCTATTTTCTTATTACATTCATCCAATCCTTCCTACTCCTTTCCATGGCAAGCTGTATGTAAGGCATCACCGTTGTCAATGGCTACATCCCATCCTCTCAGTGAAAATGGTCCTATGCTCTGTCACAGCACGGCTAATCATCT
>NC_029774.3:58999101-59002516 GCF_000817695.3 Arachis duranensis | reverse complement strand
CGCGTTCATAGGTGAGAATGATGATGAGTGTCACGGATCATCACATTCATCAAGTTGAAGTGCAACGTATATCTTGGAATAAGAATAAAAGAGAATTGAATAGAAAATAATAGTAATTGTATTGAAACTTGAAGTACAGCAGAGCTCAACACCCTTAATCTATGGTGTGCAGAAACTCCACTGTTGAAAATACATAAGTGAAAGGTTCAGGCATGGCCGAATGGCCAGCCCCCTAAAACGTGATCAATGGCCTCTTAAGATGAAGAATAAAACAAAACTGAGACCAAAGATGAAACAAATACAATAGTAAATTATCCTATTTATACTAGACTAGCTACCAGGGTTTACATGAGTAAGTAATTGATGCATAAATCCACTTTCGGGGCCCACTTGGTGTATGCTTGGGCTGAGCTTGATCTATCCACGAGCTGAGGCTTTTCTTGGAGTTGAACTCCAAGTTATAACGTGTTTTGGGCGTTCAACTCCGGATCATGACGTGTTTCTGGCGTTTAACTCCAGACAGCAGCATGTACTTGGCATTCAACGCCAAGTTACGTCGTCAATTTCCGAATAAAGTATGGACTATTATATATTGCTAGAAAGCTCTAGATGTCTACTTTCCAACGCCGTTGAGAGCGCGCTATTTGGATTTCGGTAGCTCCAGAAAATCCATTTCGAGTACAGGGAGGTCAGATTCCAATAGCATCAGCAGTCCTTTTGTCAGCTTTTTTCAGAGTTTTGCTCAAGTCCCTCAATTTCAGCCAGAAATTACCTGAAATCATAGAAAAATACACAAACTCATAGTAGAGTCCAGAAATATGAATTTAACATAAAAACTAATGAAAAACATCCCTGAAAGTAGCTTAAACTTACTAAAAACTACCTAAAAACAATGCCAAAAAGCGTATAAATTATCCACTCATCAGGTTCAGTCACAGCCTCCATAGTGAGGGACTTGCACTCTTCCCTTGGATTTAATTCCGTGTTACTGGGAAGAGTGTTGGAGAGGATCTTTGGGATCCTCTTGCTCAACTATCCCACTTGTATCTCCAAGTTCCTGATGGATGACCTAGTTTCTTCCATGAAATTGTGAGTGGTCTTGGAGAGGTTAGAGATTATAGTAACCAGGTCAGAGAGGCTTTGTGTGGGAGTCTCCGTCCGCTGCTAAGAGGGTGGAATCGCCTGTTATTGAACCTGTTTTGGTTCGTTCCACCCTTATTGTTGCTGAAGCCTTGTTGAGGCTTCTATTGATCTCTCCACTTAAAATTCGGGTGGTTTCACTATCCTCGATTGAAAGTATTCGAATAAGGATTATTGTTGGAGTTTTTGGAGGTGTTTTTCATGTAGTTCACCTCCTTCATTGTGGTTCAGGTGTTATCACTAGCGTCTAATTCAGGTGTTGTTTCTGGACAGTAAGCATTTGAGCTCTGCGTTCCACTCAAGTGCTGAGAGATCATGTTGATCTGCTGAGACATGAACTTGTTCTGAGCCAAGATGGCGTCTAAGGTGTCCACTTCCAAGACAGTTCTCTTCTGAGCTACCCCATTGTTCACAAGGTTCCTATCAAAAGTGTACATATACTGGTTGTTGGCAACCATGTCTATGAGCTTCTGTGCCTCTTCAGGCGTCTTCTTAAAGTGGAGGGATCCACCTGCAGAGTGGTCCGATGACATCTTGGATGCCTCAGATAGGCCATCATAGAAGATTTCTAGCATGGTCTAATCTTAAATCATGTCAGTAGGACATCTCCTAATCAGTTACTTGTATCTTTCCCAAACTTCACAGAGGGATTCATCCTCTTTTTTGTCTGAAGGTCTGAACTTCCACCCTAAGCTTACTCAACTTTTGAGGTGTGAAGAACTTGGTCGAGAATCCATTAACTACCTTCTCCCATGTGTCTAGGCTTTCTTTAGGCTGAGAATCCAGCCATAGCCTTGCTCGGTCTCTTACAGCAAAAGGAAAGAGCATGACCTTGTAAACTTCTGGATTTACTCCATTAGTCTTAACAGTGTCACATATCTGCAGAAAGTCAGATATAAATTTGTTGGGATCTTCCTATAGAAGTCCATAAAACTGGCAATTCTATTGTACTAGAGTGACCAGTTGAGGCTTCAACTCAAAGTTGTTTACACCAATGATAGGGATGGAGATGTTGCGCCCATAGAAATAAGAATTGGGCCCAATCAAGTTAAAAGGCCCAATCTAGAAGATTGGCTTCCACTGCTTGTTCGACCTCCTCCAAGAAGCCGGGTTCGACGTAAGCAAGCAACCAACACCTCTCCGAACGAGTAACTGCCTCCCCAAATCTCTCACCTACTTCTAGAAGAGAGATCTCAACAACCCTAAGATAAAGGAGAGGTTATCCACCATCAAAGGTGGAGCTACTTCAACGGTAGTTATTGGTTCATTCACTATAAATATATTGATACACTCAAGTAAACTTAAGTTCCAATACTTAAGTATTGGAGTGTCTTGCAGATACCACCTCGGCCCCTACCTATTCAAACATATATGTACAATTCGAACGGCGGCTCCCAAACGTGAACAGGTTAGAGACCACCATCCTTCATCGTTTGGACCTTCTATTCGAGTCCAATCATCCGATTCAGGTAAACCTCCGGAACAACCATATTTTAAAAAAATATATATAAGATAAATTTAGAGATATCTTAATATTTTTGTGCGCTATTTAAATATTTATTCAAATATTGTCAAAAAAATTTAAATCAAATGAATAAATCATTTGTTAAATATAAAATTTTTTTATTACTTACAAAAAAAATATAATATTTATTAATTATTTTTATTATATTTTAAACGATTTAAGACTAGTTTATCTATAATATATTTTAGAAACTTTTTGGACAGAATTCAAATCTTTCGAATAATGAATTGCAATTACCTTGCGTTTCAAAAAACCAGGTGCGATTTTAATAGTTTATTGACTTTATTCTTATTTTTTAAAATTCTATGATAATTTCTTTTAACAGCATTTTTGCATCTCAAAATTTGGGGTTGCCATTGTTTTATGTTCTTCACTTGACAGCAGAACTGCAGAAGAGTACTTGAGCGAGGTCCCACCGAAAAAAAATAAATAAATAAAAGAGGATAAAAGAAACTTATCAGTTATGAGTACATCTGTACATGGGTTAGTTGGTTACTTGGTTTGTTTGATTTAATACTGCGTGCGTTATAGCGGCTAGCGGATTCACGATTGACTCTCTCGCCTACATCTTATTTTTAATATTTGTTATTTTCATTAATTTTTTATGAACTTATTATTATTTATAACTTTTTTATATTGTTATAGTTCCACTTTTTTATTTGTTTGAAAACTATTTTCTAATATAAATGCTCAAAAATTTATAATTAAAATTTTA
Organism: Arachis duranensis; assembly: GCF_000817695.3. NCBI lineage: Eukaryota > Viridiplantae > Streptophyta > Magnoliopsida > Fabales > Fabaceae > Arachis > Arachis duranensis. The sequence continues at coordinate 58,999,136 of NC_029774.3, read as the reverse complement.
AATTTTAATAAAAAATTTTACTAATAGATATTCTT
>NC_029774.3:58988004-58999047 GCF_000817695.3 Arachis duranensis | reverse complement strand
ACTTTCCTTGTTTTTTTTTTTTGCTGCTATTTTTTTTTATAAAATAAAAAAAAGGTGGCTTCAAATTTTGAAAATATAGTTTGTTGTAGTTAAATTAGATGAAAATCCAGACTAAAAAAAAATAAATGAAAATGTTTGAAAAGTATTTGGTTTACATTACTTTTTGTCAAAGGTTCGCTTATATATATCTTCTTCCCCTTATTTCGATTTTGTTAATTTTTATTTCCCATTCCAATTCCACCTGTCAAATTAAATTTAAATTATTTACCCAGTCAAATACTCATATTCTTCTGTTTCTGTTTTTTCTCCCATTTTAGTTTTAAATTTTTAAATTTAATTCTTGACCCGTTTTGATATTTTGAGCATTTGATGCCAAGAAAAATTCATAAGATTTTTATACCTTTCTCTTTCTGTTGCAATTTGTAGGTTATCATTATTATTATTTATTATTATTAGGGGTTTCACTGAATTTTTGCTTAGGCATGCAAATTAAATTGTGCATTTAGGTTTTTGTTCTAGAGGAATTTTCTTGGCTTATTAATTACTACGCAATCAGAACGTGAGAACATCCAAGTTATCTTTTGTTGCATTGGGTAGGTATTTTGATGTTGCATTTGTTTCTTTCTTTCCTTCTTTTTAAATTAATTTTATTCTTTCTATTTTCTGTTTGCACCTTTTTAAGGTTTCTTTTGTGTTCAGTTAGTTTGCTAATAAAGTAGAAAACTGTTTCTTGTATGTCTCTTAGATCGATTTTCTATTACCCTGAAATGAGGTTAGTCTAAAGGTCTCTCTTGTATTCTTTCTGTTGCAGGAATAATTAATTAGGTTTTGTTTACCCCTGTTTATCATAAATTTTGCATTGAATGGAACAGCTGATATTGGCTGCAGAATCTGACATCAAAGAGGTTGGTTTTTCAAACCCTAGCAATGCATTGTATGAATTTGTTTCTGCAATCCTTCATGCATTCACGGAATATTTATATTTATATATGCTGCTCCTCTGTTTGAATCTTCTTTCCTCTGTTTTCTTTTGGATCTCAGCTTTCTGATCTTGCTATTTTTCTGAAATTTGATTGTTTTTCCCTTTTTTTTTTCTTTGGCTATTCTTGGATTAACTTAACCCTTTTTTTCTCATTTTGCTTGCAGCATTATGAATTTGTATCATCGTTGTTTATTCTACCTCAGTTTATGAGCTAATTTTCTCCTGCTCTGAAGTATGATGTGAAATTGCTTGAAAAATATGTTATTTAATCGATAATCTCTGCACCAAGTTGTTTCTAGTCATTGGCTGTTTCTATTTCAAGTACAATATTTAGTATTTGGTTTCTGTTTTTAGTTACCAAATGATTCTAGTTAAAAGTTCATCTTAGATTTTGTGACTCTCATGATTGACATCATTGAATGTTTCCTCTTCTCTAATTCCCTAAAAAGGTTATTGGTTAGCAACTGGAATCTATTAGATTTCATTAGACGTGTCCCTGGTGAATTATAACACAAAGTGATATTTATGTTCAAACTTGTATATAATTTAATCTTGAGTAGTTTTTTTGCATTCATATTTTTAAGTATTCAATCCCATAATCTCTGACATGCTATTGTGCGTGTTTTTGTCAAATCTTTTGGCAATGTTTGATTGTTATAACATTAGTCATAGTTTTCTCCAATTCACTGTTTGTTCTATGACTACGTTTGCCGGGGTTGCTTTTGTAACAAATTTATCATTCTTACATTTTGGCAGGACTCCCCTTTGAGGCCAAAGCCAAAAAGTAATGATGCACCTGAGCCTTCTGGCAGTCCTAGAAGTAGAATGGTAAGCAGTATGATCTGACTACTGTATCATTTATCATAGGATCCTGTGCTTAAAACTTTTTATGATTGCTCCACTCATGCAAAGCAATATTTACATGATAACCATGAAGCATTTCTTCTAACTTGATTTGTCTGATTCTCATTCTTTTTAGAGCATAACAGTATACTCAATGAAGTCAATGACTACTTTCAATTTCTTAAACATTTATCTTATTACTGTTCTAGGTCTCTGCTAGATGGGATCCAGCTGAGGCATGCCGACCCATAATTGATGAAGCACCCGTGTTCTATCCTACTAATGAGGTGCTTATTATTGTCAGTTCTTCATATTGTTGCTTTGATGGTAGCATATGCAGCAAGATTGAATTTTGAATAATGTTTTTTCTTGTATTGACTTCTCTTTAGGAATTTGAAGACACACTTGGTTACATAGCGAAGATACGCCCCCAAGCTGAACCCCATGGAATATGCAGGATTGTCCCTCCTGCTTGCTGGGTGCCACCTTGCCCTCTGAAGGAGAAAGATATATGGGAAAATGCTAAATTTTCCACCCGTATTCAGCAGATTGATTTGCTTCAAAACAGGGAGCCCATGAAAAAGAAAAAAAGGGGAAGGAAACGGAAACGTAGAAATCACTCCAAAATGGGAACATGCAGGAGATTGGTCAATTCAAGTTCAGGAGCTAATAGTGCTCCTGAACCTGATGAGAAATTTGGATTCCAATCAGGGTCAGACTTCACATTTAAAGACTTTCAGCTGTATGCTAATTATTTTAAGGAATGCTACTTTCGGTTAAAAGATCCTGGTGAAGATGAAAAATTTAGCAATGATAGCTACCAGAGGAGATGGCAGCCCTCAGTGGAGGAAATTGAAGGTGAATATTGGCGAATAATTGAGCAACCAACTGATGAGGTTGAGGTATAGCATAATTTATTATTAACAATAAAATTGGTCTTGCTGTTATGTAATTGTGCAAAAATCTATGCATGTTACTCTAATACTCTTGTATATTAGGTGTATTATGGTGCAGACTTGGAAACTGGATCAGTCGGAAGTGGTTTTCCCAAATCATCATCCTTAACTAAGAGCGACTCGAATCAATATGCCCTCTCTGGTTGGAATCTCAATAATTTTGCGCGACTACCAGGTTCGGTACTTAGTTTTGAAGGAAGTGACATCTCAGGAGTTCTTGTGCCGTGGCTATATGTTGGCATGTGCTTTTCATCATTTTGCTGGGTAAGTGTAGTCACTTTTCTTTTTCAATTTTTACCCCTCTTTTCCTTTTTTTGCCTCCCATGTTTCAAATTGGAACAATTTTCTATTGACAATAACGCAATGCCTTTGTTACCTTCTTCTTGGAACAGCATGTGGAGGATCATCACCTTTATTCTCTTAATTACCTGCACTGGGGTGACCCAAAAGTATGGTATGGGGTACCTGGAAACCATGCCTCAGCTTTGGAAGATACAATGAAGAAGCACTTACCTGATTTATTTGAGGAACAGCCAAATCTACTCAATGATCTGGTACATTGCTACAGCTTAGACATAATTTGTTTTCAAGTGTTGCTACTTTGTTATTTCCACGTAGACATGAATGCAGTGAGATTCTAGCTGATGAAAATGTATACTTTATGAGTGCAGTTTGCTAGGAAATGAGCTCAATGTGACATGGAATTTAAGAAAACTATAATTATATGATGGCATTTATATGTATAATATGTCCCTCCTGGTTCATTATCACTTATTCTGATCAAGCTAGTTTAAGATCCCTTTATATATAGAATTATAAAGTAAAAGATAGAATTTATTTAATAATCTGTGTACAGTACATTGCTTCATAGTTTTGGAATGGTTATGATATATGACTTTCATCTTTGAGCAGGTTACACAGTTATCTCCTTCGATTCTTAAATCTGAGGGTGTGCCTGTATATCGTACTGTCCAGCACTCTGGGGAGTTTGTTATTACTTTTCCAAGGGCATACCACTCTGGCTTCAATTGCGGCTTCAACTGTGCAGAGGCAGTGAATGTGGCTCCTGTTGATTGGCTAATGCATGGCCAGAATGCTGTTGAGCTTTATAGCTTGCAGAGTCGTAAGACATCCTTGTCGCATGACAAGCTGTTATTTGGATCAGCACAGGAAGCTGTACAGGCCCTCGCAGAACTAGCTCTTCATGGAAAAGAAACTCCAAAATGTTTGAAATGGAGAAGTGTCTGCGGGAAAGAGGGAGTTCTAACAAAGGCCATTAAGGTAATTTATATTCTACTTTCTCCTTTTTTATTTTAGCCACTTCCAAAATTCTTGAGAAGTTGCATGTGATTTTGGAACTCATTTATTATATAGGTTAATTAACATGCAGAATCTGATTTTTCTTCACTTTACTTTTTTGTTACCCTCATTTGTAACAGACAAGGATAAAGATGGAAGAAGAGAGGCTGGGATGTCTTCCAACACATTTGAAGTTGCTAAAGATGGACAAAGACTTCGATTCTTATGATGAAAGAGAATGCTTCTCTTGCTTCTATGACTTGCATTTATCTGCTGTGGGATGTGAGTGCTCTAGGGACATATATTCTTGTCTTAAGCACTCAAAGTTTTTATGCTCTTGCGCAATGGATAAAAGATTTGTTCTTTTTCGTTATACCATAGATGAACTAAAATCTTTGGTTGAAGCATTAGAAGGAGAATCACATGCTATTAAGGTGTGGGCAAATAAAAGGCTTGGAATGGTATCTACTGTTTCCAGTGAGGTTTGCATGTATGAACCAGATATGGAGAAAGACATGTACAAAGCAAAGAATCCCAAAGAAGAGGAGACCTCGGTAATAGGAGCCACGAATAACTCAAATTTAAATATACCTAGCAGGCCTCATAGTCATGTCACTTCAGAGATAGTTCAGTCAGAGTCTCACGATGTAACTTCTGGTGCATCATATGGAATTATAGAAAATCATAATCATAGTATTGATAAAAAGTTGGTCGCAGATAATGGACATAAAGTGGACCAGGAAGGTTCATTGGATTTGAATGTTGAAGCTGTATCAGATGGAAATGAAAATAATTTGCTGCTTAAGAGTTTCTTAACAGAGGAAAAATTATGTTGCTCCGGCTCTGGAACAAAACAAGAAAACATTGGGCTTGCTGGCGAGCATAACCTATCACAGTTTTGTGTTCTGAAGACAGAACTTTCATCATGTTCAAGTGTTGTTGCTTATTCTGGTCCATTTAATGGTGGAAAATTTGGGATAGATTCAAATTCTGGAAAGCATCCTAACTGCATGGTTAAAAGGGAAATCATTGACTCGATGAATAGAAGTATATCTTTGAGTGATGAAAGCCATCTAATGCAAGTGTTTGGTACTACTGTGAAGCTTATAAGTTTGGGATCTGTTGCTTATGGAAAACTATGGTGCACTAAGCAGGCAATATATCCAAGAGGTAGGATATTTCTTTGATTAGATTATCGCTTTTAATCTTTCTTTCCCTTTTCTCCGAGTTTTAACTTCTCTATTTTTTTGAACATATGAAGGATTCAAGAGTCTAGTTAGCTTCTTTAGCATTCTTGATCCAGCAAGAATATGTAGCTATATTTCTGAAGTTGTTGATGCTGGATTTCTTGGACCTCTTTTCAAGGTATCATGCCTAACCTGGTTTTCATTTTAAATTCAAAATCATGTTGACAAGTAACTCTCTTGATTTGTTTTATTTATAATTTGTATGCACATATTTTTAGTTTTTATTGCAATTGGATTAATAATTACCAGCTCCGTCAACTTTTGATTTCGCTTTTTATGCCATCTATGTTCCTTTTTCTTTTATAGTATTGAAGAGATGAGTGCAGACTGCAAAGCAGGTGTAAGATAAAAAGATGCTCAAATTTTTTGACACTATACTCTCTTGGGGTCTTAACATTAAATTGATGACAAGCTACTCCTAAATGAATGTGAAAATAGCCTGTCGTGGAGTATTAAGATCTCATATCACCAATGTTAATGTAAACTTAAATTCTAGGATCAAATGTTTTAGAGCATGATTTGTCATTTTTTTTATCATAGAATATGATTAAGAGAAGTTCTGAAGATGATAATGACAAAATAGTGGGACCTAGAATTGAATGATTGAGAAATGGAATTGTTGAAAAAGGTGTTGAGTATTTTTTTTCTGGGATCTGTCAATTAAAATAATGGAGAAATACATGGTAATGTAGACCATTATTTTCAAGCTAGGTAGATGAAATATAAAAAGTGATTCCGGAATTATTCAAGTTTAAAGGAAGATTATACTGTGCAACTAAAAGATTGGCTGCGAGGCAGAACATTGGGCAATGAAGAGCTAACAAGAGATAAAAGATCAATTTTGCAAAGACGATGATGTTGCTTTAGAAAAGTGGACATACTAGACAAGATATAATTAGGGTAGAATGTATTTGCTTTGACTTATTTTTCATTTTATGTATCTCTCTCATTACTATATGAATAAATTTTAGGTTACCCTGGAAGGTCATCCAAATGAGGTGTTCACTGATACCACAGCAGACAAGTGCTGGGAATCAATTCTAAAGAGACTACATGATGAAATCGTTAGGCAAAGGAGTCTAGGTGAACTAGAACTTCCTCCGATAGAGCTTTTGAAAAGCATTAATGGTCATAGAATGTTTGGCTTCCATTTGCCATCTGTTATTCAGGTAATGTGAACACATGAATCTTTAATATATTTGCTGCTACTTTAACAAAAACTAATAATATTGGATATCTTCTCTAAGATTTATGTCACGTTACTTGAAGCTCTACTGAATTCTGCTGAACTAGATTGACATTGTTAGCTTATCATGGAAGTTTAAAGGACTGTTGGACCAATTTGAGTGTAATTTAGTAAAATTTTAAATGGATCCTCTATTGTGTTTCCTTGGAATTATCTGTTCACTTCTCATGTATTTTATTTTGACGACCTTTATCAGGCCATTGAAGCGCAAGATCTCACTCATCAGTGTGCAGAGTACTGGAACCACAAAGGTGCCCTCACTTCACAGGGCCGCGCGATTAAAAAGTTCAAAGATGGTTCAGGTAGCTCTTCAGGTAATGGCAATACCAAAGTTTTTGGCATCAATTTAATTAAGCAGGAAGATGATGACATAGGTGGAAGTTGTCATTCCCTTGGAGAGATGCAATCAATATTACAGGGATTGCTAAAAAGGGCAAGTGCTGATGAGTTAAGCGCAATGCGTAAGTTATTCAGCTCGGACGCTTTGTGCTCCCAGTGGAGAATGACATTCTTATCCCTGATGGAGGAGATCAATAAAGCTGGTAGATAAAAGAAAAATAAGGTTTCAGTTCTTTGACTCCTGGGATAGTCATTTCAATTTAATTGCTAGGGTAGGTCCATTCTTTAAGAGATCAATTAAACTGAAGTTGCTGAGTGAAACACATGATAAAATTTTGCTACTTTTGCCCACAATCAATGACCAGATTATAGACGGATAATGCCATTGACCAATTCAGGCTTTCATTAGAAAGTATCTTTCTTTTTTCTTTCTTTTTTTTTTCATTTTTATAAGGCTTAGAATTTTAGCTGCTACTAGACTTAGGTTAAATATTTTGTCCACATTATCTCTCATCAATTCCTGTATATACACAGAAATACAAATGCTGATATTACAATAATAATAGTAGAGGGAAAATGCATGGTCAGATGTCATATTCAGTTATTCACTATGCTAATGCTTCTTGCGTTGTTCCTTAGTTTGGGTGGCTCCTTTAATAAAACCAACAAAAAAAGAAAAAAAACATCAAATTCAATATGAAAATTTCAAGGGTTCGGTAATTTGTGCATTCCCTTGTCTTTTTTAGGGGACAAGCAATGTGGTGCGTATATTTATACTTTTCCTCTAAAGTGGCATCTTTGTTAATTTCTAATGTAAAGTCTATTTACTCCACATATTGGTTTGTTGTTTAACCAAAGCTTGTTGTGCCATTTAGAGTTAAATTTCTTTTGAATAAAACTTAAGGGGATTCTTGTTAAATAAGATCCGAATCCTAAACTTAATATGCGAACGGTAGAACCTTCGAAATTTGTAGTCATTATGAGGAGAATGTTAGTATATCAATATTTTTAGGGAAAAAAAAAGTGGAGAGTTGGCTGATATTATATTATTTTATTTTTTTGGTTTCTTACGGTATCTCTCAATCTGACAGGCCAATGACTAATGTGCTGCGATACTAATGTGCTGCGATACTAAGTTTTATTTAAGGGTTTATCGTTGATCAATAGATTGCTGCATGGGTTGATGTTAGTTTAGATATAAAGCAAAAAACAGAAGAGTGTTAGTAATTTAACATTCAATTATATTATGAATATACAAATTTTTTTTTATCAAATTATTGGTATAAATACATATTAAATATAAAATATACATTTAAAATAAACATAATTATTAGAATCAACTGATTGAGTCACCAGTTTAATTGGTAATTTGAATAATTCATTAATTAATTTATATTTATTATGCTTTTTAAATATTTATAAGTTTATATTTATTATATTCTTCAAGTATTTATAAAAAAAATTCATCATATGAAAATAAAAAAATTCTAATTAATAAAAAATAGTTTATCTTTTAAATTTTAAATAATATGTAATATATTTAATAAAAGAATCATGTATAGTAAATAATAGTTTTTTTAGTTTGACTGGATTTTAATAGATTTGACCAAGTTAATTCATCGTGTTTTAACTAGTTTTGAACGGTTTTTATTATATTTGACTAAATTCAGTCTAGTTAATTGTTTAATATCATAATATGTTCAAATAGTAATTCAACCCGGGTTGATGATCGGGTGATCGGATTCAGTTCAATAGATCCGATCGAACCAAGTTTGATAACTATAACAATAGTTAAAACAACACATTATTATAAAATAACTAAATAAATAAATAAGAAAGAGGTAACAAATATAAAATATGAAATATAATTAGATATCTCTAATAGTAATATTCAGTACAATTACTATTATAAAGGAGATGATTCATATATTAGAAAGAGAGAGAGAGAAGTTTCGTATATAGATAATAGAAAGAGAAGATTATTGTTATTGATGTTGTGTGTATATTGCCTGAGGATTAGCCTCCTATTTATAGGCATACAAAACGTAACATTTTCAACATTCATTAAATTCAATCTCTCTTGAGAATGGACATCCACCTATTCAATCTTATCACAACACTCCCCCTTGGATGTCCATTTAGGATTATTGCCTCGTTAAAACCTTACTAAAGAAAAACCCAGTGGAAAAAAACCTTAGTGAAGGAAAAAGAGTACAATATCCTTTAGTGATAGGGACTGCCTCATTAAAAATCTTGTCAAGAAAAATTCAATGGGAAAAAACCTGACCAAGGAAAAAAGAGTACAGTCTCCTCCTCTTGCCGACATTATTTTATATCTCGAAATCGGCGCATCCCAATCTGATTTACCAATCTTTCAAAAGAAGATTTTGGGAGTGACTTTGTGAATAAATCTGTCAGATTATCACTTGAGCGGATCTGTTGGACATCAATTGTCCCTTGTTTTGAAGATCATGAGTGAAGAAAAATTTGAGAGAAATATGCTTTGTTCTATCACCTTTGATATATCCGCCTTTAAGTTGAGCAATACATGCTGTATTATCTTCAAATAGGACAGTTGGAGCTATCTTCTGATCAATCAGTCCACATGATGACAGAATATATTGGATCACACTCCTCAGCCAAAAACACTCGCGACTAGCTTTATGTATCGCTAGTATTTCAGCATGATTAGAGGATGTTGTTGCAATCGTCTGTTTCGTGGACCTCCATGATATAGCTGTACCACTATATGTGAATAGGTATCCTGTTTGAGATCTCCCTTTATGTGGATCAGACAAATATCCAGCATCTGCATAGCCAACTAATTGTGACTTGGATCCATAGGGATAAAACAATCCCATATCAACCGTTCCATGAAGATATCGAAAGATATGTTTGATTCCACTCTAATGTCTTCTGGTTGGAGAGGAACTATATCTTGCTAGTAAATTCACCGCGAATGATATGTCAGGTCGCGTATTATTAGCAAGATACATTAATGCTCCAATGGCACTAAGATATACTACTTCAGGACCAAGGATATCTTCATTCTCTTCTTTAGGACGGAATTGATCCTTTTCCACATCTAAAGATCTTACAATCATTGGGGTACTTAATGGATGTGACTTATCCATATAAAATATTTTCAAGATCTTTTCTGTGTATGTTATTTGATGAATAAAGATCCCATTTTTTGTATGCTCGATCTGCAGGCCGAGACAAAATTTAGTCTTTCCAAGATCTTTCATCTCAAACTCTTCCTTTAGAGTTTTTATAATTGTTGGAATCTCTTCAAGAGTTCCAATGATATTTAAATCATCAACGTATACAGCAATAATAATGAATCCAGATGCAGTTTTTCTTATGAAAACACAGGGGCAGATATCATCATTCTTAAATCCGTTTTTGGCCAAAACCTCAGTAAGACGATTATACCACATTTGTCCAGATTGCTTTAGACTATATAAAGATTGGTGCGCGAAATTGTGAACAATACTTTTTCACAACTCTCATAATCCCCGGTCATGAGCGCCAAAAACTTGGTAGCTCAATACCATGGCATTACACAACTTCGCACAACTAACCAGCAAGTGCACTGGGTCGTCCAAGTAATAAACCTTACGCGAGTAAGGGTCGATCCCACGGAGATTGTTAGTATTGAAGCAAGCTATGGTCATCTTGTAAATCTTAGTCAGGCAAACTCAAATGTATATAGTGATGAACGAAAATAACACAAAGGTAAAGATAGAGATACTTATGTAATTCATTGGTAGGAACTTCAGATAAGCGCATGAAGATGCCTTCCCTTCCGTCTCTCTGCTTTCCTACTGTCTTCATCCAATCCTTCTTACTCCTTTCCATGGCAAGCTTAAGTCAATCATTGAATCCTACTCAGAATACCACAGACAAGGTTAGACCTTCCGGATTCTCTTGAATGCTGCCATCAGTTCTCGCATATACCACGAAGATTCCGATTAAAGAATCCAAGAGATATTCACTAGAGCCTTGATCGCTTGTAGAACAAGAGTGGTTGTCACATTCATGATGATGAGTGTCACGGATCATCACATTCATCAAGTTGAAGAACAAGTGATATCTTGGATAAAGAACAAGCGGAATTGAATAGAAAAA
>NC_029774.3:58986351-58987090 GCF_000817695.3 Arachis duranensis | reverse complement strand
TGAAGATCAGTATTAATTAGATGAGCGGGGCTTTTAGCTTTTTGCCTCTGAACAGTTTTGGCATCTCACTCTATCCTTTGCAATTCAGAATGGTTGGCTTCTTTAGGAACTTAGAATCCAGATAGTGTTAATGATTCTCCTAGTAAAGTATGATGATTTTTGAACAAAGCTACTTATTGAGTCTTGGCTGTGGCCCAAAGCACTCTATCTTCTAGTATTATCACCGGATACATACATGCCACAGACACATAATTGGGTGAACCTTTTCAGATTGTGACTCAGCTTTGCTAAAGTCCCCAATTAGAGGTGTCCAGGGTTCTTAAGCACACTCTTATTTGCCTTGGATCACAACTCTTATTATAAATTTTTTTCGTTTTCTTTTTCTCTTCTTTTTTTTTCGATTTTTTTTTTTGAATAGAAATGCTTTTTCTTGCTTCAAGAATCATGTTTATGATTTTTCAGATCCTCAGTAACATGTCTCCTTTTTCATCATTCTTTCAAGAGCCAACATTCATGAACCACAAATTCAAAAGACATATGCACTGTTTAAGCATACATTCAGAGAACAAAAATATTGCCACCACATCAAAATAATTAAACCGTTATAAAATTCAAAATTCATGCAACTCTTTCCTTTTTTCAATTAAGCACATTTTTATTTAAGAAAGGTGATGGATTCATAGGACATTAATAACTTTAAGGCATAGACACTAAGACACTAATGATCACAAGACACAAA
>NC_029774.3:58984307-58984832 GCF_000817695.3 Arachis duranensis | reverse complement strand
GAGAGAAAGGTAGGGTAGGTGGGGATCCTGTGGGGTCCACAGATCCTGAGGTGTCAAGGAAAAGTCATCCCTGCACCAAATAGCATTCAAAGTCACGTTTTGTGCCATTTCTAGCGTTAAACGCCGGGCTGGTGCCCATTTCTGGCATTTAACGCCAGCATCTTGCCCCTTTCTGGCGTTTAACGCCAGTCTGGTGCCCCTTTCTGGCGTTAAACGCCCAGAATGGTGCCAGACTGGGCGTTAAACGCCCACCAGCTAACCTCACTGGCATTTAAACGCCAGTGGGTGCGTCCTCCAGGGTGTGCTGTTTTTCTTCCTATTTTTCATTATGTTTTTGCTTTTTCAATTAATTTTGTGACTTCTCATGATCATCAACTTACAAAAAAGATAAAATAACAAAAGAAAATAATTAATTATAAAACAATGGGTTGCCTCCCAACAAGCGCTTCTTTATTGTCACTAGCTTGACAAAGGACTCTCATGGAGCCTCAGAAATGCTCAGAACCGTGTTGGAACCTCCCAACA
>NC_029774.3:58980102-58980321 GCF_000817695.3 Arachis duranensis | reverse complement strand
CAGCCAGATTTCAACAAATCATCATGAAACTCTAGAATTCATCTTCAAGAATTTCGAAAAAAAAATAAATACCTAATCTAAACAACAAGATGTACCGTCAGTTGTCCAAACTTGAACAATCCCCTGGCAATAACGCCAAAAACTTGGTGTTGTTGCCGGATCTTGGCACTGATGTTACCAAAAGCTTGCTCAAAACTTGAACAATCCCCGGCAACGGCG
>NC_029774.3:58968700-58978921 GCF_000817695.3 Arachis duranensis | reverse complement strand
GGATTCCTGAGGGTGACTTTGAACGCCGGTTTGGGCTATCAAATCTTGGGCAAAGTATGGACTATCATATATTGCTGGAAATCCCAGGATGTCTACTTTCCAACGCCGTTGAGAGCGCGCCAATTGGGCTTCTGTAGCTCCAGAAAATCCACTTCGAGTGCAGGGTGGTCAGAATCCAACAGCATCTGCAGTCCTTTTCAGTCTCTGAATCAGATTTTTGCTCAGGTCCCTCAATTTCAGCCAGAAAATACCTGAAATCACAGAAAAACACACAAACTCATAGTAAAGTCCAGAAAAGTGAATTTTAACTAAAAACTAATAAAAATATACTAAAAACTAACTAGATCATACCAAAAACATACTAAAAACAATGCCAAAAAGTATACAAATTATCCGCTCATCAAAGATCCTTGCAATTTAACTGAGTATAATCCATGTGAATATTCATTGGATGGTTTAGATATCTTTAGTCCTTCAGGGACTTTCATATAGATATCCCGATCCAATGAGCCGTATAAATAGGCTGTTACCACATCCATTAAATGCATATGCAGTTTATGATATGCAGATAAACTGACCAAATAACGTAATGTTATCGCATCCACTACAGGGGAATACGTTTCTTCATAATCTATACCGGGCCTTTGTGAAAAACCTTGTGCCACAAGTCGGGCTTTATAGCGCACAACTTCATTTTTCTCATTTCATTTTCTCACAAATACCCATCGGTATCCAACAGGTTTTACATCTTCAGGTGTACGGACTACAGGTCCAAAGACTTCACGTTTTGCAAGTGAGTCTAATTCAGCATTCATGGCTTCTTTCCATTTTGGCCAATCATTCCTTTGTCGACATTCTTCGACTGATCTTGGCTCAAGATCCTTACTTTCATGCATGATATTTAATGCCATATTATATGCAAATATTTCATTGACAATTGTCTTATTTCGATCCTATTTCTCTCTTGTAAAGACATAATTTATCGAGATCTCATCATTTTCACAATTTTCAGGTACCTAAACGTCTTTTGGCGTTAAAATTATATCAGAATTTTGGACAACTGCAAGTGTCTTTACTATGTCTTTTTCAACAGGAATAGTATTTATCTCTTTTCTCTTTCGAGAATTTTTATCTTTGGAACCGACAGGCCTGCCACGCTTCTGGTGTGTATTTGCTTCAGTGGCTATTTGTCCTACTGGGACATCAATTCGAATTGGGGCATTTTTCGTCCTACCACGCTTCTGGCGTGAATTTGCTTTAGTGGCTACTTGTCCTACTGGGACATCAATTCGAATTGGGGCATTTTCCGCTGGTATATAAGATTTGGTTATCCTCTTTGTATCGAAAAATGCATTAGGCAATTCATTTGCTATTCTTTGCAAATGTATAATCTTTTGAATTTCTAGTTCACATTACCCTGATCGAGGATCTAAATGCATCAACGATGATGCATTCCAATTAAGTTCCTTTTCAGGAAGCTTATTCTCTCCCCCTAATGTTGGAAATTTTGATTCATCAAAATGACAATCCGTAAACCGGACTTTAAATACATATCCAGTTTGTATCTCAAGATACCTCACTATAGAGGGAGAATCATATCCAACATATATCCCCAATTTTCTTTGGGGTCCCATTTTGGTACGATTAGGTGGTGCAATGGGAACATATATCGCACACCCAAATATTCTTAAATGAAAAATATTTGGCTACTGGCCAAAAGCTAATTGCATAGGAGAGAATTGATGGTAACTCGTTGGCCTCAAACGAATAAGTGCTGCGACATGTAAAATAGCATGCCCCCAAATCGAGGTTGGGAGATTTGTTCTCATAATGAATTGGATGTGAACATAAGCTATTGGATGTTCAACACTTATTCCATTAGCCATACAATAAGCATCAAAAGCTTGGAAAGTAAATTCACCAGCATTATCATGATGAATTGCTTTGATTGGATTTTCTGGAAATTGTGCTTTTAATCGAGTAATTTGACCCAATAATCTCGCAAACGCCAGGTTGCGAGAAGATAATAAGCACACATGTGACCATCTCGAAGATGCGTCTATCAGGACCATTAAATATCTAAAAGATCCACATGGTGGATGAATAGGTCCACATATCACCTTGAATCCTTTCTAGGAATTCAGGGGACTCAAATCCAATCTTTACTGGTGATAGCCTTAAAATTAACTTTCCCTGAGAACATGCAGCACAACCAAATTCACTAGATTTAAGAATCTTCTGGTTCTTTAGTGAATGTCCATGAGAGTTTTCAATAATTCTCCTCATCATGGTTGTTCCCGGATGACCCAATCTATCATGCCAAGTTATGAATTCATTTGGGCTAGTAAACTTCTGGTTTACAATGGCATGTGATTCAATTGCACTAATATTGGTATAATACAATCCAGATGAAAGTGAGGGTAACTTTTCTAATATATCCTTTTTATTTAAATCATGAGTTGTGATACATAAATACTCATGATTTCCCTCATTCATAGTCTCAATATGATATCCATTTCGGCGAATATCTTTAAAACTCAACAAGTTTCTTCGAGACTTGGTAGACAATAGTGCATTATTTATTATAAATTTTGTTCCTCCAAAAAATAAAATTATAGCTCTTCCGGAGCCTTCTGTCACATTGCCTGAGCCAATTATAGTATTAACACATTCTTCTTTTGACACAAGATGGGTAAAATATATATCACTTTTAGGAATAGTGTGCGAACTTGCACTATCCGCAAGGCAAATATTTTCAGAATATGTCCTTGCCATTTTTCTTCAAAGACAAATGATAATAATAATAAAATGAGTAGAAGTACATGCATAGTAAAATTATTCACATGAATACTTAACAAACACATACACATATCAAATTATTCCATCATTGATCAAATAGCCAATATTTCTTTCAGAATCCTTAAAGAAATTAGATACATCATAATGAGTGGTGAAATTTTTATCATTTGAAACAAAATTTGTTTCCTTCCCTTTGTCATCCCTTTTCAAGGATGCTTGATAAAGATCAATTAGGTGCCTTGGGGTATGACAGGAACGTGACCAATGGCCCTTTCCACCACAACGGAAGCATTTATCCTCAATTGATTTACTTTGCCCATTATTTCTTTTTTTATCCCACTTCTGGTGAGATCCTTTCTTATGAACATAATTTATTTTCCTTCCATAATTTTTCTTATTATCAAAATCTTGCCATTTATCTCTTCTTGGGTTATAATTTGCCGCATTTGCTTCAGGAAAGGGGCCGCGCCAGCTGGGCGCGCTTCATGATTTCTCAAAAGTAGCTCATTGTTGCGTTCAGCAACAATAAAGCAAGAAATTAACTCAAAATATTTTTAATTTCTTTTTCTCGATACTGCTGCTCCAAGAGCACATTCGAGACATGGAAGGTCGAGAAAGTTTTCTCTAACATATCGGGTTTGAGGAAGTATCACCGTCTTTTGATGATTATACATTTTTTTAAGGTCTTTCCACAGATCTGCATGATCTTTTAACGTGGGATATTCATTTTTCAATCATACGTCAAGATGACGACGAAGGAAAATCATAGCTTTGGTTTTATCTTTTTGGGATGTATTATTTTCAATCTCAATGGTATCTCCAAGATCCATTGAATCAAGATGGATTTCAGCATCTATATCCATGATAAATAATTATTTCCAAATATATCAAAAGCATTAAATTCCAGATGAAAGAGTTTTGACATAATAAAAATTTGTTACCTGGAGTCTTCCTAAAATTTGATCAGAGTCTCGTGCTGATAACGTGTTATAAAATAACTAAATAAATAAATAAGAAAGACTACAAGAAACGTCGTTAAAATCGACGACCAAATCAACGGCTAAACCGTCGATAATATTGAAATTCGACGGCAAAATAGACGGCGCAGTTAGTCGCTATAAACCTTGTTGATTTTTCAAAATGCTAATAAAATCGACAGCTTTCTTGGCCGTCAATAATAATTTAATAAAATCGACATTTGTTCCGTCTGTAATATGGGAGTAAATCGACAACAATGCCGTCAATATTATTATTTAAAATCGACGCCTTCTTTGTCGATAATTGATTCAATAAAATCGACGGCCTTTGTGTCGATATTTAACTCAATAAAATCAACAACACTTTTGTCTATAATATGTTTAATAAAATCGACGACCTTTGTATCGATATTTAACTCAATAAAATCAACAACACTTTTGTCTATAATATGTTTAATAAAATCGACGACAACACCGTCGATATGATTGAATAAAATCGACACGGTTGCCGTCGATTTAATTATTTAAATTTGTCTATTTTACTTTTAAAAGCGACAACTTTACCGTCGATTTTAATAGTTATATGTTTAAATTATTTTTCTATTTGAAAAATAGTAAACCGTTAATACAAATAAACTTTTAAATATAAAAATAACAATAAAATTTATACAAAATATTAGATAACAAGGTAAATAAACTTTTAAATAAAAAATAAAATTTATACTAAATATTAGATAATAAATTAATAATACTAATTACAAAACTTAAGCATGCAATTTTCTGCTTGAAAATAATAATCTAAAGATATCAGAATTCCCTCTAATAGCAAAAGATATCAGAATTCTTTTATAAAGGAAGAAACTCGACGTCTTTAATGTAATTAAATTCATGGATGCATTCAAAACAAATCCTACAAGGAGGATTAAAAGTTAAAACCACCCTTGTCTGTCAAATCATTAAGTTAATAACAAAAGGTACAGTACATATAGTATATTAATTCCTCTTCCTCCAAAATTATGAACAAACATTAATTTTCTAATTTTCTATTCACTATTACGTAAAACAAAGAATATAATAAGAACAATTGAATTAATTATATACTTAAAAGCTAATTCTAGCAAAAAATAACATTATAACATTACAACAAAAAATAAAAATAAAAATAAAACCTAGCAATTCAGCAACCACGGAAGGAAGCCAAGATCTCAAGAACACAAGTCAGCAACAGAGCAACAAACTAGTAGCAAGAACAACATAACAACCATCAACAGAAAAACAGAGCAAGGATCAATATAACCAGTCG
Source organism: Arachis duranensis (assembly GCF_000817695.3). NCBI lineage: Eukaryota > Viridiplantae > Streptophyta > Magnoliopsida > Fabales > Fabaceae > Arachis > Arachis duranensis. The sequence goes on along the minus strand of NC_029774.3, from coordinate 58,973,842 downwards.
TGTCGGATGATGACCCAACGAGAGAGTATGGATCCGCATGCAAGTCAAGGGGCTGACCAGTAGAAAGCCTAGGCTTCCCCTTTCGGCCTCCGCCACGGCCACGGCTACGACCGTGATCTCCGTCTCTACCAACCATATCCTGTACACGTTAAATATTCTTTTTAATTTTTTTTTCAACGAGAAACCACAACAAATAAATGTCTTATCATGAATATAATTTATACTTTCACCATGAATGGTTTACACAAACAAGCATATATAAATAAGTATAGATAAGCATGCATAATAATTTAACAGAGATAATAAAGATGAAGATAAATTAAAACTCAATAGTTTAACAGAGATAATAAATAAATAAAAAAGTAGAAGGTTAAACCTTTAATAGCTTTTCTGGAAGTCTTAAGCTCTACCAATACTTGTGATAGTGTAAATGAAATCTGTTGCTCAATCTCTTCTTCAAAACCTTTCTGTTATGAATTCTGTCAGTTTTGTAGAAGAAACCATTGGTGTTGGAACAGGATTTTCCTGCAACATATTCATTTTAGTTAATAGGTATACAACATATTTTTTGTGTAAGTAAGTTCAGTCTACCTGTAATCAAAATGTAATCCGCATAGGCTAATAGAAAAATGATCGAGTCAGTTGTTCTTCTTATGAATAGAAATGGATCTGATTTAGTATTCTTAAAACAAAAAATATAAAGTAGAAGAAAGAGTTAAGAACCAAGTCCTGGGAGCCTGTTTTAGGCCGTATATTGCCTTGTTAAGCTAATAAAGAAATGAAATTATTCTAAGTTCTAACCCATAGGAACAAACAAACAAAACCATATAAGCCTCTCACTCTAACTCTTTCTTCTCAATTGACTCATTCAAATGCTACAGAAATGAAATTATTCTAAGTTCTAACTAACCCATCCATGACGCTATATATTTTCATAAGTAGTTCCCATTCATTCTAATTGTAGATTACGTTGGAGAGTGAACAATGAAACTCAATGTTTTGATACTACTATATATGCATGTGTTGCACATAGTACTATAGAATGCATGTGACATAAACTGCCACACTAAGATTCTTGCACAAGCCACAGATCTATAAGAGAATCTTGTATAGCCCCACATTTTGTTATCTTAATGCTTGTAACAGGGTCTTCTCATGTTCTCAAATTATTAGTTCTATCTCTTACTTCTTTTTGACATTATTTCAATAGAATTATTCAGGTCCTGTACAATTTACAAAGATGACCATAATATCAACTAAATTAAAATTTTAATTCTAATGTGAAAGATATTTTTAAAATAATGAAAATGCATGGTATTTAATTTTATTTGGAGAGTCAAATTAAGGTGGCAGAATACCTTCAACTCATCAATAATGTGGCCTAGCTTTTAATTTTCTTCTGTGAACTCATGAATAATAATCCAGCTTCTTGAAACAGGAGATGAAAACTAGCACTACTGAATCAACCATTTTATTTACAAATTAAGGATAACTATTAAATCAAGAAAATAGCATCATCCATGCATGTTAAAGATATATAGAACATGATGAGAGAGGATGACATGCATGTATCATGAATCATGAATCATGAATATGTACCTGTTGCCAAGCATTTCATGAAGCTTGATGATGGTTTCTTCTTCTTCAATGGTGAAATTCCCTTTCTTGATATCAGGCCTCAGATAATTTATCCACCTTAATCTGCAGCTCTTTCCACACCTTAACAGCCCTGACCAAATTGTCATTGTACTCAGAATTAATCATTCATAAAAATAATTAATCTGACATATAAAAAGAAGTACAAGAATAATTATATTTCTAACCTGCTTGTATTATATATAGACCTTGGTTTCAGCTTGTATATATTATAATATCCCGTGTTAATTTGTTCCTTAGGCATTGGAATAAACACAGCAAACAAACATATATCTTATTAACGTGAATTCATGGGCAAAATGCTTGGTCAGTCAAGCTAAGGTTATTTTCTCATTTATTTTGATTACTTATTCATGGGCAAAATGCTTGGGCAACATGGAAAAATTAATTATAATATAAAGATTAAATTAATAATAGTACTAATAAAGCATAAAGATAAAGATAAACTGTTGGTTACAAATTGCAAGTCAATGAAAGCTATATTTGATCTCGCTTGAGAAAATAAGCCATCAGCTTCTAAGAAAAACCAAAATTAGAGCACATGTTCAACATGAAAAAAAACCAGCTTGAAGGGATTCTTAAGTAAAACAATTTGCATAAGATATGGGTTTAAGATTGTAAAAGGTTGGAAAACATATTTTCTGTTCCTGTCGCCAAAACACTTGAAAAAAAATCTTGAAGAGCTTGTGGTCTCGGATTGCTCTCGATTGAGGAAAATTCTAGCCATCAAAGAAGAAAATGCCAACAACAGTGGTGAACAAATTTTTGACTTTTTAAAACTGGCAACCATCAAATTTTTGAGACTACAAAAAATTCAAGACTACCAGCACTGAACAACTTGTCTATTGAACAGGGTTTATAAAGAAGAAATAATTTAATGTTGATTCATGGCAAGGATTATGGCTCTAAACAGGGTTTATAAAGAAGAAATAATTTAATGATAAAATGACAGGATCTAATAACAAGACACCTAAAAAAAACTATATAAAAATAGTTCTCCATTTTCTATCATTAACTATTTCTAATGGCAACAAGCTCAACAACCTGAGTTGTTCAGATTTATATATTTTCCAAAACAACACATGATTTAGTAATGCAAATAATACTAATGTCAAAATGGATAATAGAACCGTGGGGAGGGGGGGTTGAAGTTCAACTGCTATAGAAAATAACTAGAAATCCTCAAAAGAGAGAGCTATTAGCCTACTAATATTTAGTATTTACTAGTGGATCTAACTGTGCATGCTGGTTTTTGGGTCAAAATTTTAAATTCCTATATATTCAACTCTTTCATTCTTTTGTAAGGAAAAAGAAGCATGTGAAATAATATTTTATTGCCAGATCTGTTCATAGAAGTTACATTTCTTGTTGTTCCTGTTTATATTTTTTAATTAAAAAAAACTGTATTATAATTAGACAAATATAGATCCTAAATGTAGATCTACACACAGAATTTGTAGTTCATGCTCTCTAGCACATTTTTAGCAAAATATCAACAACTGAGATAACTGCAACAATTATTGGGTGTTCAGTTCAGCATTACAAATTCCCTCCCTCCGTATGTTTTGTCAATCAATAAACAAACTAAATTAAAAATCTAAATTTAAAACCTAATTACTAAATCATCCATTAAAAACCAATCAACAAACTAATTATCTAAAATATGAAACCCTAAATCAACAAATTAATTAGCTAAGTAGGGGAGCAGGGGAGTAGAGAAGAATCCAAACACAAGCAGGGGAGCAGGTAACTCACCCTCACCAGGCCATTGGATAAGCACGAGCTAGCAGCGACGACAAGTAGAACCAGCGACAATGGCGAAGGGAACTTCGGAACCAGCGCCAGTAAGGGTTTTCAAATTACGTGCTCCTGCCTGTTATCCTTGACAACATTCAATTCTTATCAAATGCATGTTGAATCGAATAACTTATGAATAAACCCTAAACAAAGAAGAAAGAATGGAAACTGACCCTCGCTGAAAACCCTTGGTTTGGGTAAGGCGTCGGAGTAGGATTTATGGTTGAGAGAGAGTATGTGTTGAGGAGCGCCGGCGATGCAACCGTGACGGAGCGGCGACGGCAGCGGAGAATGACGTGGGTTGGTGCTGAAATGGAGAATTTGGGGTAAAAGGGAATTGTGTTTCTGAATTCTCTGGACGCGGGGAGTGGACGGGGGTAAGTGTTTTTTAATGATAAAAATCGACAACCCATTTGTTTGTCGATTTTAAATTACTCAATGCGTTTATTTTATATATTAAATTTATACAATTTATTTGGTTTTAGATAGGGGTGGCAAAGCGGGCTGGCCCGCTCCAACTCCATAATTTTTTATTATTTTTTTTAATTTTTAACTTCAATAGAATTGTTCAAAATAATATTTGTCAATAGAATCATCTTTATTTTAAAAAATAAGTCACATAATTTGAGTATATATACGAAATTGTAAATCAAAATAAATAAAGTTAATAATTAAAAGAAGAATAAAAACAAAAAATGAAAAAAGTGTTTAAAAATTTTATAATTATTAATTTTATAATAGTAACCACTATTTTATTTAATAAAAAAAAGAAAAATATAAAGCTTCGGCCCGGCGGACCGGCCCGCCCCGCTCCGCCAAAACCCGCCAATTTGGCGGTGCGGGTTTGGCAGGTTTTCTTAATTTGGCGGGTTCGAAATCCTAGCCCGACCCGCCTTTTTTAGCAGGTTTTGCGGATCGGCCCGGCGGACTCGACCCGTTTTGCCACCCCTAGTTTTAGAAGATAATTTAGACCGTTAAAATTTATTGACGGTAATTGGTGTCGATATTTTAATTAATAAAATCGACGTCGTTTTTGTCGATTTTAAAATAAAATTATTTTCAGCCCCAAGTTCGTTGATAATGTGACGATAATATTATGTATCATAACATTATCGATAACCTAGCCATCGATTTTAATATTTTATTTTTAATTATTTTTTTCTAACAATATCGACAGCAAGCCGTCGATAAATATCGACGGCAGAAATAACCGTCGATTTTTTGCGTCGAAAAAACGTTTTTTCTAATAGTAAAAGAGGTAACAAATATAAAATATGAAATATAATTAGATATCTCTAGTAGTAATATTCACTACAATTACTATTATAAAGGAGATGACTCATATATGTATAGTAGTAGCGAATGAAAGAAAGAGAGAGAAAAAAGTTTTGTATATAAATAATAGAGAGAAGATTATTGTTATTGATGTTGTGTGTATATTATTTGAGAATTAGCCTTCTATTTATAGACATACAAAAGATAACATTTTCAATATTCATTAAATTCAATCTCTTTTGAGAATGGACATATACCTATTCAATCTTATCACAACACATATTTATTACAAAGACACATGATTGATTTTTTACATATACACCATTTTTTATAACATTTTTCATTTCTTATTTCTATCCATACAAGAAGTTAGTGCATTAAATATATGGAATAAAAAGTAAAAACAAGTGTAAG
>NC_029774.3:58959395-58968656 GCF_000817695.3 Arachis duranensis | reverse complement strand
AAAAATAACCCCACCCAACCAAAATGAATTAATATTAACTTTGGTTCGGATCATTTATGAAAGGAAAATTGGCTATATTAAACTCAGGTTTCATATGATTTCACTTTAATAGAAATCCTTTAATAATAATTTGAATAATTGACTATAATAAAATAAATCAAAACTTGACCATGCTTGCTTATGTTCCAAACTTTCAGTTAGAATATTACATGTAATATTAGCGAAATAAAATGGTATCATGAAGTGAAATAATTTTTATCTCCAGAATTAATTTTTCCCAAGTAATTTTATGTGAACGAATTTCGTTACATATTACCAACTTAAAACATACTATTGAAATTTTCACAATAATTTGCAGAATATTTCACAAGAACAATTCAAGATCAAGAAAAAACCATTGCTGAAGAAAGATATGTCGATGCCTAAAAAGAATCAAGGAGGGAAGAAAAAACAGAGACAGAATAGAACAAGAAACCAGAATCATACTGAATCTTGGCACCTCAAAAAATAAAAAAAAAAAACTTGTATGCATTATTCGATGTTTGTTCAATTACAATGAAAAAAGTGAGCTAAGCTCCATTCTAATCTAAGTTTCCAAGTAAACTCTTTCAAAATCATTGACCAGTCATTATTAATGTAACAAAAAACTCGTTATACTAATAAATTTCCGTAATGAAAAATCTCCCAATGAAAAAATAGCATACAACAACAAACTATATCTAACTTCCACTTTATTCGAATCAAGAAAAGCTAAGAAGAAGAAACTTGCACCGTTTGAACTAACATCACAACTCAATGCAGAACAAAGACGAGTTCTTGAATAACGAGAGCCAAGATTGCCACGTGGACGAGGGTGCACCATAGAGACGCACGTGGAGAACCGCAAGAACCAGACTTCCCACCCATCATTCCTATGGTTTCCTCCATCGGCATGAACGGCTGCATGACGGAGGTGTGCGGTGGCGGAGAATAAGGAGCAGGAGGAGGAGGAGGAGGCGGCGGGGGGATGCCATCGCCGTAGACGGAGTAGTCGAGTACACCGGCGACACCGTGGACGGCGATGGAGGGTGTTTTGTAGATGTCAGGGTGGGTGATCGGAATGCCATCGAGGGAGAAGTTTACGGCGGAGTCGTCGGTAACGGAGAGGGACTTTCCGGGAAGGAGGGTTGGGAGGCGGGCGGCGCGGCGGAAGAGGAGGAGGTCAGAGAAGGTGAGGCGCTGCGGGACCACGTGGTAGGGAAAAAGAAAAGGGTCTACCATAAGCGGAACCCCGTTGCCGTTGCCGTTGCCGTTGCGGTTCAATGTGGCATCTTGCGGAATGAAGAGTGTGGCGCTGATTGGGAGCAATGCAGGGTTTGATGTTTCTGGTGATACCGGCGCCAAAGACGTCGCTGGAGGCAGAGAGGACGATACGGAAGTTACCGGTGATAATGGGCAAGAGAATGGGGGCGTTGTTACCGTTGGTGATGGAAACGGTGAGGGTGAGGGTGATGGGGATGATGATGCGTTCAGTGGGGTCTGGAGGAGGAAGAGGAGAATGAGGAGGAGGAGATGGTGGTGTTGATCGTGATTGGTTGCCATTATCATGGGACATTGAGAGAAAGAGAACAGAGAGAGAGAGAGAGAGCGAGAGAGAGTGAAAGTGGCTCCTTTCTTTTCTTTCTTTGTGTTCTTGGATTTCTTGCGGAAGGGGTAACCAAAACAAATGGAGGAGCGATTTTGAGTTGAAGGTGGTGATTCTCAAGCGTGACTTGCCTCAGATCAGACTATATATACACATGTTCCTTGGCACTGAAATCCATTCAACCTGGCCTAGCTAATTTATATTGCACTAGAATTATAGTTACTTTCGTCACTGGCTGTGAAATACATTCAACTTGGCTTATAAATATTCTCTCAAGGTCGCAAAATCTATTTGCTTATTTGCAACGAGAGAACAAAGAAAAAGGAGAAAGAAGAAGAAATATACCACAAAGTATAAGGATATCGACCACCTGTGGGTCATTTGAATGATGAGGTTAGTATAAAATTAAATATGTAATTTAGGATCAAATAATCCAGGTTTAATTTTGTAATACCCTATCACAAAAACCTTTAATTTACGGTTAAGTTTGAAATCAACGGTGACAAAGTATTACTATGCTTAAAAAAAATACATATATAATTTTAAAAAAATAATATTATAACTAGGAACCCATAAAAAAGATAAACACTAAAAACGGTTAAATCCACACAGACGTATTAAAGCGATAAATGCCGTATATGTAAGTGGAATATATATTCATATATTTACGTGAAGATACATAATAGTCACTATAATCTCGACCCGTAAAGAAAGGCCGGCTATAATATTACAACACTATAACTAGGAGCAAAATCCCGTGTCGTTTCCCTAAGAGTTGACACAAGACGCGAATTATTGGTTAAGATTTCCTAGAGATTTTTAAAGTTGAGAACAAGAAAAATAAATAACTGTAATTTAGAGCAACAAATAACTAGCAAGAGTTGATAATTAATCAATATAAAAGACCCGATTAGGGGTGAGAATCGAAATTTCTATCCTTATTGTCTTTTTCAAGTGTGATGGTAAATGCTCATTGTTCCAACTTAGTTATCCTCTAACAATTGAAGGAAAGTCAAGTGGTTATCACTAACTTTAGCTCACAAGTCCTAGTCACTTCATAGAGAAGAACTAGAGTTGGCGAGGTTCGAGCTAGCCAGCAATTTTCAATTATAGATTAATACTTGGGTATAACAACTCAAGTGGCTGCAATTACTCAACCCCCAACCAAGTTGGAAAATCTACTCCATTATCAAGGATGATATTTCCACAAACACTTGGTGGGTGAAAATAAAAGACATATAATTATGAGAAATTAATTAAATCAAAGTTACCACTAATAATAATTAACAATAACCAAATAAGCAATAAAAATAGACATAGAAATAATTCAATGCATTAATAAAATTCAAGAGTAACAAGATCCAAACATGAATTCAATAACCAAATGGAAAAGAGTATTAAGAAAATTAAAGAAGAAACTCAAAATAAAATGACGAGGAATGAAGGTAAGAGCAGCTCTCTCAAGATCCAATTCGAAGTAAAACTAAGAATATCAAAAATCCTAGAGAGAAGTAGGAGTTTCCCTCACTAGAATTCCAAACTAATAAAAAACTAAAGTGAAAAGTGAAAATGTGTTCAGTCTCAGCTCCATTCCAGCCTCTAGTATGCGTTTTCGGGCTTGAAACTGGGTCCAAATCAGCCCAGAAATCGCCCCAGCGAGTTCTGTTAATTGCAGCACGTGATGCTCGTCACGCGTATGTGTCAGCCACGCGTACGCATCGGTGGGCTCTGCACAAGGTCACGCGTACGCGTCAGTAGAAAAATGGATTGGTCACGCATACGCCTCAGTCATGGGTGCGCGTCGCTCCCAACTCTCAAATCTTCAAATTATAGTGTTCCTTCCACTTTAGCATGCTTCCTCTTCATTCTTTATGCGATTCCTGCTCTATAAATCCTGTAATCACTTAACGCACATATCACGGCATCGAATGGTAATAACAGAGGATTAAAATTAGCGATTTAAAGGCCTATAAAGTATGTTTTCAATGATAGCACAAAATTTTGAAGGAAACTTAAAAACATGCAATTTACATGAATAAGTGTGAGAATATATGACAAAACCCACTCAATTCAGTCCAAAATATATCATAAAATAGTGGTTTATCAAATCTCCCCACACTTAAAGATTAGCATATCCTCATGCTAAGCTCAAGTGAGCTAAAAGAGTGAAGGAAAATGGTGAGACTTATGCAATGCAATTTATCTATAAGGATGAAACTATATGCTAGATGCTTCTACCTACTTGGTTAAAAATAAACAAATTCTCCAAGAACAAATATAAAATAGATTCCACTAATTCAAATCTCAAAATGAAGTACAAGTAGACTTGCAAGAAGAAAGCTCATGAAAGACGGGAACAAAGAATCGTGCAACGAACCCTCACCAGAAGTTTATACACTCTAATCACTCTAGTGTCTGAAGGTTGATTCTCTCGGTTCTCTACTAATCTTGCTTTCTAAGGCTTGCTCTTCTTCTACCAATCAACTAAAATTTAATGTACAAATACACATATCAAGAGGTCTTTTCAAGGGTTGTAATGGGGTTAGGGTCAAGGTTGGAATGTATTTGGTTAAGTGGACTAAAATTCAAATCCTTGATTAACCTAAACTTCTCACCTAACCTAAGATATTCCATGTCATTACAATGCAAAACCTAGCTACCCATTGACTATTTTTCTACAAATTCATGCACCTTGATAACTTTTGAGTACAAATCATATGCATTAGTTCAATTACTAGCCTTGGGGCATTTTGTCCCCTTATTAATGCTTTCTCTTTTTCTTTTCTTTTCCTTTCCTTATTATTTTTTTCTTTTTTTTTCTTCTGTTTTTTTTTCAGTGAGTTAATGCATATGATTAATGTTCTGGATGCATGAACAAGTATCCAAACTATTTTTACATTTTTATATAAGAATATAACATACTCAATTTCCTAACTAAGTATTCTCCAACTTAATTTCCCCACACTTAATTCATGTACATCTCACTAGTCTAAGCTAACCAAGGATTCAAATTAAAGGCACTTATTGTTTTTCGCTTAGAGTTAGTGATGTGCTAAAATAAAGAATAAATGGGATGAAAAAAGGCTCAACATTGGTTTACAAGGGAGAATGATAGGGTAAGGCCATATGGGTCTGTGAGCTTAGTGAAACAAAGGCCTCAATCACATAAATGCATGCATACATCAAACAATAGAAATATAGGATCAAGTAAGACAAAGGTCACAATTTTAGAGAGAACAACACACACCAAAATGAAACATTGGTTGATAAGATGCAACCAATAAAATAGGTTCAAAAATCTCACTGGGCTTATGTGTTTGAGCTGTAAAACCATGTTCCAAAAATAAATTTCTTCAAGCAAGTTCAACAAAATTTTTTTTCTTCAAATTAGTGAAATGCTTTAAAGTAGTTTCTTGAAAAAGAATTTATTACTCCAACCCAGTAGTACCTAAATGCAAGCAACTAACTACACATGCAAGTTACCCTATTTAACAAGAGAAATAAAAGTGTTGGTGTTGAGAGAGAGTTGTTACCTTCGGGAGTCAGTTACCAACCTTCCCACACTTAAAGCTTGGCACAGTCCTTCGTGCCATCAGTGATTGGCAACGTGGGGTTGGAACCATCACTTCCACTATCTGGCTTGTCATTGCTTTCCATGCTGTGATCTGAAGTGGATTCTGGAGTATCGGGCTCTTCCGGAGGTGGGTGAGTACAACCAACGAGCTCCTTCAAGTAGTTGTAGCGGCGCTTTTTGCGGCGCTCAATTTTCTCAATCCGCCGGTGGTGCACGAAATTGTTATCTTAATGGCACCAACAACTTGGTATGCACAATTGTAATCTTTACTCTTTTTCATAACTTCACACAACTAACCAGCAAGTGCACTGGGTTGTCCAAGTAATAAACCTTACGTGAGTAAGGGTCGATCCCACGAAGATTGTCGGCTTGAAGCAAGCTATGGTCACCTTGTAAATCTCAGTCAGGCGGATTCAAATGGTGATGGAGTTTTAATAATTAAAATATAAATAAACATAAAATAAAGATAGAGATACTTATGTAATTCATTGGTGGAAATTTCAGATAAGCATATGGAGATGTGTTATTCCTTCTGAATCTCTGCTTTCCTACTGCCTTTATCCAATCCTTCATACTCCTTTCTATGGCAAGCTGTATTTTGGGTGTCACCATTGTCAATGGCTAATTCCCATCCTCTCAGTGAAAATGGTCCTATACGGTTTTTGTACGCTAATCAACTGTCGGATTTCTCGTCTCGGATGAAAAATACCTTGCACAGATATCGTATGGCTAATCAGCCGTTGGTTCTCGATCATGTAGGAATAGGATTTACTATCCTTTTGCATCTGTCACCACGCCCTACAGTCGCAAGTTTGAAGCTCGTCACAGTCATCCCATCCCAGATCCTACTCGGAATACCACAGACAAGGTTTAGACTTTCTGGATCTCAAGAATGCTGCCAATGGATTCTAGGCTATACCATGAAGATTCTAATCTCAGATTCAGATGCCCCATTGTCAGAGGGGAGTCAATGTGAATCGTTGATTAGAAACCCAAGAGATATACCTTCAATCTTGTTTTCATGTAGAACGGAAGTGGTTGTCAATCACGCTTTCATAAGTGAGAATGGTGATGAATGTCACATAATCATCACATTCATCATGTTCTTGTGTGCGAATGGATATCTTAGAATAAGAATAAGCATGAATTGAATAGAAGAACAATAGTACTTTTCATTAATACTCGAGGAACAACAGAGCTCCACACCTTAATCTATGGTGTGTAGAAACTCCAACGTTGAAAATACATAAGAACAAGGTCTAGGCATGGCCGAATGCCAGCCTCCTCAAATGGCATATGAATTCAAAAATAGGGAAAAAAGACCTGATCCCAAGATCAAGGATGATCAAAAGATGTGAGTACAATAGTAAAAAGTTTTATTTATACTAAACTAGTTACTAGGGTTATAGAAATGAGTAAATGATACAGAAATCCACCTCTGGGCCCACTTGGTGTATGCTTGGACTGAGCATTGAAGCTTTCACGTGTAGAGACTTCTCTTAGAGTTAAACACCAGTTTGTAACTTGTTTCTGGCGTTTGACTCTAGCTTGTAACTTGTTTCTGGCGTTTAACGCCAGAATAGGGCAGAAAGCTGGCATTGAACGCCAGTTTGTGTTGTCTAAACTCGAACAAAGTATGGACCATTATATATTGCTGGAAAGCCCTGGATGTCTACTTTCCAACGCATTTGAAAGCGCGCCATTTGGACTTCTGTAGCTTCAAAAAATTCATTTCGAGTACAGGAAGGTCAGAATCCAACAGCATCAGCAGTCCTTTTTCAGCCTCTGAATCAGATTTTTGCTCAGGTCCCTCAATTTCAGCCAGAAAATACCTGAAATCATGGAAAAACACACAAACTCATAGTAAAGTCCTAAAATGTGAATTTTGCTTAAAAACTAATAAAAATATACTAAAAAGTAGCTAGATCCTACTAAAAATTATCTAAAAACAATGCCAAAAAGCGTATAAATTATCAGCTCATCACAACACCAAACTTAAATTGTTGCTTGTCCCCAAGCAACTGAAAATCAAATAGGATAAAAAGAAGAGAATATACAATGAATCTCACAATATCAATGAAACTTAGTCCTAATTAGACGAGCGGGGCTAGTTGCTTTTTGCATCTGAACAGTTTTGGCATCTCACTTTATCCTTTGAAATTCAGAATGATTGGCATCTATAGGAACTTAGAATTTTAGATAGTGTTATTGATTCTCCTAGTTCAGTATGTTGATTCTTGAACACAGCTACTTTATGAGTCTTCGCCGTGACCCTAAGCACTTTGTTTTCCAATATTACCACCGGATACATAAATGCCACAGACACATAACTGGGTGAACATTTTCAGATTGTGACTTAGCTTTGCTAAAGTCGCCAATTAGAGGTGTCCAGAGTTCTTAAGCACAGTCTTTTGCTTTGGATCACGACTTTAACCACTCAGTCTCAAGCTTTTCACTTGGACCTCCATGACATAAGTACATGGTTAGGGACAGCTTGATTTAGCCGCTTAGGCCTGGATTTTATTTCCTTGGACCCTCCTATCCATTAATGCTCAAAGCCTTGGATCCTTTTTACCCTTGCCTTTTGGTTTAAAGGGTTATTGTCTTTTTCTGCTTGCTTTTTCTTTTTCTTTCTCTTTTTTTTGCCATTTTTTTTACTTTTTTTTTCTTTTTCACTGCTTTTTCTTGCTTCAAGAATCAATTTCATGATTTTTCAGATTATCAATAACATTTCTCTTTGTTCGTCATTCTTTCAAGAGCCAACAATTTTAACATTCATAAACTTCACTATAAAAAATATGCACTGTTCAAGTATTCATTCAGAAAACAAAAAGTATTGCCCCCACATCAAAATAATTAAACTAATTTCAAGATAAAATTTGAAATTCAAGTACTTCTTGTTCTTTTGTAATTAAGCACATTTTTCATTTTAAGAGAGGTGAAGGATTCATGGAATTATTCATAGCTTTAAGACATAGACACTAGACACTAATGATCATGTAGTGAAAGCACAAATATAGATAGCACATAAAGCATAAAAATCGAAAAATAGAAAAAAATAAGAATAAGGAAATTAAAGAACGGGTCCACCTTAGTGATGGCGGCTAGTTCTTTCTCTTGAAGATCCAATGGAACGCCTAAGCTCCTCCATGTCTTTTCCTTGCCTTTGTTGCTCTTCCCTCATAGCACTTTGATCTTCTCTAATCTTATGGAGAATGATGGAGTGCTCTTGGTGCTCCACCCTTAGTTGGTCCATGTTGTAACTCAAGCCTTCCAAAGAGGTGTTGAGTTGCTCCCAATAGTTGTGTGGAGGAAATTGCATCCCTTGAGGCATCTCAGGGATTTCATGAAGAATTTCCTCATGCTCTTGTTGAGGTCCATGAGTGGGCTCTCTTATTTGCTCCATCCTTTTCTTAGTAATGGGCTTGTCCTCTTCAATGAGGATGTCTCCTTCTGTGTCAATCCCAGCCAAATTGCATAGGTGACAAATGAGATGAGGAAAGGCTAACTGGTGCGCGAAATTGTGAATAATACTTTTTCACAACTCTCATAATCCCCGGTCATGAGCCCCAAGAACTTGGTAGCTCAATACCATGGCATTACACAACTTCGCACAACTAACCAGCAAGTGCACTGGGTCGTCCAAGTAATAAACCTTACGCGAGTAAGGGTCGATCCCACGGAGATTGTTAGTATTGAAGCAAGCTATGGTCATCTTGTAAATCTTAGTCAGGCAGACTCAAATGTATATGGGTGATGAACGAAAATAACACAAAGGTAAAGATAGAGATACTTATGTAATTCATTGGTAGGAACTTCAGATAAGCGCATGAAGATGCCTTCCCTTCCGTCTCTCTGCTTTCCTACTGTCTTCATCCAATCCTTCTTCTTCCTTTCCATGGCAAGCTTAAGCAAGGGTTTCACCGTTGTCAATGGCTACCTCCCATCCTCTCAGTGAAAACGATTGCATATGCTCTGTCACAGCACGCGGAATTCAGCTGTCGGTTCTCGGTCAGGCCGGAATAGAATCCATCGATTCTTTTGCGTCTGTCACTAACGCCCC
>NC_029774.3:58957418-58958538 GCF_000817695.3 Arachis duranensis | reverse complement strand
TCTCACTCTATCCTTTGAAATTCAGAATGGTTGGCTTCTTTAGGAACTTAGAATCCAGATAGTGTTAATGATTCTCCTAGTCAAGTATGATGATTCTTGAACAAAGCTACTTATTGAGTCTCGGCTGTGGCCCAAAGCACTCTGTCTTCCAGTATTACCACCGGATACATACATGCCACAGACACATAATTGGGTGAACCTTTTCAGATTGTGGCTCAGCTTTGCTAAAGTCCCCAATTAGAGGTGTCCAGGGTTCTTAAGCACACTCTTTATTTGCCTTGGATCACAACTCTTATTTCTCTATTTTTTTTCGTTTTCTTCTCTTTTTTTTCGATTTTTTTTTGAATAGAAATGCTTCTTTTTTTTTTCTTGCTTCAAGAATCATTTTTATGATTTTTCAGATCCTCAGTAACATGTCTCCTTTTTCATCATTCTTTCAAGAGCCAACATTCATAAACCACAAATTCAAGATATATATGCACTGTTTAAGCATACATTCAGAGAACAAGAGTATTGCCACCACATCAAAATAATTAAACTATTATAAAATTCAAAATTCATGCAATCCTTTCTTTTATCAATTAAGCACATTTTTATTTAAGAAAGGTGATGGATTCATAGGACATTCATAACTTTAAGGCATAGACACTAAGACACTAATGATCACAAGACACAAACATGGATAAACATAAGCATAAAATTTCGGAAAACATAAGAATAAAGAACAAGGAAATCAAAGAACGGGTCCACCTTAGTGATGGCGGCTCTTTCTTGCTCTTGAAGATCCTATGGAGTGCTTGAGCTCCTCAATGTCTCTTCCTTGTCTTTGTTGCTCCTCCCTCATGATTTTTTGGTCTTCTCTGATCTCATGAAGGATGATGGAGTGTTCTTGATGCTCCACCCTTAGTTGTCCCATGTTGGAACTCAACTCTCCTAGGGAGGTGTTTAATTGCTCCCAATAGTTTTGTGTAGGAAAGTGCATCCCTTGAGGTATCTCAGGTATCTCATGATGAGTGGGATCTCTTGTGTGCTCCATCCTCTTCTTAGTGATGGGCTTGTCCTCATCAATGGGGATGTCTCCCTCTATGTCAACTCCAACTGAATAACAGAGGTGACAAAC
>NC_029774.3:58956779-58957046 GCF_000817695.3 Arachis duranensis | reverse complement strand
TGAAAAAGGGACCTCGGGGATCACCTTCTTCAAGGCCACAACTTCATAGAAATGGTCTTGATGCACCCTTGAGAGGAATCTTTCCATCTCCCATGACTCGGAGGTGGAAGCTTTTGCCTTCCCTTTCCTCTTTCTAGAGGTTTCTCCGGCCTTGGATGCCATAAATGGTTATGGAAAAACAAAAAGCAACGCTTTTACCACATCAAACTTAAAATGTTTGCTCGTCCTCGAGCAAAAGAAGAAAGAAGAGAGTAGAAGAAGAAGAAA
>NC_029774.3:58956098-58956504 GCF_000817695.3 Arachis duranensis | reverse complement strand
GGGGAAGAGGTGTTGAGGTGATTGGTGAAGAAGAGAGAGAGTGGTAGGGTAGGTGGGGATCCTGTGGGGTCCACAGATCCTCAGGTGTCAAGGAAAAGTCATCCCTGCACCAAATGGCATTCAAAATCACGTTTTGAGCCATTTCTGGCGTTAAACGCCGGGCTGGTGCCCATTTCTGGCGTTTAACGCCAGCATCTTGCCCTTCTCTGGCATTTAACGCCAGTCTAGTGCCCCTTTCTGGCGTTAAACGCCTAGAATGGTGCCAGACTGGGCGTTAAACGCCCAACAGCTAACCTCACTAGCGTTTAAACGCCAGTGGGTGTGTCCTCCAGGGTGTGATGTTTTTCTTCCTGTTTTTCATTCTGTTTTTGCTTTTTTCATGGATTTTGTGACTTCTTATGATCAT
>NC_029774.3:58954615-58955164 GCF_000817695.3 Arachis duranensis | reverse complement strand
GACATACTCATCCTCTTCAGAGGAAGAATACTCATCAGAGCTCATGAATGGCAGAAGTAAGTCCAGTGGAATCTCTATGGTCTCATTTTGAGCCTCAGACTCCCATGGTTCCTCATTGGGGAACTCATTGGAGGTCAGTGGACGTCCAGTGAGGTCTCCCTCAGTGGCGTTCACTGCCTCTTCTTCCTCCCAGAATTCGGCCATGTTGATGGCCTTGCACTCTCCTTTTGGATTTTCTTCAGTATTGCTTGGGAGAGTACTTGGAGGGAGTTTAGTAATTTTCTTGCTCAGCTGACCCACTTGTCCTTCCAAATTCCTAATGGAGGACCTAGTTTCAGTCATGAAACTTTGAGTGGTCTTGATTAGATCAGAGACCATAGTTGCTAAGTCAGAGGTATTCTGCTTAGAACTCTCTGTCTGTTGCTGAGAAGATGATGGAAAAGGCTTGCTATTGCTAAACCTGTTTATTCCACCATTATTGTTATTGAAACCTTGTTGAGGTCTCTGTTGATCCTTCCATGAAAGATTTGGACGATTCCTCCATGAAGG
>NC_029774.3:58952258-58953494 GCF_000817695.3 Arachis duranensis | reverse complement strand
TTGCTCCTGCTCATAAGAAAGAGAAGGGAACAAGAAAATGTGGAATCCTCTATGTCACAGTATAGAGATTCCTTTAAGTGTCAGAGGAAAAGAAGAGTAGAAGACAGAAGTAGAAAATTCGAACTTATCAAAGGAGATGGAGTTCGAATTTTTGCATTAAGGGATAGTGTTAGTCCATAAATAAAAGGATGTGAGAAAGAGGGAAGTGATTTTCG
This sequence comes from Arachis duranensis, assembly GCF_000817695.3. Classification (NCBI taxonomy): domain Eukaryota; kingdom Viridiplantae; phylum Streptophyta; class Magnoliopsida; order Fabales; family Fabaceae; genus Arachis; species Arachis duranensis. The sequence continues at coordinate 58,953,279 of NC_029774.3, read as the reverse complement.
AAAATTAAGTGAAAAATTTTGAACCCATTTTTGAAAAACATTACTTAATTTTCGAAAATGAAAATGGAAAAGAAATCAAGTGATTTTTGAAAAAGATTTTGAAATTAGAAATCAAAAAGATTTGATTGAAAACTATTTTGAAAAAGATGTGGTTAAGAAGATATGATTGATTTTTAAAAAATGTGATTGAGAAGATATGATTTGAAAAACATTTTAAAAAGATTTAATTTGAAAATTAAAAACTTGACTAACAAGAAAAGATATGATTCAAACATTAAACCTTTCTCAACAGAAAAGGCTATATACTTGAAATGCTGAATCAAATCATTAATTGATAGTAAGTATCTTTAAAAATGGAAAGAAATTAATTTTGAAAAAGATTTGATTGAAAAATTGATTTGAAAAAGATTTGATTTGGAAAAGATTTTGAAAACTTAGAAAAAAATTGATTTGAAAACAAAATCTTCCCTTCTAGCCATCCTGGCGTTAAACGCCCAGAATGGTGCACATTCTGGCGTTTAACGCCCAAAATGCTACCCTTTTGGGCGTTAAACGCCCAATCAGGTACCCTGGCTGGCGTTTAAACGCCAGTCTGTCCTTCTTCAGTGGGCGTTTTGAACGCCCAGCTTTTTCTGTGCAATTCCTCTGCTGTATGTTCTGAATCTTCAATTCTCTGTATTATTGACTTGAAAAGACACAAATTAAAAATATTTTTGGATTTTTAATAATAACGAAAAATCAAAATGCAACTAGAATCAAATAACAATGCATGCAAGACACCAAACTTAGCAGTTTGTATACTACTGACACTAACAAGATGAAAATGCATATGAGACACACAAAACACTCAAGTCAATAGAATTCAAAGATCAGAGTAAGTAAATCATCAAGAACATCTTGAAGATCACTAAGACGTATGAATGCATGCAATTGACACCAAACTTATGATGAGACACTAGACTCAAACAAGAAATATTTTTGGATTTTATGATTTTTTTTATTTTTTTGTGTTTTTCGAAAA
>NC_029774.3:58951699-58952151 GCF_000817695.3 Arachis duranensis | reverse complement strand
TTAGTCTAAGACTCCGGTCCAGGAATTAGACATGGCTTCACAGCCAGCCAAGCTTTCAGAGAAAGCTTCGGTCCAAAACACTAGACATGGCCAGAGGCCAGCCAAGCCTTAGCAGATCACTGCTCCAAGAGCAAGATTGATAAAAATCAACAAGCTCTTGTGGTGATGAGTTGAAACCTCGGTCCAATGAGATTAGACATGGCTTCTCAGCCAGCCAGATTTCAACAAATCATCATGAAACTCTAGAATTCATCTTCAAGAATTTCGAAAAAAATAAATACCTAATCTAAGCAACAAGATGAACCGTCAGTTGTCCAAACTTGAACAATCCCCGGCAACGGCTCCAAAAACTTGGTGCGCGAAATTGTGAACAATACTTTTTTCACAACTCTCATAATCCCCGGTAATGGCTCCAAAAACGTGGTAGCTCAATACCATGGCATTACACAACT
>NC_029774.3:58924444-58950527 GCF_000817695.3 Arachis duranensis | reverse complement strand
ATTCCTGAGGGTGACTTTGAACGCCGGTTTGGGCCATCAAATCTTGGGCAAAGTATGGACTATCATATATTGCTGGAAAGCCCAGGATGTCTACTTTCCAACGCCGTTGAGAGCGCGCCAATTGGGCTTCTGTAGCTCCAGAAAATTCACTTCGAGTGCAGGGAGGTCAGAATCCAACAGCATCTGCAGTCCTTTTTAGTCTCTGAATCAGATTTTTGCTCAGGTCCCTCAATTTCAGTCAGAAAATACCTGAAATCACAGAAAAACACACAAACTCATAGTAAAGTCCAGAAAAGTGAATTTTAACTAAAAACTAATAAAAATATACTAAAATTTAACTATATCATACTAAAAACATACTAAAAACAATGCCAAAAAGTGTACAAATTATCCGCTCATCACTAACCTTGCCAAAGTGGAGGACTTGTCAGCCACCTTGTAGAGTTCTAGAGGTATAATCTCATGAACTTCTACTTCCTCCCCAATCATGATACTATGGATCATGATGGCCTGATCCACAGTCACTTCAGATCCGTTGCTAGTAGGAATGATGGAGCGTTGGATGAACTCCAACCATCCTCTAGCCACAGGCTTAAGGTCCGGTTTTCTCAACTGAATCGGATTGCCTCTTGAGTCTCTTTTCCATTGAGCTCCTTCCACACATATGTCCTTGAGGACTTGGTCCATCCTTTGATCAAAGTTGACCCTTCTAGTGTAGGGGCGTGCGTTTTCTTGCATTATTGGCAAGTGGAATGCCAACCTTACATTTTTTGGACTGAAATCTAAGTATTTTCCCCAAACCATTGTAAGCCAATTCTTTGGATTCGGGTTCATACTTTGATCATGGTTCCTAGTGATCCATGCATTGGCATAGAACTCTTGAACCATTAAGATTCCGACTTGTTGAATAGGGTTGGTAAGAACTTCCGAACCTCTTCTTCAGATTTTATGTCGGATCTCTGGATACTCATTTTTCTTGAGCATGAAAGGGACCTCAGGGATCACCTTTTTCTTTGCCACAACTTTATAGAAGTGGTCTTGATAGACCTTTGAGATGAATCTCTCCATCTCCCATGACCCGAAGGTGGAAGCTTTTGCCTTCCCTTTTCTCTTTCTAGAGGTTTTTCCGGCCTTAGGTGCCATAAACGGTTATGGAAAAACAAAAAAGCAATGCTTTTACCACACCAAACTTAAAAGGTTTGCTCGTCCTCGAGCAAAAAAAGAAAAAAAAGAAGGGGGAGAAGAAGAAAATGAAGGAGATGGAGGGAGAGAGTGGTTCGGAGAGAGAGAGAGAGGTGGGGTAGGTGGAGATCCTGTGGGGTCCACAGATCCTGAGGGGTCAAGGATTTCTCATCCCTGCTCCATTTAGGCGTGCAAAAACACCCTTAATGTGCAATCCTGGCGTTTAACGCCAGACTGCTGCTTGTTTTTGGCGTTAAACGCCAGTTTTTAATCATTTCCTGGCATTAAACGCCAAGCTGCAACCTGTCTCTGGCGTTTAACGCCAGTTTGTTGCTTCTTTCTGGCGTTTAACGCCAGTCTAGTGCTTCTTTTTGGCGTTTAACACCCAGAATGGTGCCAGACTGGGCGTTAAACGCCCATTCTGCTACCCTTACTGGCGTTTAAACGCCAGTAAGTTTTTTCTCCAGGGTGTGCTATTTTTAATGCTGTTTTTTTTCTTTAATTTTTGCAGTGTTTTTGTGACTCCACATGATCATTAACCTAAAAAAAAAGAAAATAACATAGATAAATAAAATTGGGTTACCTTCCAATAAGCACTTCTTTAATGTCAATAACTTGACAGTGAGCTCTCATGGAGCTTCACAAATGTTCAGAGCATTGTTGGAACCTCCCAACACCAAACTTAGAGTTTGAATGTGGGGGGTTCAACACCAAACTTAGAGTTTAGTTGTGGCCTCCCAACACCAAAGTTAGAGTTTGACTGTGGGGGCTTTGTTTGACTCTGTACTGAGAGAAGCTTTTCTTGCTTCCTCTCCATGGTTACAGAGGGAGATCCTTGAGTTTTAAACACAAGGTAGTCCTCATTCAATTGAAGGATTAACTCTCTTCTATCCACATCAATCACATCTTTTACTATGGCTAAGAAAGGTCTCCCAAGGATGATGGATTCATCCTCATCCTTCCTAGTTTCTAGGATTATGAAATCAGCAGGGATGTAAAGGCCTTTGACCTTTACTAGCATGTCCTCTACCTGTCCATAAGCCTTTTTCATGGATTTGTCTGCCATTTCAAATGAGAATTTTGCAGCTTGTACCTCAAAGATTTCCAGTTTCTCCATTACAGAGAGTGGCATTAAGTTTATGCCTAACCCCAGGTGACACAGAGCCTTCTCAAAGGTCATGGTGCCTATGGTACAGGGAATTAAGAATTTACCAAGATCTTGTTTCTTTTGAGGTAATATTTGCCTAACCAAGTCATTCAGTTCATTGGTGAGCAAGGGGGTTCATCCACCCAAGTCTCATAACCAAATAACTTGGCATTCAGCTTTATGATTACTCTAAGGTACTTAGCAATTTGCTCTTCAGTAATATCTTTATCCTACTTAGAGGAAAAAAATTCATCAGAGCTCATGAATGGCAGAAGTAGGTTCAATAGAATCTCTATGGTCTCTGTATGAGCCTCAGATTCCTTAGGTTCCTCAAATGGGAACTCCTTTTTGTCCAAAGGACGTCCCATGAGGTCTTCCTCATTGGGATTCACGTCTTCCTCCTCCTATCTAGGTTCGGCCACACAAAGTAAGGTTATGGCCTTGCACTCTCTTTTTGGATTCTCTTCTGTATTACTCGGGAGAGTACTAGGAGGAGTTTCAGTGACTTTTTTTCTCAGCTAGCCCACTTGTGCCTCCAAATTTCTAATGGAGGACCTTATTTCATTCATGAAACTGAGAGTGGCCTTAGATAGATCAGAGACTTTGTTTGCTAAGCTAGAGGGGCTCTACTCAGAATTCTCTGTCTGTTGCTGAGAGGATGATGAAAAAGGCTTGCTATTGCTAAACCTGTTTATTCCACCATTATTAAAGCCTTGTTGAGGCTTTTGTTGATCTTTTCATGAGAAATTTGGATGATTTCTCCATGAGGGATTATAAGTCTTTCCATAGGCTTCACCCATGTAGTTCACCTCTGCCATTGTAGGGTTCTCAGGATCATAAGCTTCTTCTTCAGAAGATGCTTCTTTAGTACTGTTGGATGCATTTTGCAAACCATTCAAACTCTGAGAAATCATATTGACTTGCTGAGTCAACATTTTGTTTTAAGCCAATATAGCATTTAGAGCATCAATTTCAAGAACTCCCTTCCTCTGAGGCGTCCCATTACTCACAGGATTCCTTTTAGAGGTGTACATGAACTGGTTATTTACAACCATTTCAATGAGTTCCTGAGCTTCTGCAGGCGTTTTCTTCAGATGAATAGATCCACCTGCAGAATGGTCCAGTGACATCTTAGACAATTCAGACAGACCATCATAGAATATATCCAAGATGGTCCATTTTGAGAGCATGTCAGAAGGACACTTTTTGGTCAGTTGCTTGTATCTTTCCCAACCTTCATAGAGGGATTCACCTTCTTTCTGCCTGAAGGTTTGAACATCCATTCTAAGCTTGCTCAACTTTTGAGGAGGAAAGAACTTGGTTAAGAAAGCCGTGACCAGCTTATCCCAAGAGTTTAGGCTATCTCTAGGCTGAGAGTCTAACCATATTGTAGCTCTGTCTCTTACAGCAAAAAGGAAAAGCATAAGCTTATAGACCTTAGGATCAACTCCATTGGTCTTAACAATATCAGATCTGTAAGAATTCAGTTAAGAACTGAAAAGAATCTTCTGATGGATGTCCGTAAAACTTGTAATTATGTTGCATCAGAGAAACTAATTGAGGATTAAGCTCAAAATTGTTTGCTCCAATGGCAGGAATTGAGATGCTTCTTCCACGGAAGTTGGAATTTGGTGCAGTAAAGTTACCAAGCATCTTCCTTGCATTGTTGTTGGTTTGGCCATGTCTCCTTCTTTTTCGAGATTCTCTATAAGGTTTTCTCTGGTTTGTTGTGCTTTAGCTTCTCTTAGCTTCTTCTTCAGAGTCCTTTCAGGTTCAGGATATGCTTCAACAAAAATGTCATTGTCCTTGCTCCTGCTCATATGAAAAAGAAGAGAACAGAAAAGAAGAGAAATCCTCTATGTCACAGTATAGAGATTCCTTTATGTGAGTAGAAGAGAAGAAGAATAGAAGAAGAAAAATTCGAACATAGAGAGAGAAGAGAAGAGGGTTCGAATTATGAGTAGAAGAGAAGTGTTAGTAGATAAATAAATAAATAGAAAGGGATGAGAGAGAAAAGAAAATTTTAATTTTAATTAAGAGAAAAGAAAAATATTTTTTTTATTTTAATTATTAGTTAAAATTCAAAAATTAAGAGAAGAGGTAAAATAAAATTAAAATTTAAAATAATTAGTTAATTAAAAAGATTTTTGAAAAAGAGGAAGGTGATTTTCGAAAATTAAAGAGAGAAAAGTAGTTAGGTGGTTTTGAAAAGGATAAGAAATAGTAAAACAAACAAAAAGTCAATTAGTTAGTTGAAAAAGATTTGAAAATTAATTTTGAAAAGATAAGAAGTTAGAAAAGATTTTGAAATTGATTTTGAAAAAGATATGATTTGAAAAAGGATATGTTTGAAAAGATATGATTGAGAAGATATGATTAAAAAGATATGATTGAAATTTATTTTGAAAAAGATTTAATTTTTAAAATCAGAATTAATGACTTGACTCACAAGAAATCAAAAGATATGATTTTAAAATTTAAAGTTTGAATTTTTCTTAACAAGAAAGTAACAAACTTGAAATTTTTGAATCAAAACATTAATTGTTAGCGTTAATTTCGAAAATTATGAAATAAAGATAAGAGAAAGATTTTGAAATCAATTTAAAAAAAATTCGAAAATATAAAAGAAAAATGAAGAAAGATTTGATTTTTGAAAAAGTTTTGAAAAGATAAGATTTTTAAAATTGAAATCTTGACTTGACTAACAAGAAACAACTTATTTTAAATTTTTTTGACTAAGTCAACCCAAAGATTTCGAAATTTATGAGTAAAATAAGAAAAAGATATTTTTTTGATTTTTGAATTTTTAATGAAGAAAGAGAAAAACCACAAAATGACTCAACACAAAAATTTTGGATTAAAACCAATGATGCATGCAAGAACACTTTGAATGTCAAGATGAACACCAAGAACACTTTGAAGATCATGATGAACATCAAGAACTTATTTTTGAAAAATTTTCAAGAAAAGAAAACATGCAAGACACCAAACTTAGAAATTTTTAATGTTTAGACTCTAAGAATTAAAAAATGCATATGAAAAAAACAACAAAAGACACAAAACCATAAAATTTAAAGATCAAACAAGAAGACTTACCAAGAACAACTTGAAAATCATGAAGAACACCATGCATGATTTTTTGAAAATTTTTTTTGAGAAAAATAAAATTATACAATTGACACCAAACTTAAAAATTGACTCTAGACTCAAACAAGAAACACAAAATTATTTTTTATTTTATGATTTTATGAATTTTTTTTGAAATTTTTCGAAAATTTGTTTTGGAAAAACGAAAGAGAAGAGAAATTTTTTTTGTATTTTTTGAAATTAAGAAACAAAAAGCTTAAAAATAAAATAAAATTACCTAATCTGAGCAACAAGATGAACCGTCAGTTGTCCAAACTCGAACAATCCCCGGCAACAGTGCCAAAAATATGGTGCACAAAATTGTGATCTCAATGGCGCCAACAACTTGGTACGCACAATTGTAATCTCTACTCTTTTTCACAACTTCGCACAACTAACCAGCAAGTGCACTGGGTCGTCCAAGTAATAAACCTCACGTGCGTAAGGGTCGATCCCACGGAGATTGTCGACTTGAAGCAAGCTATGGTCACCTTGTAAATCTTAGTCAGGCGGATTCAAATGGTTATAGAGTTTTGATAATTAAAATATAAATAAACATAAAATAAAGATAGAGATACTTATGTAATTCATTGGTGGGAATTTCAGATAAGCGTATGGAGATTTGTTATTCCTTATGAATCTCTGCTTTCCTACTACCTTCATCCAATCCTTCATACTCCTTTCTATGGCAGGCTGTATGTTGGGTGTCACCGTTGTCAATGACTACTTTCCGTCCTCTCAGTGAAAATGGTCCTCTACAGTTTCTGTACGGCTAATCAACTATTAGATTTCTCGTCTCGAATGAAAAATACCATGCACAGATATTGTATGGCTAATCAGCTGTTGGTTCTCGATCGTGTAGGAATAGGATTTACTATCCTTTTGCATCTGTCACCACGCCCTACAGTCGCGAGTTTGAAGCTCGTCATAGTCATCCCATCCCAGATCCTACTCGGAATACCATAGACAAGATTTAGACTTTCTAGATCTCAAGAATGTTGCTAATGGATTCTAGCCTATACCACGAAGATTCTAATCTCGGATTCAGATGCCCCATTGTCAGAGGGGAGTCGATGTGAATCGTTGATTAGAAACCCAAGAGATATACCTTCAAGCTTGTTTTCATCTAGAACGGAAGTGGTTGTCAATCACGCGTTCATAAGTGAGAATGGTGATGAGTGTCACATAATCATCACATTCATCATGTTCTTGTGTGCGAATGGATATCTTAGAATAAGAATAAGCATGAATTGAATAGAAGAACAATAGTACTTTGCATTAATACTCGAGGAATAGCAAAGCTCCACACCTTAATCTATGGTGTGTAGAAACTCCACCGTTGAAAATACATAAGAACAAGGTCTAGGCATGGCCGAATGGCCAGCCTCCCCAAATGGCATATAAATTTGAAAATAGGGAAAAAAGACCTGATCCCAAGATCAAGGATGATTAAAAGATGTGAGTACAATAATACAAAGTTCTATTTATACTAAACTAGTTACTAGGGTTACAGAAATGAGTAAATGATGCAGAAATCCACTTTCGGGCCCACTTGGTGTGTGCTTGGGCTGAATTCGAGTGCAGGGAGGTCAGAATCCAATAGTATCAGCAGTCCTTTTTTAGCCTCTGAATCAGATTTTTGCTCAGGTCCCTCAATTTCAGCCAAAAAATACCTGAAATCATAGAAAAACATACAAACTCATAGTAAAGTCCAGAAATGTGATTTTTTCTTAAAAACTAATTAAAATATACTAAAAAGTAGCTAGATTCTACTAAAAACTACCTAAAAACAATGCCAAAAAGCGTATAAATTCTCCGCTCATCAGCCGGCCTTGCCGGTCTACTTTCTCAAGGATATCAAGTAACAACTGGTGGGTGTATGGTGGTTGAGCATGTGGTGTCGATGATGGTGGAGTAGAGGATGAAGGAACTTTGAAAGATGGGTCTTCATTCCGGCTCACGGGTGGTGCTGGGGGCCTAATGTATTTTCATCACGGGTGGTGCTACAACATGCAAGTGAGATATCAATTAAAATCATGAAGGCATGTCACTAACACTAGATGTAAGATGGATAGAAACATGCAAGTATAAAGCATGAGAAGAATAACTCAAGCATCAATATTAACAATGATAAGCACATGTAAAGCAAGCACAAAATAATGAGCATTTTTATGATGAAGATTAATGGATACCAAGCTCAATGCACATGTATTGCAAGTGTTGTAAAAAAGAAGCATTACATTGCAAGAATAAGATAGAAAATAAATCAAGACACCATTAGAGATTTTTCACAAATACTTGGTGTGCATATTAAAAGAAAGAAGCAAGTTGAGAAATCCAAGTGTATAGTAGACCTAAAATAGAATGTCAATTGTCAAATCACACCACATAACACAAACAAGCTAAGAAATATAAAAATAATCCACCAAATGAAATTCCAACACCAAAACAGAAATGCAACAAGAGAAAAGAATTAAAAAGACATTATAAATAACAAAACTAATATGCAATTAAAAATAATTAAAATATTCGAATGTAAGAAACAAAAGAAAAATTAAAGTGTAGAAGGAAGTAAGAAAAGAAACCTTGAAAAGAAGATGAAAAGAGGAAGATAAATGCAAGTAAGAAAAAAATAAGAGGTGTGAGAAGAGAAAAGAAAAGAAAAGAAAAGAAGGAGAGGGTGTTTGACCGTAGGAGATGGTGGTCGCCGGTGGTAGTCCATCGATGGTGGTGGTGAGGGGAGAGAAGAAGAAAGAAGTAAGAAGGAAGAAAGAAGAAAGAAAAAAGAAAAAAGAAGAAGGAATTAGGATTAGAAAAAGAAAAGAGGAATGAAAGAAAAAAGGGGGTTTGGGCAGCACGCTGATTTAATTAATTTGCCGCTGTGACGCATGCGCATCATCCACGCGTACGTATGGGGGCCCAAAAATGAGAGTGACGTGTGAGCGTCGGTCACGCGTACACATGACTAGAGGATGGAGCAAACAAGAGAGCCCACTCATGGACCTCAGCAAACGCATGAGGAAGTCCCTCATCAAGAAATCCGTGAGATACCTCAAGGGATGTATTTTCCTCCACACAACTATTGGGAACAACTCAACACTTCTCTAGGAGATTTGAGTTCCAATATGGAGCAACTAAGGATGGAGCACCAAGAGCATTCCATCATCCTCCATGAAATTAGAGAAGACCAAAGAGTCATGAGGGAAGGGCAACAAAGGCAAGGAAGAGACATTGAAGAGCTCAAGCACTCCATAGGATCTTCAAGAAGGAGAACTAGCCGCCATCACTAAGGTGGACCCGTTCTTTAATTTCCTTGTTATTTGTTTTTCTATTTTTCGATTTTTTGTGCTTTATGTTTGTCTATGTTTGTGTCTTTATTACATGATTGTTAGTGTCTAGTGTCTATGCCTTGAAACTATAAATGTCCCATAAATCCTTCACCTTTCTTAAATGAAAAATGTTCCTAATTACAAAAGAACAAGAAGTACATGGATTTCGACTTTTTATCTTGAAATTAGTCTAATTATTTTGATGTGGTGGCAATACTTTTTGTTTTCTGAATGAATGCTTGAACAGTGCATATTTTTAATAGTGAAGTTTATGAATGTTAAAATTGTTAGCTCTTGAAAGAATGATAAACAAAGAGAAATGTTATTGATAATCTGAAAAATCATAAAATTGATTCTTGAAGCAAGAAAAGCAGTGAAAAACACAAGCTTGCGAAAAAAATAAAAAAAAGGCAAAAAAATAAAGAAAAAGAAAAAGCATGCAGAAAAAGACAATAACCCTTTAAACTAAAAGGCAAGGGTAAAAAGGATCCAAGGCTTTGAGCATTAATGGATAGGAGGGTCCAAAGGAATAAAACCCTGGCCTAAGCAGCTAAATCAAGCTGTCCCTAACCATGTGCTTGTGTCATGAAGGTCCAAGTGAAAAGCTTGAGACTGAGTGGTTAAAGTCGTGATCCAAACCAAAAGAGTGTGCTTAAGAACTCTGGACACCTCTAACTGGGGACTCTAGCAAAGCTGAGTCACAATCTGAAAAGGTTCACCCATTTATGTGTCTGTGGCATTTATGTATCCGGTGGTAATACTGGAAAATAAGATGCTTAGGGTCACGGCCAAGACTCATAAAGTAGCTGTGTTCAGGAATCAACATACTAAATTAGGAGAATCAATAACACTATCTAAATTCTGAGTTCCTAATGGATGCCAATCATTATGAACTTCAAAGGATAAAGTGAGATGCCAAAACTGTTCAAAGGCAAAAAGCTACTAGCCCCGCTCATCTAATTGGGACTAAGTTTCATTGATATTTTGAGATTTATTGTATATTCTCTTCTTTTTATCCTATTTTATTTTCAGTTGCGTGGGGACAAGCAACAATTTAAGTTTGGTATTGTGATGAGCGGATAATTTATACGCTTTTTGGCATTGTTTTTACATAGTTTTTAATATGTTTTAATTACTTTTTAGTATATTTTTATTAGTTTTTATGCAAAAATCACATTTATGGACTTTACTATGAGTTTGTGTGTTTTTTTGGGATTTCAGGTATTTTCTGGCTAAAATTGAGGGACCTAAGCAAAAATCTGATTCAGAGGCTGAGAAAGGACTGAAGATGCTGTTGGATTCTGACCTCCTTGCACTCAAAGTGGATTTTCTGGAGCTACAGAAGCCTAATTGGCGCGCTCTTAATTGCGTTGAAAAGTAGACATCTAGGGCTTTCTAGATATGTATAATAGTCCATACTTTGCCCGAGATTTGATGGCCCAAACTGGCGTCCAAACGCCCACCAGAGACCCTTTTCTAGCGTAAAACGCCAGAACTGGCACCAAAGCTGGAGTTAAATGCCCAAACTGGCACCAAAACTGGTGTTTAAACTCCAAGAAGAGCCTATGCACGTGAAAGCTTCAATGCTCAGCCCAAACACACACCAAGTTGGCCCCGAAAGTGGATTTCTGTACTATCTACACTTAGTTACTCATTTTCTGTAAATTTAGTTTACTAGTTTAGTATAAATAGAACTTTTTACTACTGTATACATATCTTTAGATCATTTTTGAGACTATCTTTGGATCACTTTTGATATCTTGATAATGTTTTGGGGGCTGGCCATTCGGCCCTGCCTGGACCTTCATCACTTATGTATTTTCAACAGTGGAGTTTCTACACCTCATAGATTAAGGTGTGGAGCTCTGCTGTTCCTCATGAATTAATGCAAAGTACTATCGTTTTTCTTTTTAATTCACGCTTATTCTTGTTCTAAGATATTCACTCGTACTTCAACATGATGGATGTGATGATCCATGACACTCATCATCATCCTCCCTTATGATCGTGTGCCTGACAACCACCTCTGTTCTATCTGCGAGAGCTTGAGTGTGTATCTCTTGGCCTCCTGGATCACAACGCATGGTTGACTCTCCTGACAATAGAGCCTTCCATTCCGTGAGATCAGAGTCTTCGTGGTATAAGCTAGAATTAATTGGCAGCATTCTTGAGATTCATAAAGTCTAAACCTTGTCTGTGGTATTACGAGTAGGATCTGGGATGGGATGACTGTGACGATCTTCAAACTCATGACTATTGGGCACAATGACAGTGTGCAAAAGGATCAATGGATCTTATTCCAACACGATTGAGAACCAACAGCTGATTAGCCATGCAAGAAATTGTAGAGGACATGTTTTCACTGAGAGGACGGATGGTAGCCATTGACAACAGTGATCCACCAACATATAGCTTGCAATGGAAGGGAATACGCATGATTGGATGAGGACAATAGGAAAGCAGAGGCTCAGAGGCAGCAAAGCATCTCCAAACGCTTATCTGAAATTCCCACCAAGGAACTACATAAGTAATTGTATTTTATTTTCCGTTTTATTTATCTTTTAATTATCAACACCTCATAACAATTTGAATCAGCTTGACTGAGATTTACAAGATGACCATAGGTTGCTTCAAGCCGACAATCTCCGTGGGATCGACCCTTACTCACGTAAGATATTACTTGGACTACCTAGTGCACTTGCTGGTCAGTTGCGCGGAGTTGTGAGAGAAGTGTGAACTCATAATTTTGTGTACCAATCATCAAGCTTTCTAGCCCAATCCTTTCTAGAGACACTTACTGTCCTCCCTAGAATTCATTTTAGTTCTATATTTGAGACTTCAGTTTGCCCATTTGTTTGAGGATAATATGGTGTTACTACTTTATGGCGAACTTCGTAGTGGCTTAAGACAGAATCCAGCTGTCTGTTGCAGAAATGAATTCGTCCATCACTAATTAGTGTCCTAGGGACACCAAATCTGCTGAAAATATTCTTTTTAAGGAACTTCATTACTACTCCAGTGTCATTAGTGTGTGTTGCTATTGCTTCAACCCATTTAGACACATAATCTACTGCCACAAGGATGTAGGTGTTTGAGTATGAAGGCGGGAAGGGTCCCATAAAATCTATGTCCCATACATCAAACAACTCAATCTCTAAGATTTCTTACTGAGGCATGCTGTAACCATAGGGAAGATTGCCAGCGCTCTGGCAACTGTCACAGTAACAAACGAACTCTCTAGAATCCTTAAAGAAAGTAGGCCAGTAAAAGCCACTTTGGAGTACCTTGGTAGCTGTCCGCTCACTTCCGAAGTGTCCTCCATAGTCAGAGCTATGGCAATGCCATAGAATCCTCTGCGCCTCTTCTTCAGACACACAACGTCAGATTATTCCATTCGAGCATCTCTTAAAGAGATATGGCTTATCCCGAAGGTAATATTTTGCATCATGCATGAGTTTCTGGGCTTGTTGCCTGGTGAATTCCTTGGGAATGAACCTTATAGCCTTGTAATTTGCAGTGTCTGCAAACCAAGGTACTGTCCAAATGGCATAGAGTTGCTCATTTGGAAAGGATTTAGATATGTCAATGGAGGGAGAAGAAGTCCCTGCTACTGGCTCAATCTGGGACAAGTGATTAGCCACCTGGTTTTCTATCCCTTTTCTGTCTCTAATTTCTATATCAAACTCATGCAGGAATAATACCTATCTTATAAGTCTGGGTTTTGAATCCTGCTTAGTGAGTTGATACTTTAGAGAAGCATGGTCAGAATAAATAATGACGTTAGATCCTACTAGGTAGGATATGAACTTGTCAATGGAAAAAACCACTGGAAGTAGCTCCTTTTCTATAGTAATGTAGTTTTTTTTGCGCATCATTTAGTACACGACTAGCATAATAAATGACATACAGAAGCTTGTCATGTCTCTGCCCTAGGACTGCGCCAATTGCATGATCACTTGCATTACATATTAGCTCAAATGGTAAGTCCCAGTTGGGTGCAGAGATGATAGGAGCAATGACAAGCTTGGCTTTCAGAGTTTCGAATGCGTTCAAGCATTCTTGGTCAAAGATGAATGGAACATCAGTGGCCAGGAGATTACACAGGGTTTTTTGATTTTTGAAAAATCTTTTATGAACTGCCTATAAAATCCTACATTTCCTAGGAAGCTTCTGATTGCCTTGACATTAGCAGGTGGAGGCAAGCATTCAATCACCTCCACCATAGCTTAATCCACTTCTATACCCTTATTTGAGATCCTATGTCTAAGAACAATACCTTCAGTTACCATGAAATGGCATTTCTCTCAGTTCAGAACTAGGTTTGTTTCCTAGCATCTTTTCAGAACTCGGGTTAGATAATCAAGACAGGAGTCAAATGAGGCTCTGAAAACAGAGAAGTCATCCATGAATACTTCAAGGAACTTCTCTACCATATCAGAGAAGATGGATAACATAAATCTCTAAAATATGGTAGGTGCATTGCACAGGCCAAATGGCATCCGCCTGTAGGCAAACATGCCAGATGGGTAAGTAAATGCTATTTTCTCTTGATCCTGTGGATCTACTGCTATTTGATTGTACCCGAAATATCCATCCAGGAAGTAGTAAAAAGCATGACCTGCTAGTCTTTCTAGCATTTGGTCAATGAAGGGTAGAGAAAAATGATCTTTCCTTGTGGCGTCATTGAGTTTTCTATAGTCAATGCATATACGCCACCCTGTAACTGTCCTTTTAGGGATCAGTTTATTCTTTTTATTATGAACCACTGTCATGCCTTCCTTTTTGGGAACAACTTGGACAGGGCTCACCCATGGGCTGTCAGAAATGGGATAAATAATCCTAGCCTCATATAGTTTAGTGACTTCCTTCTGCACTACTTCCTTCATAGCTGGATTCAATCGCCTTTGTGGTTGCACTACTGTTTTGGCATTATCCTCCAGTAAGATTTTATGCATGCATCGGGTAGGGCTAATGCTCTTAAGGTCACTTATAGTCCACCCAAGGGTGGTCCTATGTGTTTTGAGCACCTTAATTAGTGTTTCTTCTTCCTGTGACTCTAAGGCAGAGCTTATGATCACATGATGGTTGTCTCCATCTCCTAGAAATGCATATTTCAGGGAGGATGGCAATGGTTCAAGCTCAAGTTTTGGAGGCTTCTCCTTTTCGTCGGAGATCTCCAGAGGTTCCTCTGAATCAGGCTGAGTATCATCAAGGATCTCATTTATCCCTTCCTTGAGGCTTTCAGCAATGTTGACTTCTTCCACCAGGGAATCATTGAGGTCAATGCTCATGCATTCCTCAAGAATGTCTGGATATTGCATAGCTTTGACAGCATTTAGTATGAACTTTTCCTCATTGACTCTTAGGGTTACTTCACCTTTTTCAACATCAATGAGGGTTCGTCCTGTAACTAGAAAAGGTCTTCCTATGATAAGGGATGCACTCTTGTGCCCCCTCCATGTCCAATACCACAAAGTTAGTGGAAAAGGCAAATGTTCCAACCCTGATAATCATGTCTTCTATTACTCCTAATGGTATCTTAATAGAACCATCAGCAAGTTGAAGGCATATGCGGGTTAGTTTGACTTCATCATTCAAACAAAGCTTCTTTATTAAAGAAGCAGATATTAGGTTGACGCTTGCCCCAAGGTTTCATAGAGCTATTCTTGTACAAGCATCACCTAGAGTGCATGGTATCATAAAGCTTCTAGGGTCTTTAAGCTTCTCTGGTAAGCTGTTTTGAATGATTACACTGCACTCTTCACTGAGGAGGACTGTTTGTGTGTCTCTCCAATCCTTCTTATAACTTAGAATATCCTTCATGAACTTAGCATAAGAAGGTATCTGCTCAAGAGCCTCTGCAAAAAGGATCTTTATCTCCAATATTCTGAGATTATCCGTAAAGCTGGCAAACAGTTTATCCCTTTCTTCTTGACAGAGTTTCTAAGGAAATGCATCTTAGCCTTACAATCATCAACCTTGGTTGATGGAGGCTGAATGCCATATGTGCTGGAATGGGGGTTACTAGCATGCTTAGGAGGGTTGCTATCAGTGAGTGACTAACCTTCCTTGCTTGGGCCTTCAACGCCTATGCTACTGCCCCCTTGGGCATTTGAACGCCCAGTCTCTGCCCTTTTCTGGCGTTCAATGCCAAGAGAGATACCTCTTTAGGCATTTAAATGCCTAGAGTCATCTTGTGTAGAGACCTGGTTATCCTCTATGGGCTTTTCGTTCTTATTGTGCTGAGGTTGGGTGCTTAAGGTTTTCCCACTCCTCAGTTGAATAGCCTAGCATTCATCTATTATCTGCTTAGATAACTGCTGCCTTGTTTGACTCAACATGGCTTCTACATTTCTGTTAGAAGCCTAAGTTTTTCTCAAGCCTCTTGTAGTTCCAACATTTGCTGGGCAATGGTGTGCAGTAGCCGAGTCAATGGGCCATCATGTTCTAGAGGGTTAGGTTCAGTTGATACTGTCTTAACCTCTCCTTTTATAGAGGTCTCAGTGGCTGAGTATAGATGCTGATTAGTGGCAACTGTCTCAATAAGCTCTTGAGCCTTTCCAATGGTCTTTCTCATGTGTATGGAACCACTAGTAGAGTGGTCCAAAGATATTTTAGCCATGTCTGAAAGTCCATAGTAGAAGTTGTCCAATTGTACTCATTGTGAAAATATTTCAGTGGGATATTTCTTCAGCATCCTCTTATACCTTCACCAGGCATCATAAAGAGATTCACTATCTTCTTGTTTGAAGCCTTGGATGTCCAGTCTCAACTGGTTCATCTTCCATGGGAGAAAGTAATGATATAAAAAATTTTCCACTAACTGTGTCCAAGTTTTCAAACTAGATCTGGGCTGGTTATCCAACCACCTCTTTGCTTGATCCATTACAGCAACAGGAAAGAGCAATAATCCGTAGACATCTTGGTCTACTCCCTCATGGTGTACAGTGTCAGCAACTTCTAAGAAATCTGCGAAGATTCTGTAGGCTCTTCCTGTGGAAGTCCAGAAAGCTGGCAGTTTCGCTGTACTATAGTAATGAGTTGAGGGTTTAGCTCAAAGCTACTTGCTCTAATGTGATGTATGCTGATATTTCTTCCATAGAAGTCAACAGTGGGATTTGTATAAGATCCCAGATTTCTTTTGAACTCTTCATTCCCACTTGGGTTCATTGTGAAGAAAGGTAGAAGAGGAGAGAAGAGAGTGAAGATATAGGATGTAGAAGAAGAAGAGATAAATCAGAATTAAAATATTTTTGTTTTATTTTATTTTATTTATTTATTTAGTCTGAATTTAAAACTAATTAATTTAAAAAGAATTAAAAATTTAATTATTAAATTTCGAAAATAGAAGAGAGAGAAGAAGACGAGAATTTTCAAAAATTAAGAAAGAGAAGAGTCAGTTAGGAAGTTTTGAAAAAAGAAGAGAGAGAAGATGAGTAATTAATTAAGAGATTTGAATTTAAAATAAGATAGCAAATAAGATAAGATGTGAAATTAAAATTGAAAGTTGAAAATTAAATTTTTAAAATTTTGAAAATTGAATTTGAAGTTTGATATTTGAAATTTGAAATTTTTAAGAATTGAAAATTGAATTTTGAATTTTGAAAAAGATAAGATTTTTAATTTTGAAAAGATTTTATTTTTGAAAATTGAAAACTAAGATATGTATGATAAGATAAAAATTTTGAAATTAAAATCTGAATTTTTATTTTAAAATTTCGAAAATAATGGTTAAATAAAAATATAAAAGATATTTTTTATTTTTGAATTTAATGACAAAAGAGAAAAACAAGTAAGAGAAAGAAGACTTAAAATTTTTATATCTAATGCTCCTTATTTTCGAAAATTTTGGAGGGAAACACTAAGGAACACCAAACTTAAAAATTTTAAGATCAAAACACAAAAAGGACTCAAGAACACTTTGAAGACTAACAAGAACACAAAGAACAAAACTTAAGAAATTTAAAGAACACAAGAACACATAAAGAACAACAAACTTAAAATTTTTAGAAAACCAAAACACTAATTTGACATAAGAAGAAAATTTTACAAACTGAAAATTAAAAGAAAATAAACAAGAAGACACCAAACTTAAAAATTTGACACAAGATTTAAACAAAAAGACACTAATTTTGAAAATTTTTAGAAAAAGACTTAAGGATTTTCGAAAATTTTAACCAAGAACATAAACAAAAAGACTCAAACAGAAGACGAAGGTGACAAAGAAGATAAATGTTTTTTTGGTAAAGTCTTAAAATTTTTGGAATTGAAAAACAAGAACATGTAAGGCTCAAACCAAGAACAAAAATTAAACAAAGAAAGGAAAAATATTTTTTTGAAAAATTTTTTAATTTTTTTTTCGAAAAATAAAAATAAAAGACTCAAACAAAAAAAAGTTATACTCTTGCAAAAATCAAAGACAATACCTGATCTAGCGAGCAAGACAATCCGTCAGTTTGTCCAAACTCGAACAATCCCCGGCAACGACGCCAAAAACTTGGTGCACGAATCCCCACACTTTCGTACAGTTGTACTAGCAAGTGCACTGGGTCGTCCAAGTAATACCTGAGCGAGTCAGGGTCGATCCCACAAGGATTGTTGGCTTGAAGCAAGCTATGGTTATCTTACAGGTCTTAGTCTGGTGAATCAGAAGGTTGTTGGATTGATGCAAGGGTAATTAATAATAATGTTGTATATATTAAAATCAGAAATAGGAATAGAGTTGAGAATCACAGTTGCTTTGCATTTCTGAATTAACTCTAGTATTACTATCTTCTTTGCTTGTGAGTGACCTCTTCCATGAAAGGCTGTATGTGATCAATGTTATGGGCCGTGGTCACTGATCTTCTCTGCTACAGATTGAACACCATTGGTCGTGGTCATCCAATCTGACGAAGGGTGAAGCGCTAGTAAGTCATTCTCTTGGCGATCCTACTCAAAATGCCACAGACAAGGTCGAATCTTCCAGATCAGAGATTGCTGCTTATTGGGATTTTAGCCTATACCACGGAGACCCTAAGCTCCCCAGAAATTGGCTAAACTAGTGTCTCGAGAAGTCCCCAACGAAGTCGTGGATTAACCGTCTAAGAGATGTATAAACATAGCCGTTTGCTCGTGCTTTCCAGTCAGGTATTCACACGAACCAAAGTAGATGCGAGTGTTTGTCAGGCACGTTCATCTTAGTATGATGAACAGAGCTGATTGTTCGATCATCCTATTCACCATGTTGAAGAGCGGATATACATCTTAGAAGTAAATTAAATACGGATCAAAGAAGAAATAGTAATACTTTTATTAATTCATAGGGCTCAGCAAGGCTCCTCCCCTCAACCTAGGAGGTTTAGAAACTCATACTGAAAGTAAAATACAATGATAATCATTCGAATGGTGTGCCCGAAAAAATTCGTATGATTATGTAAAATAACTCTTAAATACTAAACTAATGACTAGTAAGGGTAAAATAGTTTTTTTAGTGCTAAAGTTCACTTCTAGGGTCCACTTGGTGAGTGTTTTGGCTGAGATTTGATGAGATCCACGTACTATGAGGTCTTTTGGACGTGAAACATTGGCTAGGGGGGGTCCTCTCTGGGCGTTTGGATGCTGGGTTTTGCTCCTTGGGCGCTGGACGCCAAAAAGTGGGCAATATGGCTGGCGTTGGACACCAGTTTTGGGCCTTCTAATCCAATGCAAAGTGTTATACATTTCTAGAAAGCTCTGAAAGTTAGCTTTCCATAGCCATTGAGAACACTCCATTTGGACTTCAGTAGCTCCAGAAAAAGTCTTCTGAGTCCAAGGAGGTCAGATTTGGACATCATCTGTAATACTTTCCCTGTCTCTGGATCAGACTTCTGCTCCTGCTCCTCAAATTCAGCCACAAAATACATGAAATGGTACAAAAACACATAAACTCAAAGTTGAATCCAAAAATGTGAATTTAACACTAAAACCTATAGAAACTTAATAAAAACTAAACAAAATATGTTAAAAACTATATAAAAACTACGCCACAAAGCGTTTAAAAGATTTTGAAATTAAGTTTTGAAAAAGATATGATTGAAATCTATTTTGAAAAAGATTTGAAAAAGAAATTTAAAAAAAGATTTGATTTTGAAAATTGAAGTTGATGACTTGACTAACAAGAAACTGAAAGATTTGATTCTAGAATTTAAAGATTGAACCTTTCTTAACAAGAAAGTAACAAACTTGAAATTTTTTTGAATTAAATCCTTAATTGTTAGCAAGGTTTTCGAAAATATGAAATAAAAATAAGAAAAAGATTTTGAAAATCAATTTTTAAAATTTTTGAAAATATTAAGAAGAAAAATGAAAAAGATTTGATTTTTGAAAAAGATTTGAAAAGATAGAATTTTTAAATTGAAATTTTGACTTGACTAACAAGAAACAACTAAATTTTAAAAATCTTTGACAAAGTCAACCCAAAATTTTGAATTTTATGAGTGAAATAAGGAAAAGATATTTTTTAATTTTTGAATTTTAATGAAGAAAGAGAAAAACAACAAAATGACTCAATACATGAAAATTTAAGATCAAAACAAAGAAAACATGCAAGAACACTTTGAATATCAAGATGAACACCAAGAACACTTTGAAGATCATGATGAACATCAAGAACTTATTTTTTTGAAAAATTTTTAAGAAAAGAAACACATGCAAGACACCAAACTTAGAAATTTTTAAACTTTTGACTCTAAAAATTCGAAAATACATATGAAAAACAAGAAAAGACACAAAACAAGAAAATCACAAGATTAAACAAAGACAATCATCAAGAACAACTTGAAGATCAAGAAGAACATATGCATGAGTTTTCGAAAAATGCTAGAAAAATAAAAACATGCAATTGACACCAAACTTAAAATTTGACTCTAGATTCAAACAAGAAATACAAAAAGTTTTTTCGGTTTTTATTATTTTATTAATTTTTTTTGAAAAATTTTCGAAAATTAAAAAAATTTTTTTGAAAGATTTTTGAAATTTTTTTGAAAATAGAACAAGAAGAAAATTACCTAATCTAAGCAACAAGATGAATCGTCAGTTGTCCAAACTCGAACAATCCCCGGCAACGGCGCCAAAAACTTGGTACACGAAATTGTGAGTTCACACTTCTCTCACAACTCCGCGCAGCTGACCAGCAAGTGCACTGGGTCATCCAAGTAATACCTTACGTGAGTAAGGGTCGATCCCACTAATATTGTCGGCTTGAAGCAAGCTATGGTCTTCTTGTAAATCTCAGTCAGGCGGATTCAAATGGTTATGAGGTGTTGATAATTAAAAGATAAATAAAACGGAAAATAAAATATAGTTACTTATGTAGTTCCTTGGTGGGAATTTCAGATAAGTATTTGGAGATGCTTTGTTGTCTCTAAACCTCTGCTTTCCTATTGTCCTCATCCAAACATGCGTACTCCCTTCCATGGCAAGCTGTATGTTGGTGGATCACCGTTGGCAACAGCTACCATCCGTCCTCTCAGTGAAAACATGTCCTCTACGGTTTCCCGCATGGCTAATCAGCTGTCGGTTCCCGATCGTGTTGAAATAAGATCCATTGATCCTTTTGCACAATGTAACTATGCCCAACAGTAACGAGTTTGAAGCTCGTCACAGTCATCCCATCCCAGATCCTACTCGGAATACCATAGACAAGGTTTAGACTTTCCGGATCTCAAGAATGCTGCCAAATTGATTCTAGCTTATACCACGAAGACTTTGATCTCACGGAATGGAAGGCTCTATTGTCAGGAGAGGCAACCATGCGTCGTGAACCAGGAGGCCAAGAGATACACACTCAAGCTCTCACAGATAGAATGGAGCTGGTTGTTAGGCACGTGTTCATGAGGGAGGATGATGATGAGTGTCACAGATCATCACATCCATCAGGTTGTAGTACGAGTGAATAACTTAGAACAAGAATAAGCGTGAATTGAATAGAAAAATGATAGTACTTTGCATTAATTCATGAGGAACAGCAGAGCTCCACACCTTAATCTATGAGGTGTAGAAACTCCACCGTTGAAAATACATAAGTGATGAAGGTCTAGGCATGGCCGAATGGCCAGCCCCCAAAACGTGATAAAGAGATCAAAAGTGATCCAAAGATAGTCTCAAAAATGATCTAAAGATATGTATACAATAGTAAAAAGTGCTATTTATACTAAACTATTAAACTAGGTTTACAGAAAATGAGTAACTAAGTGTAGATAGTGCAGAAATCCACTTCTGGGGCCCACTTGGTGTGTGTTTGGGCTGAGCATTGAAGCTTTCACGTGCATAGGCTCTTCTTGGTGTTTAAACGCCAGTTTTGGTGCCAGTTTGGGCGTTTAACTCCAGCTTTGGTGCCAGTTCTGGCGTTTTACGCCAGAAAAGGGTCTCTGGTGGGCGTTTGGATGCCAGTTTGGGCCATCAAATCTTGGAAAATGTATGAACTATTATATATTGCTGGAAAGCCCAAGATGTCTAGTTTCCAACGCAATTGTGAGAGTGCCAATTAGGCTTCCGTAGCTCAAGAAAAGCCTCTTCGAGTGCAGGGAGGTCAGAATCCAACAGCATCTTTAGTCCTTTCTCAGCCTCTGAATCAGATTTTTGCTCAGGTCCCTTAATTTCAGCCAGAAAATATCTGAAGTCACAGAAAAATACACAAACTCATAGTAAAGTCTAAAAATGTAATTTTTGCATAAAAACTAATAAAAATATACTAAAAAGTAACTAAACACATATTAAAAACTATGTAAAAACAATGCCAAAAAGCGTATAAATTATCCGCTCATCAATGATGCTCTGTGGGCATATAGGAAGTCCTGTCATTTGCCAGTATAACTTGAATAGAGAGCCTATTGGGCTACTAGATTTCTCAACCTTGATGCTAAAGCAGCTAAGGAGAAGCGGCTGCTTCAACTAAAAGAGTTGGATGGATTCTGTTTAGATGCATTTGAAAATGCCAAGATCTATACGGAAAACGAAAAGAGGTGGCATAACAGGAAGTTAGCTTCCAGAGTCTTTGAAACAAGACAGAAAGTCCTGCTCTTCAACTCAAGACTCAAACTGTTTCCTGGGAAACTCAAATCCCGTTGGACAGGACCGTTTGTTATTACTAGTATATCTGTTTACGGGCATATAGAACTCCAAGGTAAAGAGAGAAGGTTCACTATCAATGGACAGAGAATTAAGCATTATCTTGAAGGAGATATAGAGCCAGGAGGCTCAACACTGTTGCTAAGTTAAGTACAGTGAAGTCCATCTAAAGACATTAAAGAAGTGCTTGTTGGGAGGCAACCCAATGATTCCTTCTATCTATGTTATTAATTCTCTAATTACTTCTATTTTGGTTAATTTTCTTGTTAATTAGTTTTTTTATTATGTTTTAAGTTAATGTTAGTGATCTTGAACAATGTTTAGACAAGATAGAATGATGCAGAACAACAAACAGAATAGGTTGGCAATTGGGCGTTCAAACACCCATGGAGACAGCAAGTCTGGCATTTAACGCCAGCCAGGAGGCCTTGGCTGGGCATTTAACGCCCAAGAAGGAGTATATGCCTGGCGTTAAGCACCAGCCAGGAGGTCCTAGCTGGGCATTTAACGCCAAAGAAGGAGCACTACTCTGGCGTTAAACGCTAGAATGCCAGCGTTCTGGGCGTTTAAACGCCAGCAAGGCAGCATGGAGGTAACTTCAACATTTTTAATCTTCTCTTGATTCATCTCATCTTTTTCAGTTTAATTTCAAAAACTCTTTGATTTTTAAATCAATTCTTATTCAAATACATCAATTTCAATTTAATTTCAAAATCAAAACAATTTTTTTTTCAAAAATTTTTCAAATCCTTTTCGAAATTTCATATCTTTTACTACTTGTTTTCAAAATCTTTTAAAACCTTTTCTTATATTGTTCATATCTTTTATTAAACTTTCAAATCTTTTTCATACTTCTTATCTTATCTTTAATGTCTTTTCTATCTTTCTAAATCTTTTATTATCATTCAAGTTTAAAAACTTATCTTTTTCTATCTTTTTCAAAAAAATCTTTATCTTTCTATTAAATTATTTTTGAAAAAAAAACCCTCCCCCTCCCTTTAGATATGCATAACCGTGACCCTCTCCCTTACTCACCACCTCTCATTCGAATTCTCTCCTCTTTGTCTTCTTCTATTCTCTTTTCTTGTTCTTCCTTTCTTACTCTTTGCTCAAGGACGAGCAAATTTTTAAGTTTGGTGTGGTAGGAGCTCTATTCTCTCATCAAGAATTCAATCCCATGGCTCCAAAAAGTGGCAAGACCGCCCCAAAGAATAGAAAAAAAGACAACTCAATATTTGTTTTCAAACCTGTTCGATTCTTTACCAAGAAACATGAAGAACATTATCACAAGATAATGAGTAAAAGGCCAGTAATCCCTAAAGTGGGATTTAACTTTGGAAAAGAAGAATACCCAGAGATCCAAGAGCAAATTCAAAGGAGAGGTTGGAAGATTATGGTTGATCCTCAGTTGAATGTTGGATACAACATGATCCGTGAATTCTATGCAAATCTGTGGATGACAGATAAGCAAAAGAAAGATGGAACAACCTTCTATACTTTTTGCACCATGGTTAGGGGGAAGATCATGTATTTTTACATAGACAGGGTGAGAGAGATCTTCAAATTACCCCTACGAAAGGATGACCTTGAATCCTACAATAGAAGGGGTTGTAGCCAACAAAAAGCTAGATCAAGTCCTAGAGGACATCTGCCTGCCTGGAACTCAATGAATTGAGAATACAAAATGGTTGCCATGCCAGCTGAAAAGGGCGAACCTCAATCCAGTTTCTAGAAGTTGGCTAGACTTCATCGGGTGTTCTATACTCCCCATAAGTAACTACTCTGAAGTTAATATCCCAAGAGCAACGATGATTTACTGCATCATGTTGGGGAATGAGGTAGAAGTCCACCAAATAATTCCCCGTGAGATTTACAAGCTGGCAAACAAGGTGTCTACTAATGCCATGCTGGCTTATCCAAATCTCATCTTTTGCTTATGCCAAGAGGCTAAGGTTCTGATCCAAGTGGACAACTATATTCCAGTGGAAAATCTAATCACCAAGCGGGTGATGGAAAGCTCCAAGATAAAAGATGATAACTTAAAGAGGAAGGCACCTGAGCCATCCCAAGAGATCCTTCCAACGGAGTATTGGGACCAGCTAAAGGCATTTGTAATACACTTGCAGAGCACTTTAGATCAACTCAGAGAGGAGCAGAAAGATCAGACTAGCATGATTTGCAAACTGATCACGGAGCAGGAGAAGCAACGGCGTGAGCTAGAGGAGCTGAAGCGCCAGAAGCTCTCCCCTGAAGAGCCTAGTGCCCCTCAAAATGAAGAGCCATGCATCCGTCAACCTGAAGAGCCCATAGTTCTTCAAGCTAAAGGTTTTTTAGTTTCAACCCTGTGACTGTTCCTATTCCTATTCACGTATTTCCATCCTAATTTAGAGTTGCATGATCACTAATAGTATTTAAGTCTTTATTTTTATTTATTTTATGTCCTTTAATTTTTAGGATTACATAAGCATTAGTAGTAATTAAGTAAATTTTATTTTTCCAATTAGCTATAAATTATTCCTCTTATCATCATTAAACATGAATAAAATAGTGAATTTTGTTAGAAGAATTAAAGATACATGAATTTTCGAATGTTACAGTAAAGAATAGTTAATTATTTTGATGTGGTGGCATTGCTTTAGTTTTCTAAATGTATGAATAAACAGTGCATGTTTGAAGTTGAAATTTTATGATGTTGGCTCTTAGAAGAATGATGAAAAAGGAAAAGTGTTATTGATAAGATGAAAAATCCATAAAATTGATTCTTGAAGCAAGAAAAAGCAGCAAGGAAAAAAAGTAAAAGCAAAAGAAGAAGAAAAATCCAATAACTCTTTAAACCAAAAGGCAAGAGCAAAATGCCAGTAACCCTTTAAAACAAAAGGCAAGGGTGAAAGGGCCCAAGGCTTTGAGCATCAATGGTTAGGAGGGCCTAAAGGAATAAAATCTTGGGATAAGCGGCTCAAATAAAGTTGTCTCTAAGCATGTGCTTGTGGCGTAAAGGTATCAAGTAAAAAGCTTGAAACTGAGCGGTTAAAGTCGTGGTCCAAAGCAAAAAGAGTGAGCTTAAGAACCCTAAAAATCTCTACCTGGGGACTCTAGCAAAGCTGAGTACAATCTGAAAGCGTTCACCCAGTTAAAGTGTCTGTGGCATGCATGTATTCGGTGGTAATACTGGAAAACAGAGTGCTTAGGGTCACGGCCAAGACTCTAAATGCTGTGTTCAAGAATAAAAAAGAAATAAACTAGGAGAGCCAATAATATTATCTAGATTCTAAGTTCCAAAAGAGATCAGCCATTCTGAGTTTCAATGGATAGTGAGATGCCAGAACTGTTCAGAAGCAAAAAGCTACTAAGTCCCGCTCATCTAAATGAAACTGAGCCTCATTGTAAATTTTGAAATTTATTATGTCTTAATCTTCTTTTCATCCTATTTTTTTTAGTTGCTTGGGGACAGTTGATGAGCGGATAATTTGTATGCTTTTTGGCATTGTTTTTAGTATGTTTTTAGTATGATTTAGTTAGTTTTTAGTATATTTTTATTGGTTTTTAGCTAAAATTCACTTTTCTGGACTTTACTATGAGTTTGTGTGTTTTTCTATGATTTCAGGTATTTTCTGGCTGAAATTGAGGATCCTGAGCAAAAATCTGATTCCGAGACCAAAAAGGACTGCAGATGCTGTTGGACTCTGACCTCCCTGCACTCGAAGTGGATTTTCTGGAGCTACAGAAGCCCAATTGGCGCGCTCTCAACGGCATTGGAAAGTAGACATCCTGGGCTTTCCAGCAATATATGATAGTCCATACTTTGCCCAAGATTTGATGGCCCAAACCGGCGTGGCAAATCAGCCTCAGAAATTCCAGCGTTAAACGCCGGAACTGGCATAAAACTTGGAGTTAAACGCCCAAACTGGCATGAAAGCTGGCGTTTAACTCCAGAAAAGGTCTCTACACGAAAATGCTTCATTGCTCACCCCAAGCACACACCAAGTGGGCCCAGAAGTAGATTTTTAAGTCATTTACTCATCTCTGTATACCCTAGGCTACTAGTTTACTATTAATAGGATCATTTGACATTGTATCTTTACCTTATGACCGCATGACACTTTACACGTTTTCTTTGTGTACTTTCCACGGCATGAGTCTCTAAATCCCATGGTTGGGGGTGAGGAGCTCTGCTGTGTCTCGATGAATTAATGCAATTACTACTGTTTCT
>NC_029774.3:58904038-58904765 GCF_000817695.3 Arachis duranensis | reverse complement strand
ATCAAAAATGAAGGAATTCACAGAGTTACAGAAGGATTCAGCTCAAAAAGCAGAGAAAATGAGCTTACTGGCGAAAAAACGCCAGTAAGGGGCATTTTGGGCGTTAAACGCCAGAATGGGTATCATTCTGGGTGTTTAACGCCAGGAATGGTGCCATTTTGGGCGTTAAACGCCAGAATGGGCACCATTCTGGGCGTTTAACGCCAGGTGTGCAGCATCCTGGGCGTTCAGAAAAACGCCCAGTGAGAAAGGATTTCTGGCGTTTAACGCCAGCCAGGGCACCTAGCTGGGCGTTAAACGCCCAAAAGGGGTGCCAATTGGGCGTTAAACGCCAGAATGAGTGCCATTCTGGGCGTTTAACGCCAGAAAGGTGGGGGGACCACAAATTTGTTTTCAAATCAGATTTTTTCAAACTTTCCTTTTCTCACCCATATTTTCCTACAAAAATACATTTCAATCTCTCATCATTCACTTTCAAATTTTCAAAATTTAAAATCATTCTTCAAATCATTCCCAAATTTTGTTCAAAAACTCACTCTTCTTTCAATTTCTTTCCATATCTCCTCAAATCTCCTTTCAAATTCTTCTTTTTTTCGAAAATCTCTCCCCCGCACTCTATAAATAAACATTTTCTCACCCCTCATTCCCCACACCATTCGAATTTCCTCTACCTCTCTCTCTCTCTCTCTTCTCTTCTTTCTTTTCTTTTTGCTTGAGGACAAGCAAA
>NC_029774.3:58902197-58903672 GCF_000817695.3 Arachis duranensis | reverse complement strand
CATTGCATTATGCTTGGAAAAGAAGTGGAGGTCCATCATGTGATTGCTTGTGAGATCTACACCATTGCAAATAAGAATTCCCCTGAAGCCAAACTGGCTTATCCAAGCTTGATCTCCTTGCTCTGTAAAGAGGCTGGGGTGAAGATGGGAGTAGATGAGTTCATACCCATTGAACACCCAATCACCAAGAAGTCAATGGAAGGACAAGTGCAAGACAACTCTATCAAGAGGAGGGCGCAGGAATTCCTCCCTGAATTCCCAAGAATTGACTACTGGACAAGCCTAGAAGCATCTATCTCCAAGCTGCAAGAGACTATGGAGCAACTGAAGGAAGAATAGATCTCCTTGCTCTGTAAAGAGGCTGGGGTGAAGATGGGAGCAGATGAGTTCATATCTATTGAACATCCAATCACTAAGAAGTCAATGGAAGGACAAGGGGCGTGAACTCCAAGAAACGCCAAAAGTTCTCCTCTCTAGCTGAGGGAGCATCCACTTCTCAAAATCAAGGTTGTTGAGTCCTAACTCTGTGAAAACCTCTATCATTAGGAGCCTCTGTTTTTGCGTTTTTATTTTCTTCTGTTTTGTTTTTATTTTTCGTTTTTCTAGTCTCATTTTATATCTATTTTTGAGTCTTGTTTTAATTCATAATTAATAAAATTGAAATTTTATGCCTTAAAGATATGAATGTCCTATGAATCCATCACCTCTCTTAAATGAAAAAAATGCTTTAATCACAAAAGAACAAGAAGTACAGGATTTCGAAATTTATCATTGAAACTAGTTGAATTAGTTTGATGTGGTGACAATACTTTTTGCTTTCTAAATGAATGCTTGAACAGTGCATATGTCTCTTGAATTTGTTGTTTTGAGAATGTTAAAATTGTTGGCTCTTGAAAGAATGAGGAGAAAGAGAACTGTTATTGAAGATCTAAAAATCATTAGAGTGATTCTTGAAGCAAGAAAAAGCAGTGAAAAAAAATTTTTTTTTTCGAAAAAAAAAGAAGAAAAGGAAAAGAAATAAAGTTGTGATCCAAGGCAACAAGAGTGTGCTTAAGAACCTTGGACATCTCTAATTGGGGACTTTAGCAAAGCTGAGTCACAATCTGAAAAGGTTTACCCAATTATATGTCTGTGGCATGTATGTATCCGGTGGTAATACTGGAAGACAGAGTGCTTTAGGCCACAGCCAAGACTCATACACTAGCTATGTTCAAGAATCATTATGCTTAACTAAGAGAATCACTAACACTATCTGAGTTCTGAGTTCTTATAGATGCCAATCATTCTGAACTTCAAGGGATAGAGTGAGATGCCAAAACTGTTCGGAGGCAAAAAGCTACTAGTCCCGCTTATCTAATTGGAGCTATGTTTCCTTGATATTTTGGAGTCTATAGTATATTCTCTTCTTTTGATCCTATTTTGATTTTCAGTTGCTCGGGGACAAGCAACAATTTAAGTTTGGTGTTGTGATGAGC
>NC_029774.3:58895319-58901264 GCF_000817695.3 Arachis duranensis | reverse complement strand
TTTCACTGAGAGGATGGGAGGTAGCCATTGACAACGGTGAAACCCTACATACAGCTTGCCATGGAAGGAGACTTGCGTGCTTGAAGAAGAAGACAGTAGGAAAGCAGAGATTCAGAAGATGGAGCATCTCCAAACCTCAACCTATTCTCCATTACTGCAAAACAAGTAATCATTTCATGTTCTTTTGCTTTTCACAATCAATCCTGATAATTTCTGATATCCTGACTAAGATTTACAAGATAACCATAGCTTGCTCCAAGCCGACAATCTCCGTGGGATCGACCCTTGCTCACGCAAGGTATTACTTGGACGACCCAGTGCACTTGCTGGTTAGTTGTGCGGGATTGCAAAAGTGTGATTGCAATTTCGTGCACCAACAAGCAACATTTTAAGTTTGGTGTTGTGATGAGCGAATATTTTATACACTTTTTGGCATAATTTTTATATAGTTTTTAGCATATTTCGTTTAGTTTTTATTAAGTTTTTGCAAGTTTTAGTGTTAAATTTTTATTTTTGGATTCTACTTTGCGTTTTTTTATTTTTAAACCATTTAAGATATTTTCTGACTGAATTTGAGGAGCAGGTAAAAGTCTGATCCAGAGACAGAGAAAGTGCTGCAGATGTTGTCCAGATTTGATCTCCTTACACTCGGAAGCATTTTTCTGGAGCTACAGAAATTCAAATGGAGCGTTCTCAATGGCTATGGAAAGCTGACTTTAGAGCTTTCCAGAAACGTGTTATATTTTATACTTTATTTCAGATTAAAAGACCCAAAACTGGCGTCCAACGCTAGGCTCCTACCCCCTTTCTAGCGTCTAGTGATGTGTGGAAAACGATCCAACACAAAACTCACCGGCAAGTGTACCGGGTTGCATCAAGTAATAATAACTCACATGAGTGAGGTCGATCCCACAGGGATTGAAGGATTGAGCAATTTTAGTTTAGTGGGTGATTTAGTCAAGCGAATCAAGTATTGGTTGAGTGAATTGTGTTTAACAGGAAGTAAATGACAGTAAATGTAATGGGAGAGGGGAATTTGCAGTAAATTAAAGAATAGGAAAGTAAAATTTGCATAATCTTAAAGAACAAGAAAGTAAATGACTGAAACTTAAAGTGCAAGAAACATAAACTGCAGTAACTTAAATGGCAAGAAAGATAAATGGCTTGAATATAAAAGGGAATTGAGGAATGGGATTGCAGGATCTAAACAAAGAAGAAGTAAATTGCAACAATTAAGAGAGCAACAATTAAATCAGAAGCAATAAGCATTCAAACAGAAAGGAAATAATATGTAGCAGAGGTTCACAGAAGAACCTAAGTAAATTTTGATCTCAGGACTCAAGGGCTTAGGTAGCAGAGCCTAAAACCCAATTTCCTTCCCAGATCTGAATTATCTAAGCAATTGGCAGAAAATTGAAGAAGAAGCAATAAAAGAACAGAAATAAACTTGAATTATGCAGAAAACAAGTTGAAAAGAGTTTGAATGGGAATTGAGACAGAACTTCCTCAATTTCACACACCCAAAACTCAGAAACACAAGAGTAGAATTGCCCAAGTAAGAATGAGGAAGGAGATCAGTCAATTCTCCCTTGATCCCCTTAGTGCTCGGACAAGTCTCTCCAGAACAATTGCAAAAGCTCAAAAGAAAGGTGAAAGTAAAATTCAAGAGTAAAGGTAAAAATCAAAAATGGTAAAAAGGTTCCTAATTACATCAAACTAGCTTCTATTTATACACTTTCTATTCTTGGGTATTGGGATTTGGATGGGCTTTTGAATTGGTGAAGAATTGAATTCAATTGGATTTTTAATTGAATTTTTGGCCCATTAAAAATGACTCCCAGGAGGCTGCCCTGCCCTTGTGGAGGGCAGGGCAGAAAATTGATGCATGGTGGTGTGAGCTGGTGCGGCGTGGTGCAAGTCTGGCGCGCCCTGATGCGTGAGATGCTGCCCTGCCCGCGCCAAGGGCGGAAAGGTTGGTGCGCCAGATTTGTCTTGGTGCTGCCAGAATCCAAAGTTGGTGCGCCAGAATTCAAAGTTGGTGCGCCAGGAATGCAAAACGCTGCCCTGCCCGCGCCAAGGGCAGGGCAGAAAGTTGTGGTGCTGCCAGGATAGGATCGTGGTGCGCGCTGGTGCTGCCAGGGAAGGATTTGGTGCGCCAGATTTGTGTGTGGTGCGCCAAGGTCGTGCGCCAATCCAAATGCTGCCCTGCCCGCGCCAAGGGCAGGGCAGAGTTCCCACATTGCATTCCCGAGTTCGAATCTGGGCGGACGCACACGCTACAATAATTTCCTTGGTTTCTTGGCACGGCACTCAACCTTAGTTCTTGTTTTCCTCATGGTTCCTTGTTCGAGTCTTGTGGCATGCATGGGTGACATTTTTCCCTTGATTTCTTTCCTTGGAGAGCCCGATTCTGCCCTCCACAAGGGCAGGGCAAGGTTCTTTTTCTCTTGGTCCCAAGGCACATTTTGTGCTCTGCCCTTGTAGTGGGCAGGGCAGATTTGCCTTCCTTATTTGGTTCTCTTGTGTTGCCCTCCTAGAGGGCAGTCTGCCCTTGTGGAGGGCAATGTTGCCTCCCCCATTGCATGCGGCACGCTTTCTATTACTTTGGCCACGCTTTCCCTTCCTTAGGCTACACTTCTTAGGCCACGCTTTTCCTTTTCTTTTCTTTTCTTCACCTATAATAAACCAAAACAACCACTCCAAGTATCACTAAATTCAAGAGGCTTATAAATCAATTAAAATTCAATTAAAATTAGCTTAAACCTCATGATTTATCATTAATTCCATGGTGGTTGCTTGATTTAGAGAAGTTATGCATTTTCACTCCAAATCACTTACTTAGGATACAAGAAAGTGCATAAATGCTAACAAAACAAGTGAAATTAGCTTGAAAAATGGGTATATGATGACTTGTCATCACAATACCAAACTTAAATCTTGCTTGTCCCCAAGCAAGCATCAAAACTAAGAGTAAATGAAATGAATAAGAAAAGAATGTTTATCCTTATTATGCAGATAGCAGAACTTGATCTATGGGGCATTTATGCAGACAATGACAACTCAAGTTATTGTTCTTGTTACATGATATATATTTTGCATCAAAGGTTTGCTAAACTTGCTGTTATAAGACTCACTTTTTGATTCCTCCCTTGCCAACTTTTCTTGGCTTATAATGCTTTAACAAGCTTATTATTCTTTTATAGGTTGGGTGTCAAATGCTGCAGCATAGCCTTTGGCTTTATTTTCTTTCTTTTTGCTCAACATTTTTTCCACCACAGACACATGGCTCATTAATTCTTCCTAGGATCATTGATGCCCAGCATCTCTTTGGATAACTAAATGTTCTGTATCTAAGTTGCTCTTTATTGTGGATTTTCAATTGGCCATCCCAAATCAGTTGATCTAAGTGACCGGGTTTTAAAATACCCCTTAGAATTTACTCATCCAAGCAGATCTTAGTACAAGAACACCACAGGCATATGTCCTAAGGTTCAAGCTATTGGTGTCCAACCTTTATTCTTTGTTTTCTTGCCATTTTGGCTTTTTCTTTCCCTTTTCTTTCTGTTTTTGTTACCAAGGTTGTTTTATTATTGATAGGAGTCTTTGTAACAGCAGGGCTTTTTCTTTACTGATAAGAACCTTTATAACAGCAAGCTAGATCATACTTCAATGAAAATGACATTATGCAGCAATTATTTTATGAGTTATGCATTTAATCAAACACATATACCACCATTAACTTCCATTCTAACTCATGCAACATTGGATATTTACTTTCTAATTCAAACAATTTTTCTTTTATTTAAGCATATGGGAAACAAAACAATTTTCAAGCTAAGTGATGGATACAAGCATTATGCAGACTTATCATTTTTTTCTAGCTATTTCACTTGCAACTAGATGAACACTTTAGCAAGAAATACAATGGTTCCCACGTTCGAAACAATACACAGCAGCAAGGATTAAGCAGTTGAATAATGTGTTTGATTGCTTGGAGCTAGAATCATGCAGGAGGTGAGAGTGTGTTTTTAAATGATATTTCTGGTGGAACACCAAACTTAGAAGTTTTCATTCTCCCTCAAATTGTTTTGGTGTGCAACACCAAACTTAGCTCCTTGCAATGCATACCAATTATTCAACATTTTTATTGAAAAGCTATGAAAAAGACAACTACCTCAGGTTGGGTTGCCTCCCAACAAGCGCTCTTTTATTGTCATTATCTTGACATCTTCATTTTTGCTTATCATGGAGGTCGAAAATCACAGTGCCTTAGCTTGTCTGTCTTCACTGTGAACTTCCTTCCGGTTTCCTCTTTGATGACTTCTATAAATTCTTGTGGAAGGATCTTAGTCACAGTGTAGTGCTCAGGTACTTGTGGGGACATCTTCAAGGGTTGAATATTGATCCTCACTCGATCCCCTAGTGAAATCTTTCCAGTGAGGATTTTTTGCTTTTCTTTAGTTCTATCCTCTGCTTCTTCTTGAAAGAATTCCTTGTTGTGTTTTTCTTGGCTGGTACTTCCTTTTTCATTGTCCTCTATGATCCTTTTCCATCCTTCCTTCTTTGTAGCATCTTCGTTGTTGGTTGGTTTATCTTTAATGGGTTTGAGGAAAGTATTTGGTTTCTTCTCACCCATTTCTGCAAAGTGCTTCGCCAGTTGAGCTATCTGCTCCTCAATTCCTCTCATTAACATCTATTAGTTCCTTGTTGTTTCCTCTTGATGTTTCATCATTCTCTCCATTAGGATCTCCAAGTTTGTGATTTTCTGAGAGTCTTGTGAGGTTGGTTGATTATGATATGTTGAAGGTAGGAAGGGTGGGTGTGGTGGCGGTATGTAGTGATTGTTATTGCTGTAATGGTGTTTTTGATGGTTTATGAAGTTTGGGTTGTTATAATGGAATTCCCTTGATCTGTGATTTTGGTACTCACTCCTTCTCCAGTTGAGATGGGTTTGGGAGTGTCTGTGTTGTGAGGGTTGGCTTTGGATGGTATTAGTGGATGTGTGATATTGATTGTTTGTGATCATAGGGTTGCCTTGGTGGAAATTTCCTTGTTCTTGATGTTGAAACTCCCTCATCTTCAGATAGGAATGGGGTCTCCATGGTGAAAATTTGGCATTCACTGCAGCAGATGTTTCCATGTTTTGCTGTGGTTGAGGATGCATTTGTCTGTTTAAGTCTTTGAACGCATTCATCCCTTCACTATTCATCACTTCTTTTTCTGAGATTGCATTTTGTGGTTTCTCAAATGACTGTTGGTTATTGACTCCTTTGTTATTGAGATATGCAATTCCTTGAGCAGTTGTTGTTGCTTTGAGTAGGCCATCTGAGAAGTAGTCCACTGCTTTTCTTGTTTCTGGGGTCAATCCTTCATAGAAAGCTCGGAAGCCCACTTTATCAGTCGCTTTCTTGTATCTTTCCCAGGCCTTAAAGAGTGGTTCTTCGTCCCCTTGTGTGAATAGATGTTCCTCCTTTTTCAGCTGGATGATCTGTCTGGATGAGGTGAATTTGGCTAGAAATTTGGTAACCAAATCATCCCAACTAGTGATACTTCCTTGAGGAAAAGTTTCAAACCATTGTGTAGCTTCACCCTTTAATGAGAAGGGGAATAACAAGATCTTATAAGTGTCATGATCTGAACCATCAATTTTGACCGCATTACAAGTTCTCAGGAAAGTAGATATGTGCTGTTGAGGATCCTCCGATGGATTTCCGTCATAAGAACAATTGTTCTTGATGAGTGTAATGAGTGGTGGCTTCATGTCATGATACCCTTTGTCTGTAGAAACTTGACTTCCTGTGATATGCAAACAATCAGGATGACCAAACAACAACACTCTTGAGAATTAAGTGCAGTTATTTGAGATAAATTGTTAGTGAGTTAATAGAGGCAATTTCTCAAACAGTTAGTGTGTTAGTAGGAATTAGAATAACAGAAAAGAAAAA